>NC_136811.1:6106568-6311568 GCF_951216825.1 Electrona antarctica
GTTCACGTCGCCATAAGGATATCGCACGCCACGCCATCATCACCTTCACCCAAGCATCGGAGACTATGCAGGCGTTTTGTTTTCAAAGGAGGAAAAAAAAACGCCTGGACGAGACATACATGAGAACTGGCATATACGAACCTTGTAATTTCGCTAACCAATAAGAGTGCAGAGGAGGGGCGTCGCTCCAAATGTGGCGACGTCGGAGTGTTCTCCGCTGTGTGGAGTCGGGAGCAGAGGGGTGGGGGGGGGGGGAGGGGGGTACATAGGTTGGTGAACATGTAGGAAGTCCCCCCCCCCCCCCCCTTTGCTGTCTCAGTCAGGAGATGGTCCGCCCCTCTATGCCCAGAACACCAAAGGTCTCTCTCAGGCTGCCTTTTACCCTAACAGCCCACTCCCCCGATGCTCGTACAGAACACACAGTTGCACAAGAAGAGCCCAAAAAGCCTGAAACCTGCAATCACAGCTGCCTTAAAACAATGGCTGTCACTGAAACAGGCCTGAGTGTCTACTCTATACCGATGTCTGTCATCTTGTTGTTTTGTCATTGCTGCCTGTTATTGTGTGCTGTTGTATTGTTGTCTGTTAATAAGTACAGTGCTGTGGAAATGGAATTTCTCCTTGTTGTGGCGCAATAAAAAGTCAGAGCAGAGCCTCTGCTAACTGCTCATTACAGCCAAGGCTCAGAGGGCCAGGGCAGCAAACAAACCAGGGTTTGATGTAGATCAGGGGTTCTCAACCCGTGGGTCGCGACCCCTCGGGGGGGTCGCCAAATTATATTAGGGGGTCCCCAAATTATTTTCAAAAAAAAAAAAAAAAACATTTTTTGAATTTTTTATTTTCAGGATTTTTCAAAAATAGCAGACAAGCTCGTAGCGCGCCACTCGGTGGCGCGCTACGAGCTTGTAGGTCTGCTATTTTTCAATAGCTAAATTATAACATAATGCTTAAAACACCAAAAGGGGTTCCCGCCCAAAATGGTTTAAGGTTATTGTAGCAGTCAATTTATATTGGGGGTCGGGAGGGGGCGGGGCGGGGGTCCCGAGACATTGCCAAAGCATTTCCGGGGGTCCCCGGCCAAAAACTTTGAGAACCCCTGATGTAGATGGACAAATACGTGTGTCTATATTTATCGTGAATAAAGCCCTGTGCTACTCTGTATAGTCTACACCCCAACTGGACATTGGTCGGAAGGTATAGCTCTAGATAAAAAGGCCTAGGCTATAGGCTAGGGGTCACCACCAAAGTTGGTAGTATAGGGGCCACTTTCTGGTGTTCACGGAGGTGTGTGAGAAATTCCACGGCAGCCAAAGTGGTTGCAAGATATGTGGTGTGTGTTGTTGGACAGAAGGACGGACCGACCGACCCACAGCTGTCTCTATAGCTGCTGCTGGAGAGGGGCTAAAGAGCAGGCGATGTGACTGCTGTCACACACACACACACACACACACACACACACACACACACACACACACACACACACACACACACACACACACACACACACACACACACACACACACACACACACACACACACACAGAGAGAGAGAGTTGAGCCAGGCTAAATCACAGTAAGGTTACACATCACGAATCATCAAACCTGGTAGTCCTGATCTGAATACTGACATTGTCCTGTCATTAACCACTATATACTACAGCCCTGTTGTTCTCAATCTTTCCAGGCTGTGACCCCCCTCCCCCCACCAGATAATAACATACATCGGCCCCAATTTTCCTTCAAGTTCAGAGGACCACACTTTTGGAATAACTTATAACGTCACACATATCAGAGTCTGTACTGCTAGCCTCAATTCTTTTCAAGATAACAATTACTGCAAGTTTTATTAACAAGCTTGGGCAACACGTCCTAGTCGTGTTATTGTTATTGATATTATTATTAGTGTTTTTATTAATCATTATCATTATTTTTGTTATCTTTAGGCCTACCAATATTATTCATTTCTTAATTCTGTTATTGTCTCCACCAGGCCGAAGGCATGGGGAGAGAGTATGTTTTGCACTCCGTCCGTGTGTGTGTGTGTGTGTCCGTCCGTCTGTTACCAGCTAAACTCCGGCACCGTTAACCCGGTCGATGCCAAACTTTGCACACACACTCCCTGGATGCCAACAATGAACCTCTGCCCCACATTTTCCAGAACGGCCTGTTATAGCGCCACCATGAGGCAGCTTTTCACATTTTTTACCTAAAACTGCACCGATCTGCGTGAAACGTTGCATGCACACTCAATTTCAATTCAATTCAAAGGGCTTTATTGGCATGAGAAAACATACGTTTACATTGCCAAAGCAGAAAGCACAATACAACACACTCCCTAGAGGCCAATGACAAACCGTTGACCTGCATTTTCCGCATCTGCCTTTTATAGCGCCACCAGGAGGCCGACTTTTGTAAAACACATTTTTTGATATTACTCCTCCAGATTCTGTCCAAAAATCTCACAAATCGTTACTCACTATCTCTATGGTCATGTGCTCAAGTCGGATCTGTCCCATATTTCATATTCCATCCTAATTGGCTATAATTAGCTTTCACAGTTTGCAAGATTGCCCCGTTTTGAACAAAAGCCTCAAATCATGAACGCAGCATGCAATTTACGTGAAATCTTTCACACATTTTCTTACTAGGCTTAGGAATATATCCCACCCTTTTCACATTGGCCTGTTATAGCGCCACCAACAGGTTGATTTTTGCAAAACACATTTTTTTGAACAAAATGCCTCAAAAACATGTTTATATTAATCCTAAACATTTTGCCAAACATCTCACACAGTCCTATCCTCCTGGTGGAGACCTGTGCCCAGAAGGGCACTTTTTCTAGTTTAAGCTCAACTGGTAGCTTCTATAGGAAGGCCACTCGATAAGCCCCTTTGGTTTGTTTTTTTGGCACTTCCGGCACATCATGTATGTAACTAGTCTTGTTTCTTACTGAAGTATTGCTTTCTTTTATCTTTTATTTTACCATATTGTTGTTAATATGTACACGTGCAAATAAACTAAACTAAACTAACACACACACACACACACACACACACACACACACACACACACACACACACACACACACACACACACACACACACACACCTGACAAGCACTTGCTGAATTGTAGTCATTACATCTAGTTTTACAAGCTCACGACGCCTCGCAATGCGTCTGATCGGGGATTTATTTAGGAGCCGTTGGGTATTATTTGAATGTGTTTTGACATTCTGTAAACGGAGGAGGGACGCGTGAATATGTTTCTTTCTCCAGCTCCTCGGGTCAGATTTCCAGTCTGTCGCTGCTCAGCTTCTGTTGCCTCACGCTGCCTGGAAGAGTATTGGTTGCTCTGTGAAAGGGGCAGCGCAAACGGAGGGTCAAAGTTCAAACGTGTTGATGTTGTGCTCAGGCGCCTGGTTTTGGGGCTGACGGGGTCGCCATGTGTTTGAACAGATGCCAGTTCGATTCAGTTTGTCTCACTTTGTCTCGAGACGCTTTACATGTCTGATGGTGATAATCTTCCCCTGGTGAAGCACGCGTTTGACCTCTGACCTCTGACACTGGGAAGGAAAAAAACGTCCCTTTTAACGGGAAGAAACCTCAATCAGAACGAGGCACTAGGGTGGGCGGTCGTCTGCCTCGACCACGTCGGGCAGAGAGAGACGAGGAAGAGAGAGAAACAGCAATTATAGCCTACAACGGGTCGTTTCGAGGAAGCAATCTGATTGGTTGAAGCGGCCATCTAGCCGTGCTTCAAACGAGCATGATGGAACACCTAATCAAAACCAGTTATCAAAATCAGCTGTGCTGCTCTCCCAGAGCGGAGCCGGTGGGGGAATGTTATGCTAGCGAGTAGGGATGGGAATTATCGATTAATGCATTAATAGTCAATTGAAAAGTTTTGATAAGCGTATCGATTGATTAACCGGTTAGTTTGGCAAAAAGATTATTGGCAAATCTTAATTTCCCTCAATGTCTATTGTCTAACATAACAATCTACACTTTGCTGATATACAGAAGTAATACAAAAGGCTATTACAATACAAAATAATAGTATATTCCTTAATCAAATAGTTATTTGACCATTTGCGATACAGGGCCAGGCAATGGCATCTTTGTATGAGAAATAGAATCAAGTGAAAAGTGCACTGTCTTGTCTGTCACATCACATGCAAAAGCAGCGACGCTTCGATTAATTCGATGAGTTATCAACTGTTTAGTTTAACCGACTAATTTATTGCACGGCGATTAATCGATTAACGATGAACTATTAACCCATTTTGGGCGGGAACCCCTTTTGGTGTTTTAAACATTATGTTATAATTTAGCTATTGCAAAATAGCAGATCTACAAGCTCGTAGCGCGCCACCGAGTGGCGCGCTATGAGCTTGTAGGTCTGCTATTTTTGAAAAATATTTTTTAGAATCTGATCTCAGGTCAAAATGGGTTAACAGCCCTACTAGCGAGAAAACATATCCGATCTACAAGCTCACAACGCGGCGTGAAGCGAAGTGTTGTGAGCTTGTAGATCGGCTATGTTGTACTAGTTTGCGTCCCCGGGGCAAACGTTCTCATTTCTCTTTAGGGGTCACAGGTCACAGTTTTGGAACCACTGATGTAGAGGCCCCCGTTTGAAAGGTTTTTCTTCCAGGGACCAGTGTTGTTTTTGTCGACTAAAACTAAGACGCAAAATGTTTGTCGACTAACTTTTTTCACTGACGAAAACTAAATGAAAACTAAGCTGCGATGACTAAGCTAAATGTATTGACAATTTTGTCAACAGATAGAAACTAGACTAAAATGTTAGGAAGGGACTAGTGGACAAGAGTTTCAGTATATGTCTTTTTACACATGGTTGCATGCTCAGCACGACGCGTTGTGAGCTTGTAGATCAGCTATTTTGTGTAGTGCAAAATGACTAAATGAGCTGCAGATTCAGTCGACTAAAACTAGGCTAACACTAAAAACATTCCAGGTGACTAAAATATGACTAAAACTAAATGAAGTTTCATTCCAAAGACTACGACTAAAACTAAAATATAAATTTGCTGCCAAGAACAACACCGCCAGGGACAGGCGTAAGAGACGACTCGTAAACATTTTGCCAAAACAGCAGATTGGGCTATTTTATAATAGCCGGCAATATAAAAGGGATTAAGTTTAAACTATTAGTAATTTCCCAGGGTCGACCCTCTGTAACCTCCTCCCCCCCAAGCAGCCCTGATGGGTGGGTGGGTGGGGGGGGTTATGGTGAGGTCATGAAGTAAGTGAGCTCTGTGCCTCGCGACCCAAACACAAGAGCAAAAGCTCTGCGCTCCGCAGCTCAACACAACTACGGCTTTCAGATGATTACAAGACACCCTTTTAGAAGGAACACGCCCTAGAAAATAGTTATTTTAAAAGTGTGTGTGTGTGTGTGTGTGTGTGTGTGTGTGTGTGTGTGTGTGTGTGTGTGTGTGTGTGTGTGTGTGTGTGTGTGTGTGTGTGTGTGTGTGTGTGTGTGTGTGTGTGTGTGTGTGTGTGTGTGTGCGCGCACGCTGTGGTTCTAAACAGGAACCAGTCAGTTTAATAGCTGCAGCGTTGTTGAGTGGTTCCATGTGGTGTGTGCGTGCGTGCGTGCGTGCGTGCTTGCATGTGTGTTAAGAGTACATGTGGTGTGTGTGTGCGTGCGCTCACATTAATGTCAGGGTGGTTATGGGAACAAAGGCAGCTGTGTGTTCCACACTGACATCAGACCTGCTGTTAGGAAATGTTAAAAAAAACACACTGCCAATAGTATAGACCTCTACTGACCTCTGATCAGCTGTTAGACTAGTCCTTACCAATAGTATAGACCTCTACTGACCTCTGATCAGCTGTTAGACTAGTCCTTACCAATAGTATAGACCTCTACTGACCTCTGATCAGCTGTTAGACTAGTCCTTACCAATAGTATAGACCTCTACTGACCTCTGATCAGCTGTTAGACTAGTCCTTACCAATAGTATAGACCTCTACTGACCTCTGATCAGCTGTTAGACTAGTCCTTACCAATAGTACACACCTCTATTACTGACCTCTGATCAGCTGTTAGACTAGTCCTTACCAATAGTATAGACCTCTATTACTGACCTCTGATCAGCTGTTAGACTAGTCCTTACCAATAGTATAGACCTCTACTGACCTCTGATCAGCTGTTAGACTAGTCCTTACCAATAGTATAGACCTCTACTGACCTCTGATCAGCTGTTAGACTAGTCCTTACCAATAGTATAGACCTCTACTGACCTCTGATCAGCTGTTAGACTAGTCCTTACCAATAGTATAGACCTCTACTGACCTCTGATCAGCTGTTAGACTAGTCCAGGGTTCCCCGATTAATTTTCCTCGAGGGCCATATTTACCAATAGTATAGACCTTTGATCAGCTGTTAGACTAGTCCTTACCAATAGTACACACCTCTATTACTGACCTCTGATCAGCTGTTAGACTAGTCCTTACCAATAGTACACACCTCTAATACTGACCTCTGATCAGCTGTTAGACTAGTCCTTACCAATAGTACACACCTCTATTACTGACCTCTGATCAGCTGTTAGACTAGTCCTTACCAATAGTACACACCTCTAATACTGACCTCTGATCAGCTGTTAGACTAGTCCTTACTAATAGTACACACCTCTATTACTGACCTCTGATCAGCTGTTAGACTAGTCCTTACCAATAGTACACACCTCTATTACTGACCTCTGATCAGCTGTTAGACTAGTCCTTACCAGTAGTACACACCTCTATTACTGACCTCTGATCAGCTGTTAGACTAGTCCTTACCAATAGTACACACCTCTATTACTGACCTCTGATCAGCTGTTAGACTAGTCCTTACCAATAGTACACACCTCTACTACTGACCTCTGATCAGCTGTTAAAACGTACCGTTACAGATAGGAAGCCAGGAAGGAGTGCATGCATCTGATCCTAGATCTGTGGAAACTGTGCATCATTCCTGTATGGTTGTAGATTGGCCAATTGTCACAATTATTACTAATCGCCTAATCGCAAATTATTTGAGATAATCATGATATTTTTGTTTTGTTTTTGCATACAGTAATTGTCATACTCGTTTCCACGTTGAAGAATGTACATGTACAATGTACATGAAATGTATATGGATTAAAAATGCATAGACCTCTACAGTACATGAATGCAATACTGTACATATCTGTCACAGGCTCACAGCTCAATAGTTTGTCTCTATTCTAGTCCTAAATCATGAGAATAACGATGTCAATATCTGTGTTTGTGTGTGTGTGTGTGCGTGCTTGTGTGTGTGTGCGCGCGTGTGTGTGTGTGTTTCCAGCCTGTAACGTCACCATACACAACCGCTGCAGAGACACGCTGGACAACTGTACCAAGATGAAACAGAGGGTGAGACTACATTCGTTATGCATTTATAAAGCGCTTTTATCCAACGCGCTTCACACATAGATTGTGTTATTACATTAACCCATTCATTCATACACCGATGGCAGGAGGAAACCATACAGGGCACCAACCTGCACATCGGGTGCAGGCGCGTACGTACGTAGCGTGGATTCACCCATTTAGGCCTGACGTCGAAATAAAAAAAACGTTCGCTCTGAAAGAATATATATATTCAAAGATTTGCGCCGCATTTTTACAATTTTTGAAAAATAGCAGACCTACAAGCTCGTAGCGCGCCACTCGGTGGCGCGCTATGAGCTTGTAGATCTGCTATTTTTCAATAGCTAAAGTATAGCATAATGCTTAGTTAAAACCCGTCCAGAATGGGTTAAATTATGGACTGGGCAAATTGACACCGCGAGCGTTGGGGGGGTGTTCCCGGCCAATAGGTGAGAACGGTTTAGCCGAATTGCTAATGGTGGCCCATTTTACCCATTTAGACCTGAGGACGATTCTACAATCGTCTTCTAAATCCTGACGGTTTTCTGAAAAAACCCTGTGTTTCTGTGTCAGTGGTGCTCAACCTTTTTCATGTCGAGGACAATCCAGGGACCCCCCAGAAGCAAAGATTTGAGTTAAAAACCTTTGCTCTGAAATAATATATATCCAAAGATTTGCGTCACATTTTCACGATATAAAAATTGCAGACCTACAACGAGTGCCGCGCTACGAGCTTGTAGATCTGCTATTTTTCAATAGCTAAAGTATAACATAATGCTTAAAACACCAAAAGGGGTTCCCGTCCCAAAATGGTTTAAAAACAAAGACAAAGGCGGCTTGCACGCTGTGGTTTGCTGCTAACAGAAATTTGCATGCACAGGGGGATGAAGGGCTGCCAAAGTAGGCTATCTCTTGTTGTTGTTCTTGTTTTTCTTTTCACTCTTTTCGACGTTTCGACTCTGGGCCATCTCTAAACTGACTGGGCCATCTGTAAACTGACTGGGTCACCTCTAAACTGACTGGGTCACCTCTAAACTGACTGACTGGGCCATCTCTAAACTGACTGGGTCACCTCTAAACTGACTGGGTCACCTCTAAACTGACTGGGTCACCTCTAAACTGACTGACTGGGCCATCTCTAAACTGACTGGGTCACCTCTAAACTGACTGGGTCACCTCTAAACTGACTGGGTCAGCTCTAAACTGACTGGGTCACCTCTAAACTGACTGGGTCAGCTCTAAACTGACTGGGCCATCTCTAAACTGCCTGGGCCATCTCTAAACTGACTGGGCCATCTGTAAACTGACTGGGCCAGCTCTAAACTGACTGGGCCACGGCCCGGGTGGCCCGATGGACCCTACGCTTTGGTGATCCGGGTGCACTTAGGGGTTCAGTGTCTTGCTCAAGGACACTTTGACACCGACTCTGGGGGAGTCCACAGGGATCGAACCGGGAACCTCACGGTAACTAACTCTGTACCACAGGGATAGCACTGCTATAGGTTTCATGTGGTTAACCCATTCTGGGCGGGAACCCCTTTTGGTGTTTTTAAGCATTATGTTATAATTTAGCTATTTTTGAAAAATCGTGAAAATGCGGCACGAATCTTTGAATATATATTCTTTCAGAGCGAACGTTTTTAACTCAAATCATTGCTTCTGAGGGGTTCCTGGAATAACATATTTTCAGATGGGGGTCGGTGGCCAATTACATATAATATTTGGGGTCCTTGTCATGAAATATTGAGCACCACTGTTACAGAAACATACAGTAGGTATTTCAGAAAACTGTCAGGATTTAGAAGACATTTTTTAAACATTTTCTTTTTTTGTTATCATTTTATATTTTATTTTATATTTTCTAACAAAACAAACATGTAAATCACCAATGCACATAGGTGGCCTTACACAGGGACAGCTAAAACAATGAAACAAAGACAATAAAAAAGGGGAGAAAAAAAGAAAAAACAGAAAAAGAAAGACAGAAAGACAAAAACAAAATCGATATTCATAAATATACTGTAACTTGAAAAACTCATGAGTCAGCAAAATATAATTAAAAAAAAAAAAAAAAGGGGGGAAACAACAAACAGAAAACAATATTACAAATACAAAACATTCATGTGGTTAACTAACTCTGTGCCACAGGGATGGCCGTTTGTGAACTTCGCTCGTGTTTATTTACACAAAGCAACTTCGCAGCGACTATCACAAGCCTTGAGGCCTTTTTCACACAGCAACGGCCCAGCTGATCTCGTTACATGCTAAACGGATAGTGGTTTATTTCCTGTGTAACCGGTTTAATCGTCTATCCTACGTTTCATCCCTACTGTACTGGTCTCACCACGACTCGAGCCAGACGGTGTCCTCCCAACAAGTTTCAAACGTTTCTCTCGTACGGTCTGGAGCAACGGAAGCTCTGACGCCGCCTCCCCGCTTCCGTTTCGTCTTTACAGTCGTGCATGTTTGTCCTAAATAATATATATATAGTTTGCTGCTGGGCAGAAATGTCAATTCTAAAATAAAATGTAAAAATATATTAAACGATGAACAGATGATAGCTTCCGCTCTCGTCTTTCGGGAGGTTGTACGTAGTTCCAGTTCTCTATGGCCCTCATTTATCAAGGCGGTGTACACCCAAATATGGGTGTACACTGGGTGTACACCGGGTGTACACCAGGTGTACACTTGGTGTACACCAGGTGTACACCCAAGTCCGCGTTGAGAAATGAGGGCCTATATATATATATAGCATTCAGAGATTGTGGAATAGTTGTATTGCTATGCGAGAACTACTGCTGTACCACCTGTCTTCTGTCTTAAGTATGAGTAATACCACATTGATCCTTGTGTGTTGAAGCTAACTGGTCTGTCTGTCTGTCTGTCTGTCTATCTGTCTGAAACAGCAACAGAAGTTGTCTCTGGTGAGGAACAGCGCAGCACTTCAGAATGTGTCACTGAGGAACAAGAGTAAGTCTGTCTGTCTCTCTTCCTCTCTTTGCCTGCCTGTCTGCCTGCCTGCCTGCCTGCCTGCCTGCCTGTCTGTCTGTCTGTCTGTCTGTCTGTCTGTCTGTCTGTCTGTCTGTCTGTCTGTCTGTCTGTCTGTCTGTCTGTCTCTCTCTTTATCTCTTCTTCCTCTTGCACTGTTGTTCGTATTGGTCACTTGGAGTGGATTGTAATTTTGGTTGTTAATTTAAATTATTTTGGCCTCTCTCTCTCTCTCTCTGTCTCTCTCTCTCTCAGCCCCTGCGATGAAGGAGCGTCCTAGCTCGGCCATCTACCCGTCAGACAGCCTGCGACAGTCTCTGTTGGGCTCGAGGCGGGTTCGCACCGGCCTCTCCGGCCTCTCCAAGAGCGTCTCCACCAATAACATCGCCGGGTGAGTCCACGGCCGCAGTCTGATTGGTTGGCCAATACAGGAAGTGACGTCTGAAAGCCTTTAGCGGCTTAACGCAGGTGCTTTTAACCATTTTTAGCGCAATTATGCGACTAAACTCACAACACTGCATTGCGGCAGGTTTGTGAGCTTGTACATCTGCTATTTTTGAAACATTTGGATTTTAATTTTTTTTAACCATCTTTTTATTTATTTTTTATTTTTTCTGTGGCTTTCGCCTTTATGTTATATTTTTATAGAGGGGCAGACAGTAGGCTGACAGGAAATGGGGAGAGAGATGGGGGAAGACATGCAGTAAAGGCCGTCGGGATCGGGAGTCGAACCCGCGGCACACTGCCAGACTGGATTACCAGCCAAGGTGCCTGGACCACTGAGCCATGGCCCAGGCCTTTTTTAAGATATCCTTTTTTTTATTTGTCTTTATTTGATAGAGTACAGTAATTAGATAAGAAAGTGGGGGAGAGAGATGGAGGGGGGGAGGGGACATGCGGAAAAGGCCGACGGGCTCGAGACTGAAACCCGCGGCACGCCGTCAGGCTGGATTACTGGCCTATAGGTGCCTGGACCGCTCAGCCACCACGTGGGCCAGGCCGCAAAAGGTTTTTGACATGAGACTTTTGCCTATTATACGAGTCGTTGAACTTCTTCCTCTCTCTCTCTCTCTCTCTCTCTCTCTCTCTCTCACTCTCTCTCTCTCTCTCTCTCTCTCTCTCTCTCTCTCTCTCTCTCTCTCTCCTCTCCCTCTCCCTCTCCCTCTCCCTCTCCCTCTCCCTCTCCCTCTCCCTCTCCCTCTCCCTCTCTCTCTCTCTCTTTCTCTCTCTTCTCTCTCTCTCTCTCTCTCTCTCTCTCAGTAACCTGAACGATGACTCTCCGTTGGGTTTGAGGAGGATTCTGTCTCAGTCAACAGATTCTCTCAACTTCAGAAACAGATCAATGTCTATGGAATCCATTAATGATGAAGGTAACGTACGCGCACACACGCGCGCACACACACACGCACGCACGCACGCACGCACACAATGTATTCATCTTCACATGCAGAGCAATGCACTGACATTCGTGTGTGTGTGTGTGTGTGTGCAGGGGAGGTGTACTACACCTCCCTGCTGGAGGAGTTGGAGGTGGAGGGCAGGGACGTGGAGAAGGACAGCTGGAGCATGGTGGTGGAGCCGTCGTTCCTGCAGACGCAGCGCAAGGACATCATCAAGCGCATGGACGTCATCTACGGTAAACGCACGCACGCACACATGCAAATACACACACGCACACATGCAAATACACACACACAAACACACAATGTTTGAAAGCGCTTTATGAGCTTTATAAGTAACATAACATGGTGAAAGTAGCCTTAACCCATTTAGGCCTGACGTCGAAATAATAAAATAATATGCATTTTTGAAACAATTTTTCAAAAATAGCAGACCTACAAGCTCATAGCGCGCCACTCGGTGGCGCGCTATGAGCTTGCAGATGTAGTATCCAGTCTAATATCATGACATGGATATAACATTGATACTATCAATGGGATGTCCCCGATGACGCTTTTGTGCTCTCGATCCGATTCCGTCCGTTTGAAAATGGCGTGATCGGCCCCCCCGATTTCCGTGTATCGTGATGCGTATCGTATGCGCTGTTCAAATGTATAGTTACTGTACATCCCGAACATCTACAATGAAACTAAATGAAAACTAAGCTATGGTGACTAAGACTAAATGTTAGGAAGGGACTAGTGGACAAGAGATCCAGTATAAGTCATTTTACACTTGGTTGCATGCTGAAAATAGCAGATCTACAAGCTCGGTGGCGCGCTGTGAACTTGTAGATCTGCTATTTTCAGCAAGTGTAAAATCAGTCATTACGACGGCATCGAAGCCCGCCAAAACACATTTTAGTCGACTAAATCAACCGTAGATTTAGTCGACTAAAATCTTACGACATTTAGCCGACTAAAACCAGACTAAACCCTAAAACATCCCGTGTGACTAAAAAAACGTCACTAAAACTAAACGAAAGCTATTCAAAAAGACTACGACTTAAAACTAAAAATCAAAAATGTGCTGCCAAAAAACAACACTGGTCTCTCTCCCACGCTAGATTGGTCTTTTAAATGTTTTGTTATTCATGTCCTCACTGTATAGAGCGTCGCAGTCCCGCCCCCTACCATGGACCAGGAAATGATTCTCCGTTCATTTTCCTCATAGACATTTCTTAAAGTATTTATTTAAAGACGGTTACGCCGCGGACAAAGCCAACTCGAGTCGTGACAACTCATGACAACACAAACAATATTTTGGACCGAACAAATAATTAGAAAGAAGAAAAAAACGGCAGGTTACAACACTTTTTTTGTTGTTTTTCTTCTTTGTAATTATTTGTTTGGTCCAAAATATTGTTTGTGTTGTCATGAGTTGTCACGACTCGAGTTGGCTTTGTCCGCGTCGTAACCGTCTTTAAATAAATACTTTAAGAAATGTCAATGAGGAAAATGCATTGGGTTTCATTTCCTGGTCCAGGGTAGGAGGCGGGACTGCGACGCTCTATTGCATTACTGCTATTATTTTTAAGGTTGTATGCCTTGCTTTTCTTTTCTTTCTTTCTCCATTGCTCTGTAAAGCACTTTGAGCTGCATTTCATGCCATGAAAGGTGCAATACAAATAAAGTTTTATTATTATTATTATTATTATTAGAGTTCCTGCAGACGGAGTTCCACCACGTGCGCACGCTGCGCATCATGGACGGCGTGTTCCGCCAGGGCATGCTGGACGAGGTGCTGCTGGAGCCCGGCGTGGTGCACGCCATGTTCCCCTGCCTGGACCAGCTGCTGGCGCTGCACACGCGCTTCCTGGAGCAGCTGCAGGCGCGCCGCACGCAGGGCCTGGCGCCCGGCAGCCACGGGAACTTCACCATCCACCGCCTGGGAGACCTGCTCACTCAACAGGTATCTAATGGCGAACGCAGTGAGCGATTACTATGTGACCTAGGCAGAACTGTCTGTGTGTCACGCTGTGACACCACCCGTCCGCCACCAGACGGCGCAGCTGTATCATGCACACAAACACACACACACACACACACACACACACACACACAATAGAAAACTTTAAAAAAAAAAAGAAACTTAAAAAAAAAAAACTTAAAAAAAATAAAGAAATAAATAAAACTTTAAAAAAGAACTTTAAAAAAAAAAAACTTAAAAACAAGAAAACTTATTTATTCTAATTGTTGCATTTTACGAGCTGCGTTCGCTTCCCGCGTTCGTGCGTCTTACTTGTCTATATATACCCTACATCAGTGTTGTTTTCGTCGACTAAAACTACGACATGATGACTAAAACTAAGACTAAATATACTGACGATTTCGTCAACAAATAAAAACTAGACTAAAATGTTAGGAAGGGACTAGTGGACCAAGAGATCCAGTATAAGTGTGTTTTCTCAGTCATAGCGGACCCCCGCAGATAATGATAATGCAGCTGGTAATTCATTGATTGAATCAATTTGCCTTTAGAAGACACTTCTGTCGCACCACACAGATCCACGTCGGAGAGTATTGCAGTACAAGAATAGTCTGTTTCACACATAGACAGTGTACATGTATCAGAGAGGCTGCGTTTCCTGTTGCAGTGTGTGAATATGAGTAGCAGGCGTTCCCTAGCAACACTGCTACAGTGTCGTTTCTATGAGGAAGTGGTGACCGCCGACCGCCCGGGTAAACAAGGTGGTTGCTAGACAACAGTGTTGATTTCGTCGACTAAAACTAAGACGAAAAATGTTCGTCAGCTACCTTTTTTTCACTGACAAAAACTACATGGAAACTAAATGACAATTTCGTCAAGAAATAAAAACTAGACTAAAATGTCAGGAAGGGACTAGTGGACAAGAGATCCAGTATAAGTCACTTTACACTTGGTTGCATGCTGAAAATAGCAGATCTACAAGCTTGCAGATCTGCTATTTTCAGCAAGTGTAAAGACAGTCATTACGATGGCATCAAGTCCCCCTCAAAATACATTTTAGTCGACTAAATCAACTGTATATTTTTGTCGACTAAAACTAGACTTAACACTAAAACATTCCGGGTGACTAAAATGTGACCGAAACTAAATAAACTATTCAAAAAGACAAAAATCGACATTTGCTGCCAAAAACAACACTGGTAGACGAGACCTGCTGCTCTGCGCGTCGTCTAGGGCATTCACTTCTAGTCATTTTTACTAGTTGACTAGTTGCCTAGTTTACTAGTCGACTAGTTGTTTAACTACCTATTATGTAAAAAATAAAATAAATTAAAAAAATAAACGTGTACATGGTGACTATAACTATAATCTACCTGATCTTGAGGCCTACAAAATCGGGAAAAAAAAAAAACTAGTCAACTAGTACCAACAAGGTCGACTAGTGGATTTACTAGTCGACTAGTAAACTAGTCGACTAGTTGCTTAATGCCCTAGCGTCGTCCTGACCTGAAGCTAGGCTTCCACAGAGGTCAAAGTTCACGTTCCCTGCCATTGACGCCCCTGGACGTCATCCCCAAATCCAACCGCTTGACACCTCCAGACATTTTTTTTCATTGATTACGTTAGATCGTAATCTTCGCCACCGTATGAATGAATGCTCCTAGGTTGCTAGGCAACCGACACAAACAGGAAAACGAACCGGAGCTCGTAGCGCGCCACCGAGTGGCGCGCTACGAGCTTGTAGGTCTGCTATTTTTGAAAAATCAAAGAACCACTGACATAGAAACATAGTTTTTTCAGAAAACTGTCAGGATAGAAGACATTTTTAGAATCTCATCTCAGGTCAAAATGGGTTAACTTTGCACACAATCATAACTTGCTTTTGCTGTGTGCGTGTGCGTGCGTGTGTGCGTGCAGTTCTCAGGTCAGTATGCGGACGACATGAGGAAGGCGTACTCTGAGTTCTGCAGTCGACATCCCAAAGCCGTTAAACTCTACAAGGAGCTGCTGGCCAGAGACAAGAGGTTCCAGCACTTCGTACGGGTGAGTCTGGAGGCTGGAGAAAGTGCTCACGTTTTTTTGAGGGGGGCGCCGGCCCCCTCCTATGCCCAGCTTTAGTGTGTGCGTGTGACTGTACCCCTATAGGCCTATCTCACAGCCCCCTTTCCACGCCCCCTTCCGGTAGATAGTGGTGTCATTTAACATTAGCATTTACACGTTTTTTTTCTCTGGAGAATCCAAGTGCATTTCCTAATGTTAAAATGTCAAAGACCGATAATAATATGAAGAAAACACAATGGTATAACAACTCAAATAAGTAGAATAAACCTTACCTTTACAAAACGGTAGTTTGTGGCTTGTGAAAATACCTCTTTTAACATGGAAACCTATGGACCGAAAAAAAAATAACACCACTATCAACAAAAGGGGGCGGAGAAATGCTGTGAGATAGGCCTATCGTGAGTGGCCGGAACGAGATGATGCATGCCGATGAGAGCGATGACTCGCGGATCTACAACATTGTGAGCTATGTTTTGTCATATAAATACGTTTTCAAATAAATGTAGTGGAGTAAAAAGGGCAATATTTGGTTCTGAGAGATGTAGCAGAGTAGAAGTAAAAGCACTGTAACTTGGAAATACTCCAGTAAAGTACAAATACCTTAAAATTGTACTTAAGTAAATGTACTTTGTTACTTTCCAGGAGATGGGAGGAAGGGAGGGGGGGGTGGGAGGGAGGGGAGGGGAGGGAGGGAGGAAGTTTGGTAAGATTTGAGTCTGGGTGGGTCGGTGGTGTCAGGAGGTACCAGTAAGATCTCACATGCCGTAGAATGGAGAGAGCGCACGCACGCATGCACACGCACACACACACACACACACACCCACGGTTTGAAGTCAGAAGGTGAGCCCTTCTCTGAACAAGAATAATGAAACCATTCATTGGACAACATACCATAAAGGAGAAAAAGATGAAAAGAAAGAAAGCAAGAAAGAGAAAGACGGATGTGCCATATTGCCTCTGTCGGTTGTAAACTCAGGATTCAACTTAAAAATAGCTAAAGTATCAGATCTACAAGCTGAAAACTCACTACGTGATGCTTCTGTGTGACGCTGTAGTATAATCAAGTAGTAGGGCATTCATTCATTTAAGCAGGTTGTGTGTCTTCCACAGGCCTCCTTCTCAAGGTGGGTGCCTTGATGCAAGTCCTTGCCTCAGAACACTTTGATAACATTTGGAATGTATCAATGTGTCACTTCAGTTTAAACACTTAGACCTGGCCTCTAGACTTAATGTATCAATGTGTCACTTCAGTTTAAACACTTAGACCCGGCCTCTAGACTTAATGTATCATCATCATCACCTTTATTTATGCTCGGAAATACAGTTGAGGGCAAGTCCTCATTTTCAATGTAGCCGAGGTTACAATTCACAAATAGTCAAAAACAATACATCAAACATTATAAATCAGGATAAATTACAAAGGAACTTTAAATGCAGAACAACCAGTACAATAAATCAATTGAAGCAGGAGCAATCACGGTGAAAAGTGTTCTGGAGCGTTCCTTTGAACTGACCGAAGGATGGCAGGGAGCTCAGTTTGAAAGAGTTTTGGAATGAAGTTGGGCCGCTGACAGAAAAAGCTGTCTTGCCCAACTCTGTCTGAGCCTGAGGAACCTTGAGCCTTAACACATTGTGTGCCCAAGACGTCTGTGGATGTCCTGGGTATTACCCTGCGTGTTGTTTTTTATTAAAAAAGAATATATGTCAAAAAAATGAATGTAAAACGTGGGCACCCTGGTTTTTTTTTAAGTGTTGTGTGGGCACACAAGTGTTAATGTACGTATCAATGTGTCACTTCAGTTAAAAAGGATTAGACCGGCCTCTAAAAGTTGCCATTTGTGGAATTTATGGCATTTCTTTAGATTGTTTTAATTTTATTCATGAATCAATCAATCAATCAATCATGTTGCGCGTGTGTGTGTGTTCCAGAGGGTCAGTAAGGGTCCGTTGCTGCGTCGTCATGGAGTTCAGGAGTGCATCCTATTGGTCACCCAGAGGATCACCAAATACCCCGTCCTCATCCAACGAATCCTAGACAACACCAAGGGTACCTGTCTGTCTGTCTGTCTGTCTGTCTGTCAAGCTCACAACCCGTTGCGAACTTGAGTTGTAGATCTGTACTTTTTTCCACTATTTAAGTTTTTTAAAAGAGGGGGTTTTTTTTGTGGAAAATGTCAAAATAATTTTGAAAAACATTTGAATCATTTGTGAAAAATGTTTTGAAATAATACAAAACAAATAAACAAAAAGAGATATTTACTCGTGACCCATAAAGACGTTAATCCTAAAATGAGTCGCGACCCACTCATCACTCTCGTCATCTCTCTCTGTCTGTCTGTCCCTCTTTCACTCACTCTCAGTGGCGTGCACAGATAGACACTAGGGGGTGCTAGAGCACCCCCTACCCTTTTCCCTCTGGACAAATTTGCCCTTTTGAAAAAAGAAAAAAAAACCATGGTGACATTGATCAATTCTTGATAAAAAAAAAGCTTCTAATATATTATTTATGCCCCAAAACCGGCCGGTTCCACGCGCTGCACAAGGTGCCCTTTTTTTCACTTGAGCACCTTGCCCCTCTAAATGCCTGTGCACGCCACTGCTCACTCTCTTTCTGTGTGTGTGTGTGTGTCACACCTGTGCAGGCAACGAGGAGGAGGTCCAGTCGTTGTCCACGTCTCTGGTCCTGCTCAAGGAGCTGCTGAGCTGCGTGGACCAGCAGGTGGCGGAGCTGCAGCGCACCCAGCGGCTGCAGGAGATCCGCTCTCGGCTGGACCCCCGCGCCGCGGCCGAGGTGCGCGGCGGAGGGGCCTTCCGCGGCGGCGAGCTGCTGCGGCGGAACCTCATCCACGAGGGAACGCTGCTCTGGAAGACGCAGAACTCCAACCGGCTGAAAGGTAGGGGGGGGGGGGGGGGGGGGGGGGGTGTGTGTGGGTGTGTGTGTGTGTGTGTGTGTGTGTGTGTGTGTGTGTGTGTGTGTGTGTGTGTGTGTGTGTGTGTGTGTGTGTGTGTGTGTGTGTGTGTGTGTGTGTGTGTGTGTGTGTGTGTGTGCGCGCGTGCGGCACAGCAGTTTAACCCATTTAGGCCTACTTTTCTTTTTTTTCAGACAGCCAGCAATGGGTAAAACGCTCCCAAAAAGATTTAGTCTCTGTGACACATCTAGGGGCTGCAATCTGCATTCAAAGATGTTCCTAGAAGCTTTATTTGGGAGCGTTTTACTCATTGCTGGCTGTCTGAATACCGAAGAAGAGAAAGGTCATTACATTTTTTGTTTCAAGTAAAGAGAAAGAAAGAAAAAGTACTGTTTTGTACTTGTGTGTGTGTGTGTGTACATGCACTGGTAAATTCAAACCAAAGATTGACTTTTCCTTCTCTCTCGTTTGTGTGTGTGTGTGTGTGTAGATGTACAGGTTTTATTGATGTCAGACATCTTGGTATTTCTTCAGGAGAAAGATCAAAAATACATCTTCCCTTCACTGGTAAGCCCTCTCCTCTCCTCTCCTCTCCTCTCCCATATCTGTCAAATGCCTAATTTATCCCCTCCTCTTCTCTCCTCTCCTTTCCTCTCTAAATATTCACCTCGCTTTGCTCTTCTCTCATTCCTTTTTTTCTCTTTGCTTTGTCTCTCTCCCTCTCTCTCTCTGTCTCTGTCTCCCTCTCTCTCCGTCTCAGGACAAGCCGGCGGTGGTGTCGCTAAACAACCTGATCGTCAGGGACATAGCCAATCAGGAGCGAGGCATGTTCCTCATCAGCCACTCCACGCCGCCGGAGATGTACGAGCTCCACGCCGCGTCCAAGGACGAGCGCAACATCTGGATGAAACGCATCCAGCACACGGTGCACAGGTCAGTAACATCTGGATGAAACCCATCCAGCAGACACAGTGCACAGGTCAGGTCGACCATCCACATCACTTCTCAGTTTCAATGCTAGTAAACACACCCTGACCATGGTCTATAGATCACTCACTGGGTGGTGTTCTCACTTTTTACATCGTGTCCTGGTACGGGAATCTCTCAGTTAACCCATTTTTACCTGGGAGCGATTCTACACATGTCTTCTAAATCCTGATAGTTTTCTGAAAAACCCCATGTTTCTATGTCAGTGGTTCTCAAACATTTTCATGTCAAGGACCCCCAAGATTATATGTAATTGTGGCCCCCGGCCCGCATCTGAAAATACGTTGTTCCAGGAACCCCTCAGAAGAAGCAACATTTTCACGGTTGTTCAAAAATAGCAGACCTACAAGCTTGTAGCGCGGCACTCGGTGCCGCGCTATGAGCTTGTAGATCTGCTTTTTTTCAATAGCTAAAGTATAACATAATGCTTAAAACACCGAGTACCACACTTTGAGAACCCATAATGAAACTGATCTCACAATATCGCCACCTTGTGGTCTCACTGCGTCACTGTCGCCCTATCTGTCTGTCTGTCTAGCTGTCCATCCAGAGAAGAGTTTCCGTTGATAGAAACAGAAGACAAAGCCTTGCTACGCAGACTGAAAGGTACCGTGTGTGTGTGTGTGTGTGTGTGTGTGTGTGTGTGTGTGTGTGTGTGTGTGTGTGTGTGTGTGTGTGTGTGTGTGTGTGTGTGTGTGTGTGTGTGTGTGTGTGTGTGTGTGTGTGTGTGTGTGTGTGTGTGTGTGTGTGTCCCTCTCTCTGCTCCATCTGGTTCTCTCAGTTTAGGCTTTCTTTGTGAATAAAAACATTATTTTCACAGTATGAAAATACTGTGAGTATGTTTGTATGTTTGTGCAAAATAAATGACTATACGCATATGTGGGTTTACGCTGTTGTATTGACACATGACTGAACCAGGTCAATTGACCCTCCCCAAACAGCTATGGTCCAATCACAGCTAAGCATAACATGGGTCAGACAAACCTCTCCACCAATAGTTTTCCTATTATGATAAAACATTGTTTTAAAAAAGAAAAATTTCCAGTGCATACGGCAGGCCCTTGTTGACGGAGTTGGAAGAGATTTTGAAGGTCTGGTTCCAAAAATGAACCAGTATTTGATGTGTAAAATCCATGATATTTACGGGTGAATTGGCAACTGCCACCTCCTAGTGTTCACATCTAACCTCAAATTCAGTTTCTTTTATGCATTATTGCCCACTGTCTCTTTAGTTTTAGCACATTAATCTGATTGCAGGGCCGTGGGAAGATATGTACAGTAGGAGGTGCTGAACGTAGTGGGTGCGTGCGCCGCAAAATGCACGTGCACACGCCTCGTGCACGTGCATTTTCGTGCATTTTCATGCAGAAAAGTCGCTTTTACTTTCCCCCTCCACACGCATGAGAGAACTGACACAGACACCAGGATATGCTGTACTGTTAATAATAATAATAATAATAAATAATAATAATAATAATAATAAAACTTTATTTGTATAGCACCTTTCATGACATGAAATGCAGCTCAAAGTGCTTTACAGAGCAATGAAGAGAGAAAAAAAAGAAAAGAAAAGCAAGGCATAAACATTAAAAAGGCCTAGTAACAGAAATCTGTATGATTCAAATTATTATTTTTCCCCTCCTGTCCGAGGGGGGGGGGGCTGTGCCTGGGGGCAGGGGGTGCTCCAGCCAAGCTTCCCTCAGCCATGTCTGATTTCATCAAACTCGACGCCCGTCCATCTACATTGTGTCATTATTTAGACACCCATTTAGAGGCGGAAGTGACGCAGCGCGGATTTCTTTGCCACTGGCGCCATGTTGTGGGTTAAAGTGGTAGTGCGCAAAGTGTTACATTTTGTCAGCCCCCCCATATATATATATGTCTTTCTGAAATTCCGTCCTCTGAAATGAACACTGCTTCGTATCCCTCTCCTTTCCCTGGTCCGTCCAGCCGACATCCAGCAGAAGGACAGCGAGGTGCTGGAACTCCTCCAGGAGAGGGTCACTCTGTTCTCTGACCTGGTGGAGGCGTCTGGGGTCGGAGGAGGTGGAGGAGGTGGTGGAGGAGGAGGTGGAGGAGGAGGTGTTGGAGGAGGAGGAGGTGGTGGAGGAGGAGGAGGAGGAGGAGGTGGTGGTGGTGGTGACCACAGGAACCTGTTCAGAGCCGACACTCCTCAGGCCGTGCAAGGAGAGCGTCTCCTCATGGAGGCCATCACAGAAGGTAAGGAAGGACGGAGGGAGGAGGTGACCACCAGTGTTTGTTTTTTCATAGAAATGGGTATTGTACTGTAAATATGACAGTTGCATGGATGCAAAGTAGTGCGTTAGGAGAAGGTGGACAAAGGCAGACGGATAAACGGGGTGCTGGGGTTTTAATTAGTCTGGCAAGATAACATGAACTGGACCCACAAAGCAGTAATTATATATTTTCTTCATCGTCTGTAGTTGACAAACTCAGTGAGTTGTTGCTGGGCTCCAACATTGAGCTTCTCTCCTCCGTTACCAACGGCAACCAGAACCACACGGGAGCTTCAGTCACCAGTGAGTTTCTACTTCTCTGTGTGTGTGTGTGTGTGTGTGTGTGTGTGTGTGTGTGTGTGTGTGTGTGTGTGTGTGTGTGTGTGTGTGTGTGTGTGTGTGTGTGTGTGTGTGTGTGTGTGTGTGTGTGTGTGTGTGTGTGTGTGTGTGTGTGTGTGTGTGTGTGTGTGTGTGTGTGTGTGAGTGTGTGTGCGCATGCACAGATCTGTAAGGGTATACCAGGGTTTCAGTTGGCCGGTAAATTGACTGATTGACTGATTCAGAATGACTGATTCATTGACTGATTCAGAATGTGATTGGCCGATAATCTTGTCTGTCTGTCTTTCACCCAGATGGAGACTCGCTCAACAGCAGCTATGAGGTCAACGGCAGCTCTTCATCCAAGGTGAGGAGGCACGCACGCACGCACGCGCACACACACACACACACACACACACACACACACACACACACACACACACACACACACAGTGTACAGCTGTTTGATCAAAGTGTGTGTGTGTCTTGTCTCTGCAGGACCGAAATGGGAACCACCAGGTTCAGGACAGACCTCTGAACCAGGTAGGATGTCTTTCTAACTCATTTGGACCCCCGGGGGTCCTTGAGGGGGTTCCAGGTGGTCATTCTAGAGCAGTGGTGGTTCTCAACGGGGACCCCCGGGGGTCCTTGAGGGGGTTCCAGGTGGTCATTCTAGAGCAGTGGTGGTTCTCAACGGGGACCCCCGGGGTCCTTGAGGGGGTTCCAGGTGGTCATTCTAGAGCAGTGGTGGTTCTCAACGGGGGACCCCCCGGGGGTCCTTGAGGGGGTTCCAGGTGGTCATTCTAGAGCAGTGGTTCTCAACGGGGGACCCCCAGGGGTCCTTCCTTGAGGGGGTTCCAGGTGGTCATTCTAGAGCAGTGGTTCTCAACGGGGGACCCCCAGGGGTCCTTCCTTGAGGGGGTTCCAGGTGGTCATTCTAGAGCAGTGGTTCTCAACGGGGGACCCCCAGGGGGTCCTTGAGGGGGTTCCAGGTGGTCATTCTAGAGCAGTGGTTCTCAACGGGGACCCCCA
This sequence comes from Electrona antarctica, assembly GCF_951216825.1. Classification (NCBI taxonomy): domain Eukaryota; kingdom Metazoa; phylum Chordata; class Actinopteri; order Myctophiformes; family Myctophidae; genus Electrona; species Electrona antarctica. Next base: position 6,129,877 of record NC_136811.1, read on the forward strand.
GGGGGTCCTTGAGGGGGTTCCAGGTGGTCATTCTAGAGCAGTGGTTCTCAACGGGGACCCCCAGGGGTCCTTCCTTGAGGGGGTTCCAGGTGGTCATTCTAGAGCAGTGGTTCTCAACGGGGACCCCCAGGGGGTCCTTGAGGGGGTTCCAGGTGGTCATTCTAGAGCAGTGGTTCTCAACGGGGACCCCCAGGGGGTCCTTGAGGGGGTTCCAGGTGGTCATTCTAGAGCAGTGGTTCTCAACGGGGACCCCCAGGGGTCCTTCCTTGAGGGGGTTCCAGGTGGTCATTCTAGAGCAGTGGTTCTCAACATGGGACCCCCAGGGGGTCCTTGAGGGGGTTCCAGGTGGTCCCCAGCTAAATGATTAATAGTTAGGAACCAAATGGACCCTTAGAGATCTGTAACTCGGTGGGTGTACGCTCTCTATTAATATTGGGCATTTTACAGTGCAGAATAGGGTCTTCGATATAAACAACCTTGGGGGGAAATGAGGGTCCGCAGCCTGCATATCATTCTTTCATGAGAATCACCGGTCTAAAGCTGTTACCACCCTGAAATGAACAGTTTGACTTCTAGTCTTTCTCTGGATATTGTGCAGAATGATCTTCTAAAACGTGATTGAGAGTATAGCGGGTTACGTACATAATTCTACTGTAGATTATGTTAACCCATTTTGGGCGGGAACCCCTTTTGGTGTTTTAAGCATTGTTTTCTGCTTTAGCTATTGAAAAATAGCAGATCTACAAGCGCGTAGCGCGGCACCGAGTGCCACGCTACGAGCTTGTAGGTCTGCTATTTTAGAAAAATCGTGAAAATGTGGCCCAAATGTTTGAATATATATTCTTTCAGAGCGAACGTTTTTAACTCAAATCTTTGCTTCTGGGGGGGTCCCTGGAACAACATATTTTCAGATGGGGGCTCGGCGGGCAATTACATATATTTTTGGGGGTCCTTGACATGAAAATGTTAGAGAACGACTGACATTCTAAAACATTCAGAAAACTGATGACGTCATGATTTAGAAGACATTTGTAGAATCTTTTCTCACGTACCAGTGTGAACTGTTATGTACTCATGCCTTATTGATGTTGTTGTCTTTCAGGAGGTTTGTCACCGTCTGATCAGCCTGAGCACCCAGCTGCACGCCCTACAGGTCTGTTACTGAACTATCACTGATCTATATAAAACTATACTACTACCATGCACTGAACACACCCAGCTGCATGCTATACAGCTCTGTTATTAGACCATCACTGATCTATATAAAACTATACTACTACCATACACTGAACACACCCAGATGCATGTTATACAGGTCTGTTATTAGACCATTACTGAACTATACACTGAATGAACAGTCATCTGTAAACAAACTGAATACAGAAATCACACTGCGATATTCTGCATACAGAAAGCACACTGAAATCATCTAAATACAGACATCGCAATAATCTGCATACTAAAATCAGAATGCAAGTAATCTGAATGAAATATTCGGAATACAGCAATTGTAAGGGAATAATATGAATAAATCCAATCATCTGAATAATAATCTGAATCCAGTCATCGGCATCAGCATATGTAACTGTTTTTGGATCGTTTTGAAATGTGTTTTAGCTTCTATTTGTAACCTATGTAATAATTCACATGTATACCTTTTGTTTTTCTTTTCCTGATCTTCTGACGTATTGTGATGTTTTCTATATGATATTGTATTACTCGACGACACTGAAAATGAGTTTAATTACTCAGTGTAATTTCGAGAATAAATAAAACTTGAATTAATTAATGATTATAGTACAACATTATAAGTGTTACCATTAACTCCTCCCCCCCAGGCTACAGTGATTCGTCAGGACTCAATCCTGGCGTCGGTCTGCCTACGGTCAGGCCCCGCCTTGAACTCCGCCCCTTCCACGACCACGCTGAACAACGCCCCCGGAGGAGGAGGAGGAGGCGGGCCGCCGCGCCTGGCGCGCTCCGTGTCCAGAGACTCTGGGCTGGACGCCGGGCTGGGAGGCGTGGCCCTGGCAGGAGTGACGGCGGCCAATGACGGAGTGATGCTGCGCGGACAGCTGGCTCTCCTACAGGTCGGGATTAGCGTCTGCATGTTTCGTTTTCGTATTTTCGTACTCGTATTTTGAGTTTCAGTTTAGTTTTGATTAGGTTTTTTTTTTTTTTCTCATTCGCCTCCATCACTACCATCCAATAGGGCATTAAGCAACTAGTAAATCCACTAGTCGACCTTGTTGGTACTAGTTGACTAGTTGATAAGAAAAAAATGAAATAAAATAAAAAGTTTATTTTTTTTATTTTATTTTTTTCCTGATTTTGTAGGCCTCAAGATCAGATTATAGTTAAAGTCACCAATGTACACAGTTTTTAAATGTACAAATATTTATTTCCAAAAAAAAACATTTTTTTTTTTTTTTTTTTACATAATAGGTAGTTAAACAACTAGTCGACTAGTAAACTAGGCAACTAGTCAACTAGTAAAAATGACTAGAAGTGAATGCCCTACCATCCAGTGCAGCGGTTCCCAAACCTGTTTGGCCATGCACCCCCTGTTACCTCCTGACCTAGCTGACGCACCCCCCCACATGAAAATATAAATTGCATAAGCTATATGGGTCATAGAGAGAGAGAGAGAGAGAGAGAGAGAGAGAGGCGTGCTGGTGGTTATTATAAAACAAATTGTAGCCTATAACTCATCTTGGTTTGTGTTCCGTTTCACGTTATTGCCGAGTGATGCACACATGCAGGCAAAAGCAAAAAGGGGTTTAGAAGCGACAACAATGTCCATCACGGGGAAAGGAAACTCCTCCTCGCTCCGTCGGTAAAACACACACTTCTCACAGAGTGACTGATTAGGCTACTAATGATTGACAGGTGCAGCAGCTTTGGGAGCGTGCCTGAAAATGTCTGTCAGACATTCATATTTTGCTAAAGTGTATACTCTGTATCTGGTTAATTGCGGGAGGATGCAGGATTCGCTGATTTTAACTTGACCGCCCCATGCCCGCCCGCAGGTATTTAAATACCGCCCGCGCCGCCAACATTTACGTTGGGTCCCGCTGGCTCCCGTTGCAGCCCTCGAGTGTGATCCATAATTCCATATAAATATCATCAAACATGTTTGAAAATGATGGGACATTTGACCACTCATAGATCAGGGGAAAGAACGCGCACTGTGTGAAATTGTGTAATTTCTAACAAGAAAAAACAACAACCTCCGGGACGCCGGGTCCCGAAGCCATTTCCCGGGCGGGAAATCGAGTGCCCTGTACCCGGGAGGCCCGGAAACGTCTGGGTTTCCGAGGCTACTTTCTGTCAAATCAGGCGGCACACATGGACATATCAAACGGCACACTAAAGTGTCGCGGCACACAGGTTGGGAATCACTGGTTTAATCAACTGTAATAACGGTGAAATAACGCTTCCCCCCTCAGGAGGAGGTGGAGAGACTCAGGGAGAGCGAGAGGCTCCGTCAGCAGAAGGAGCAGAAGGAGCAGGAGCAGCAGCAGCAGCAGCAGAAGCAGGTCAAAGAGGAGGTGCAGCCGCAGGGAGGAGGAGGAGGAGGAGGGGGCAGGAGGCGGAGACGCAGGGGGAGCAAAGGGAGTACCGGAGACACGGAGGAGGTAAGAGGAGATCTAGTGCATGGGTCTTCAACAGGAGGTCCTCTAAAGTTAACCCATTTTGACCTGAGATCTGATTCTATAAATGTCTTCTACATCCTGACAGTTTTCTGAAAAAGCTATGTTTCTATGTCAGTCGTTCTTCGAATTTTCAAAAATAGCAGACCTACAAGCTCGAGCTTGTAGATCTGCTATTTTTCAATAGCTAAAGCATAGCATAATGCTAACACCAAAAGGGGTTCCCGCCCCAAAATGGGTTAACCCATTTAGGCCTGACGTCGAAATTTAAAAAAAATCAGTTTACTGAAATACCTATGTTTCTGTATCAGTGGTGCTCAATATTTCATGTCAAGGTGCTCAGGTGTATGTCCTGTATGTGTGTGTGTGTGTGTGTGTGTGTGTGTGCGTGCGCGTGTTCATTTGTGCGCTCCCCTCTCTGCTCTGAATCAGCCCGCGAAGAAGAGAGATGGCGGCGGCGACGCAGAGCCCCGCCCCACCGCCACCGCTCCATTGGCCAGTCAGGACCCCGTCGACCAATTGGACGGCGTTCAGGAGGAAGGCAGCGAGGAAGAGGAGGAGCTTGAGGTGGTGAAGGTGTCCCCTCGCTCCGACAGCCCCAGAGGTACAACACCAGACTACATATCTAAACTAATACAACTATAGTCTGTTCTAAATTAATACCTTTTAATGGTTTGAATAATGTATCATCCTCTACAGCAGGGGTCCTCAATAGGCGGACCGCGGTCCACGACCGGACCGCGGACCACCTCTCTGTGGACCCTGTGATTATTATTTTTTTTATTTTTTTTATTTTTTTTAACTTGACAAAATAAAAGTGTTCTTTGTGCCTCAACACAATACCTCTCATTTGCTGTGAATTTTTGGAGGGGAATATTTAATGAAACATTTTATTTCCATACTCTGCACCCCAGTATTGGGGTTGGTTGGGAGGGGATCCGATTTGTATAAGCTTGCCTTGGTGTGACTGTACTAAAAAATATAGAGCCCCGCTCTCCGCTGGCCGCTGCGTGGCCCGCTGGGACCGGACCTTTAGTCTTTTTCAAAAATGATTAGTGGACCTTCAGCATTTCTAGTTGAGGACCCCTGGTCTACAGTCATAAACATCAGTCCAACACGGTTGCTCATAATGTAACCTGTTTCATTGGCGTTTCGGTCAGTAGGGACCTTCCTCAGGCAGGTCAGCCTGAGGAAGGTCCCTACTGACCGAAACGTTGCTTCATTAAATAAGACAATACTCTTGTGCCGAGCAGATACACAGTGTGCGGGTGTACCTTATTGCTTTCTTTGATGTCCACTGGCCTACGCACCTGTGCATACGCCTGATTGCTAGGTGTGCGATAGTTTTCTCCTACATTGGCGTCATATTAAAAATAACTCCCAACGTATTCTTTCAGACCTGCAGGACATCCCGGAGGAGTCCGAATTTGGGCCGGAGAGTCGGGAGGCGGAGCCTGAAGCTGGGACCACGCCCAGTTAACGGTGGCCCCTCCCTCCCACCGCAAAGCCGCTGAACGCTTCTGTGGGGAAAAAAGGAAACGGGTTCATTTTTCAACTGAAAAAAAACTGCTGGATGAGTTCAGTTCGGCTCCGTGAAAAAACATTCATTGCATACTTAAAGGGACACTTCACCCTTTTTGCAAAAAAAATATATGTTACTGACGTTTAGAAGCGTTAGAACACTTTCCTGGGGGTCTTTATGTGTGTAATATGTGGTTTTAGATATTTTAGATTGTAGCAGTGAACCCAGTGTCTCTGATGTCATGGACACTGGGCTCACTTCCTTCCTGGACTATAATTCCCATAATACTTTGGTGCACTGCTCCTCCTTGTGGATAGGGGGGGGGGGGGGGGGGGGGGGGCTGTCTTACTGAGACAACATGTAGTCCAGGAAGTAAGTGAGCCCAGTGTCCCTGACATCAGAGACACTGGGCTCACTGGCTACCCCCAGGAAAGTGTTCTAAAGCTCCTAAACATCATTAACATATATTGTTTTGCAAAAAGGGTGAAGTGTCCCTTTAACACACTACATGCTCCATGACTCTGGACAGTACGTTTAGTATATACTCAATGACTGTGGACTACATTACTGTACATACTGCATGACTGTGGACTAATATAGTACAGACTACATACTCCATGACTATGGAAAAGTACATACTAGGGGGTGTGCATTTCACATTCTGAAAGTTATTCGGTACATATATATATCGAGTCCTATAGGGTATGTGAATCGCCAGCTTCATCGTGATAATAATTCTAATATTATTTTACCGATATCACTCGATTATATCGCGTTTCGCTTCCATTTTAGGCGCGTTGCGTTTCGATATATATCGACGACATCTTATGCCCCCGGGGCTGACAACAATCATGTTACATTTACATTCACTTAAAGGGGCATTCCACTCATTTTCAACATTTCACTATGTCATTAATGTACCTTTTAAGAGCTGTTGTGTGGAAATAATAAAAAAGTTCCCCCATTCTGTGTTTCCTAGAACTGTAATTATGAAAAACACCTCTAGTTCCAGGAAACACAGAATGGGGGGACTTTTTTATTATTTCCATGAACAGCTCTAAGGTATATTAATGACATAGTAAAATGTTGAAAATGGGTGGTTTTCCCCTTTAACAAAGGAGCAGACTGGAATGTGATTTGACAATACATTTTTATTTAACTTTTTACCGTCATTTTCTAATCACTGAATTGTATTACTGGAGATACAATAAATGATTATCATGTATTTATTATTGATAACATTTATTAATGATAATATTCTGATCATCCATCCAGGCTGCTCGTGTTGTCGTTGGGGAAGATCATTTCTACCCTCCAGACGAACCACCGCGTTGCAAAGCTGCAAACCGGCGTGACCACTGCCTTATTAACCCATTCTGGGCGGGAACCCCTTTTTGGTGTTTTAAGCATTATGTTACACTTTAGCTATTGAAAAATAGCAGATCTACAAGCTCATCAGTGCCGCGCTACGAGCTTGTAGGTGTGCTATTTTTGAAAAATCGTGAACATGTGGCGCAAATGAAATTGAATATATATTCTTTCAGAGCGAATGTTTTTAACTCAAATATTTGCTTCTGGGATGTTGTTCCATGGAACAACATGTTTTCAGATGGGGGTCGGCGGCCAATTATATATATTTTTGGGGGTCCTTGACATGGAAATGTTTGAGAACCACTGACAGAAACATCACTAACTCAGGAAATAAAGAACCGTGTGAGCATCCACAAGCCATGGTCGCTTCTGGATTTTAACCCATTTAGACCTGAGATCAGATTCTAAAAATGTCTTCTACATCCTGACAGTTTTCTGAAAAAGCTATGTTTCTGTGTCGGTCGTTCTTCGATTTTTCAAAAATAGCAGACCTACAAGCTTGTAGATCTGCTATTTTTCAATAGCTAAAGCATAACATAATGCTAACACCAAAAGGGGTTCCCGCCCAGAATGGGTTAAATTCCGAAACGGTGTCTTTTATCTGATTTTAAAAATTATTAATATATATTTTTTTTAAATGTGAATCATTTGTTTTGCTTTGCATAGATCGGAACAATTGAATCAATGAAGTTTGAACCAGATCGATGGATTGTTACCCCCCCCCCCCCCCCTAGAATCTGGATATGCGTCCCGACAGAATCCGACATTGGTTCAAATCAGTGAATAATCACACCTCTACCACTGTACCGTATTATACACTCCATGACTACGGACTACACAGAACATATTACTATGACTATTTGACTACATCTTTACTACATACTCTGTGACTATGGGACGATGTACAGTTGAGTATTCTGAACATATTCATGAACATAACATGCGTAGGTCGGAGCAGCCCCCGGAGGTTGAGGACCTCATCCAGAGAAGTTGAAAAATGAAACTTTTTTTCTCCTCGAGCGAAACGTCGCTTTCACACCCAAGTAAGCTTCACCGACAAACCAGTCACGAAACGCCAAAACCATGACTTTACAGCTGGATCCACCAACCTACCGACCGACCGACCGACCACGTCCTCCAATGGGACGGGGAGTGATGGTAGAATTAGACTCTACTTTGCTTTGGTTTAGTAAAAAGAAAATGCATGAGACTTATGACCCGTCATAATATAAGATACGTTTTTTTTGAGCTATCCTCCTTAATATAAGATAAGTTATGATCTATCCTCTTTATATAAATGTGGATCATCATCATCCGACTTGGCGTTCCACCTCGGGGGGGGGCGCACGGGGCGGTGACGCCCCGGCCCCTCGCGCTGGGATTCCGAGAGGAACGGTGACCGTTTTGTTTTATCACATACCCCCATAGGCCTTATTTATCCACAAAGAAAGGAAGAAAAAAAACGGCATTTAATGAACCCCTTTTGATTGAGGAAACGCATTAGGCAGGCGCTGTCAAAAAACTAAAAATGGCTCAACGTGCGACGGGGAGAAGAGAATTGGCCCGCCACTACTCGCCGCTATGCAGCCGTCGACAGTCGCTCTGTTTTTCGAGTTGGGCTGTTTTGACCTCAGTCGTACCTTTTTTTTACCAAAACCGTATGTGTAGCGTCTCGTTTAGGAGTTCACGACTTCACTGTCTTGACGTGAGTTTCGTTAGTTGCGAGGCGGCTCCTCCTCCTCGTTACCAGTTCAAGAGACATTATGGCAGCTGACCAATTGGCACAATTGGCTGACCAATTGGCTGACCAATTGGCTGACAATTGGCTGACCAATTGGCTGACAATTGGCTGACCAATTGGCGCACAAGGCTTAGTCGGCACCCTCAAGCATTCCTTGTGTGTACTGTTTTTCCTACCCGCCTCACCCAAGGCAAACGAAGACAGGTGCCGGGGGGTATGTGATAAGTTCTGAGCCCTCCTATCCTAAATGTACGATATGTTAGTCCTCCTGAGATGTTGTTTGAAGGCTCCATCCCTGTATGTCATTGTAAACTCTCTTTTGAGCGTTTTGTCTCTGTCTAAAACCGATATATCCGTTAACGTACTGACAGAGTCGGGGGACACCCGAGAATGGAGAACTTGAAACCTTTTTATGTAATCTTATGGAATGAGATTTAGACGTGTAGATTTTACCTTGCATTTTGCCAGTAGAGTTCCCGCGGAGCGCGGTAAGGAAGTATGTTATTTCTGATGTACTGTAACTTGACTTGTAGTCTCACTTATTATGTACAAAGAGCTGTGCTCCTCTCCTCTGCCCCTGCTAGGACAAACGGCACCACCTGCTGTCTGGACGTGTTATTACACGTCAACAAGAAGGGCCCCTCTCTTCTTTTTGGGGGGGCTCCGATTTCATACCAGCAAACCGTGAAGTCACTGTAAATTCTGCTAAAACTGTAAACTATCTGCTTGCGCGTGAGCAATACTGTACCATTGGCGAGACAGGAGATAGTTGTTGAAGTTATTTTTTTTCCCCCCCCTTCGGTTTGAGTATGCAGACATTGAGTGCCGTTTGGTTCCTGCGGGGCATTCCGTTGAGACTGACTGAATAGGGCGGGGTGGGGGGTTGGGGGGTGTATTATACTTGTTTTACAAATATTTGTGCCTGCTTTTTTTTTGTTCTTCCAAAGGGCTTTCGGGGTCAGGTTCCTATATCTGGCTCACATCAAAAATCCACTTGTATCAAAACAAAACCAAACTGCCTGGTTATCAGAGTAGAGTAGAGTAGAGGGGAAGTCTTTGGACCATTTTCTTTTTTAATATATATATAAATATAATTATATTATGACGTCCTCTTGTCGGGTGGAAACCTAGTGTTTCAAATTCAAGTATAGCAGATCGACGAGCTCGAAAAAACGCGTCGTTTCGTGTCGCGTCGCGTTTCGAGCATGTAGATCTGCGACTAGGCTACAGTAGCTTGACAGGATAGGGGGAGCGAGACGGGGGGTGGGAGGGGGGGTGGTTTCGGGAGACACGCAGCAAAGGTCGTCGGGTTCGGGACTCGAACCCGCACCACGCTGTCAGGCCTAGTTGCCTGGACCGCTCAGCCAGGCCGCAGGGCGTTCATTTAACGAAAAAACACCGGAAGTTAAAAAATCTCGGAGATGGGTGGTTTCCGCCCGACAGCGACGGCATGAAGAGGGGCCGTTCAGAACCAAAGCTGTAGTGTCCGAGGGGTCACGGGGTCAAGAGCCGTGCAGGGGGGGGGGCTTACCCCAACGACTGACCTTTAACCCCTAGAGCCTTACCTGTATACTTCTCCTTACGGCGGTGCTGCGATGCGTTGTGAGCTCATCGAGGTGCTATTTTCAGCTCGCGACGCCATCGAAGTATATATTATAACGGAAGCATCGCGGCCGGTTCAGGCTAACGCTCCGATATAGACTAACGCTGGTCAGCATGACTCTGTTCAATAAGTCTTAATATTATTTTAATATGATATAATGGGAAAGTTGACTGAACGAGGTTTATTTTAATGCCACACATAACATCCCGGTAGCTGCCCTTGGTCCGGTCTCGGCTCCATTAGCACGAGCTGGAGTTAGTCATGGTTTTGCTCAACAGCAATTTCTTTTGGTCAAACCTCGGTAGCGATCACTGCCTGACCAGCACCATGACATGATGTTCTGGTTCATTCTAAACCACCGGTTCCCAAACAGTAGGTCGGGGAGCACATTTTCAATGAAAATGTGCTCCCCGACCTACTGTTGGATTTTTACTCAAGTCGTGACCCATGACATTTTTTCATGGGTAACGACTTGAGTAAAAATCCCATTTTCTTTTCCTACATTTAAAAAAATAATGATTTTTCAAAAATATTTTATTTTTATTTATTTTCGATTTTTACTAAGAGAACCGTCGTTCACGATCGCCAATTTTTTGCCCGCGGCTGAAAGTTGTAGTCCGGGGGCGGCCTTAACCACTTGAGCTCCATTTCAATAATCCTATTTGTGAACATGTTCGTCTGTATAACGAATGCCGTGCCCCAAAATGAGGATGCCAGGTTGAGTGGTTTAAGAACATCTGTAGACCGGCGTTCACACCGGATACGATACGTTTATTTTTTTTCCCGGGGGGAGCAACAACGAACTCGGTGTTAAGTCAATTATGAAGACGTGATATTTCACGCCTACGCCCGGAGAGAGACACACATTTAGATGGAAAATGTTCAACTCAAGCGGTTTTCGCTGAAGAGAACTACAGAAACGGTGTGTGGAGCGAATTAAGCCAAACGTGTCACATCCGGTCTGAATGCAACAAAGTGTTGAGTTTCCCACGATTCAAGCGAAAACTGTTTTTTTTATCGCGTTCAGTGTGAATTCACTTTGAACGTAACATCAACAACGAAATCAGACACAGCAGGATATATATTTGTCATTTTCCCCCCTCTCTCATATTGCCCGATTATTATATTTTAAGTAAATTTAATCGTCTGTATAAATGTTTGATCAGTCATTTTGGGGGGGGGGGAAGATATGAGACCTTGTAAATGTTTTATGTTATTTTATTGCCTTTTTTTTTGTATCATTTTCCCAGTTGACTTCCCGTTTACTGTGTGCTGTTCATAAACCTTCCAGAAATTCCGATCAGTGGTCCTGTGTGGTTTGTCCGTGCACGTGTTTGTGTGTGTGTGCTTGTGCGCGCGTGCGTGCGTGAGAGAGAAGTATGGGGTGTGTTGTGTGTGTCACATGACATCAAAGTCCATTAGAGACAATGCAGTCACACCCAGGCAGCAGATGGTATGGTACTACTACAACAAACGCATACGCAGGCTGGGAGGTCCCGCTTTACAGCAAACAGCGGGAGGTTCTTCCAATAAATAGGGCAGACACACCTCCTGGCTGCCTGTCTTATGTCGGCCAGATACGATATTTAGTCGGCAGTACATATTGTCCCAATACCATCGATTCTACAAATGTCTTCTAAATCCTGACAGTTCTGTGAAAAACCCATGTTTCTATGTCAGTTGTGTTCAAAAAGTTTCATGTCAAGGACCCCCAAAAATATGTAATGTAATTGGCCGCCGACCCCCATCTGAAAATATGTAGTTCCAAGGACCTCCCCAGAATCAAAGATTTGAGTTGAAAACGTTCACTCTGAAAGAATATATATTCAAAGATTTCTGCCTCATTTTCCCGATTTTTCAAAAATAGCAGACCTACAAGCTCGTAGCGCGCCACTCGGTGGCGCGCTATGAGCTTGTAGATCTGCTATTTTTCAATAGCTAAATTATAACATAATGTTTAAAACACCAAAAGGGGTTCCCGCCCAAAATGGGTTAAGAACAAAACCGCTGTAGTTGAGGCAACCTTTCACACTTACTGTGTGCATTGACTATAATATTAGTTTTTTTTCATATGGGCCCTTGCATGTCTGAAGTAAAATGAGACGGAAGTAGCATGAGCTTAAATTCATATTTCGAAAATGTTTCAGATGTTTCAAAAATGTCTGAGAATAAGAATGATGATGGTCATGGAAGGGGAACCTTCTGAAAGCTTCAGAAAGGCAAAGATAATCAACTTCAAAATCTCCAAATAACGGTCAAAATGACCTCTCAGACATGCTAGTGTTATTAAGAAGTTTGTACAATTGGCCAAATCAATTTTATTCCATACCCTCTGGTGGGTACTACTAGATAATTATACACAACTCATGTCCATGGGATACTTTGATAATAATTGGAATTCATTCATATCACTTCTGTTTAACCACTTGGAGTAGACCCTCTATAGTCTGGAAATAAAAAGGTCTGGGTTTCCGTCGAGGCTAATACTTAGTAAGATGGACCACCAAACCTTCTTTCCCAAAAAATTGCAGATCTACAAGCGCACAATGCCAACGCGTAGTGATCTTGTAGACCGGCTATTTTTTGGTGAACGTTCCCCCTCAGAATAGGGATGCTGGGGTTCAAGGGGCGACTGTGGCTCAAGAGGTAGAGCAGGTCGTCCAATGATCCATGGGTCGGCGGTTCGAATCCCGGCTCCTCCTGGCTACATGTCGAAGTGTCCTTGGGCAAGACACTGAACCCCAAATTGCTCCCGATGTGCTGGTTGGTACCTTGCATGGCTTCCGCCGCAATCGGTGTATGAATGGGTGAATGTAATGCACAATCTATGTAAAGCGCCTTGGATAAAGGCGCTATATAGATTTACCATTTACCAAGTGGGTCAATGTCAAGTTTTAAGTTATTTTCACAGTTATCTGTCGTACTGGTACTTTAAGTACATTTGAGGCCAATACTTTTGCACTTTTACTGAAGTCATATTGTAGTCCCTGGAATTTTACTTGTATTTCTATATTGCAGTATTGATACTTCTACTTAAAGGACCACTTCACCACTTTTCAACCTATCTTCATATAATAGGTCCTCACTAATAATCATGATAAAATGGCACAATTCTTTTATACTCAGTCTTGTCTCATAGGAGGGCTGTGGGCAGTTTAGAAACGTCCTCCAGTGACATCATTAGGCAGATTTATTTTTTTACAAAGATGTTTAGATTTTCATTTTCGTGAGAACGATGGCTTCCATTTTCGCATTGCAACTTTTCAGGACTACAAAGCCTGCAGTTTCTATTAGCTTGTATTCCCCATCGATGATGTCACTGGAGGACGGGTTTCTGAACTGCCCACAGCCCTCCTATGAGACACAGACCGAGTAGGAAAAAAATTGTGCCATTTTGTTTCATACTTATTAGTGAGGACCTATTATATGAAGATAAGTTGAAAAGTGGTGAAGTGGTCCTTTAACCCATTCTGGGTGGGAACCCCTTTTGGTGTTTTAAACATATGTTATACTTTAAGCTATTGAAAAATAGCAGATCTACAAGCTCATAGCGCTACGAGCTTGTAGATCTGCTATTTTTTTTAAATCGTGAAAATGTGGCACAAATCTTTGAATATAGCGAACGTTTTCAACTCAAATCTTTGCTTCTGGTGGTGTGGGGGGGGGGGGGGGGTCGGAGGCCAAATACATAGAATTCTGGGGCTCCTTGACATGAAATAGTTTGAGAACCACTGACGGAAGACATTTTGTAGAATCTGGTCTCGGTCAAAATGGGTTAAGTCAAAATTGTGAGTACTTTTTCCACCACTGGTTGCCAGGCTCACATATGTTTGCTTCTGTCTGATAACGCCATTCATTCAAACGCCTGCTTGACCGGGCTGATATGATGTTTGAACATGAACATGCAGAACAAACACGGACGGGTACAGAAGCTAATTAAATGCCCCACTTCCAAAAGGCAGATGTTCTGTCCCTCGTGCAAACAATTCTGCCATGAGTCTTGTCAGAAGACCCAACCCTGACCGTCTTGAAGACTGGTGATATAACACTTCTGGTTTCCAGCATCGACGGAGGTGAGCTTGCAATTTGTTGTATTGATAATCTGAATAATATTTTACTTTTCCTCATGCAGTACGTATGCAAACCAGCCAAACCTTAACCTCATCATTTCATATTGATGCATTTCATTTCTGATGTGTAGACCTATGTAGTCTTGCATATACAGCCATTTCACAGCTCCACCAGTATAGGCACAGATCTCTGGAGGTCTGGCTGTGTGGATCTTTATTTTTATTTTTATGAGCGATAGGTTGGAAAGACATTTCTTTGAGACACACATCTGGGTATTTGACCAATAAGCACCTTTATTTGCACCTTCAACACGTTTATTCCTTACTTCTATTGGCATGGAGTCACTGTATAGCTAAAAGAATAGAATAGGTTCTATCTATGCACACAGAATAACTCTTCCTATTTCCGGTCCCCTTCCCTATAGAGCGTCGCAGTCCCGCCTCCTACCCTGGACCAAGGACAGTCTAAGAAGGATGAGACGCGAAGACCGTACGGGCGACGCCATGTTGCTTTGGAAGGAAAGAAACATGCGCAATGGGCTATATGCAGCCAACACTTCCGCGTTCAGCTTCCTTGGTCTCAACTGCGCATGTTTCTTTCCTTCCAAAGCAACATGGCGTCCCCCGCACGGTCTTCGCGTCTCATCCTTCTTAGACTGTCCTTGCCCTGGACCAGGAAATGAAACCCAATGCATTTTCCTCATAGACATTTCTTAAAGTATTTATTTAAAGACGGTTACGCCGCGGACAAAGCCAACTCGAGTCGTGACAACTCATGACAACACAAACAATATTTTGGACCAAACAAATAATTAGAAAGAAGAAAAAAACGGCAGGTTACAACACTTTTTGTTGTTTTTCTTCTTTGTAATTATTTGTTTGGTCCAAAATATTGTTTGTGTTGTCATGAGTTGTCACGACTCGAGTTGGCTTTGTCCGCGGCATAACCGTCTTTAAATAAATACTTGTCTATGAGGAAAATGCATTGGGTTTCATTTCCTGGTCCAGGGTAGGAGGCGGGACTGCGACGCTCTATAGGGAAAGATAAATGGGCGGAGTTTGGGCAGAGCCTGCCTTAGAAGGACTCGTTCTGGGCACCATGTTGTTGTTGTTGTACACTGCCCGAGTTCAGTGCATTCAGTGCTTGCTTTGACTACAGACTGACGTAACAAACAACATGGCGGCCGAGTTATGCCGCCGTCGGCCCGAATGTCAACCATCTCGTCACCTCGCTCTTTCCCTATACTTCCTTCCACAGGTGTTACTGATGACACTACTACTCCATTTAAGTGTACAGTGGTTCTCAAACTTTTTCATTTCAAGGACCAACATAATTCTATGAGAGTGTATAGAAATGGAACCAAAATGTACCCTTAGGTGCCCTGCCATTTTGGTTCCATTTGTACACGCAGTTACACACACATTCGGAACGGGGACTGCCCATTCTGGGCGGGAACCCCTTTTGGTGTTAGCATCATGTTATGCTTTAGCTATTGAAAAATAGCAGATCTACAAGCTCGTAGCGCGCCACCGAGTGGCGCGCTACGAGCTTGTAGGTCTGCTATTTTTGAAAAATCGAAGAACGACTGACAATAGAAACATAGCTTTTTCAGAAAACTGTCGGGTTGTAGAAGACATTTTTAGAATCTGATCTCAGGTCAAAATGGGTTAAGTCAGACCTCCCCGTTTGTCCGACCTGTGCTGCGGGTTACAAATCAACCCGTGCTGCGGGTTACATCCGGGCCTCTTCCCTACATCCTTCCACTGTGTGAAAAGAGGAGTTAACGGGCAATTATGGGCACTGTATTTTGCCCGTAAACCTCAAGTTTAGCAGGCATATACAGAAATATACGGTAATATACAGGTGTGATGGTACAATTCGGGAGTTTACCAGGCTCTTCATCTGTAACACCTGTGAAGGAAGTATAGTTATATAGGAGTTATTCTGTGTGCACAGAGCTTATTCTGCTAAACTGAAACGTTCCTCTGCGTCACTGATGTCATGCTCTCTGTGCAGTGTCTTATAAACGACAAGAGTAACTAACCACCATGCCAAAGATGGGCCACCTGCTGCTCTCCGTCCACATCGCCACCTTCCTGACGGCGCTTCCCGGCAACGTCCTGGCCTTTCACGCCCTCCTCCGCCAGGTGCGGAAAAGTACTCAATTGTTTTTACTTCAGTAAAAGTACCAATACTGCAATTTAGAACTACTACAAGTAAAAGTACGGAATTGAAAATGTACTTGAGTAAAAGTACAAAAGTATCGGCATCAAAATGTACTTAAAGTAGTAAAAGTAAAAGTACTCATTGTGCAGAATGTCCCATTTCACAAGTTCAAAATGTGTACAAAATCTATTGAAAATAGCCGATCTACAAGCTCACAATGCGTCGCGTTGCGACACATTGTGAGCTTGTAGATCGGCTATTTTCAAATGGCCGAAATGTATAGGGTTGAAGTGGTTAATGTATGTTTTCTAATCAAAATTAAAATCTCCAAAGTAACTAGTAACTAAAGTTTTCAAATAATTGTAGTACAAATTACAAAAAGTACAAATTGTGGCTCTGAGATGTAGTGGAGTAGAAGTACAAGTAGGCCTACTGGAAATTGGAAATACTCAAGTAAAGTACAAATGCCTCAAAATTGTACTTAAGTACAGTACTTAAGTAAAAGTACTTAGTTACTTTCCACCACTGTCCTCCGCCAGGTGCGGCGGCGCCACCCTACCCCCGCAGACGTCCTCCTCCTCAACCTCGCCACCTCAAACCTCATGTTCCTCCTGGCGCTCCTTCCGTTCAAACTGAACGAGGCTGCGGAGTCGGACCGCCTACCCTGCTTCCCGTGTACCGTCGCCAGCTTCCTGACCTGTCTCGCCGTCTGCACCGGCGCGCTGTTCCTGGCGGCCGTGAGCGTGGACCGCTACCTGGCCGTGGCTTTCCCCCTCGGGTACTACGTGGCCCGCAGGCCGCGCCACGCGGCCATGGCCAGCGTCGTCTTATGGGCGGTGTCTTCTCTGAATCTCGGCGTGGCCTACGCCATCGAATGGTGGATTAATAAAGGCGATGGTGGCGACGGCGCCAAGAAAAATAACACCACTCCCGTCCCTCTCCCCCCCACTACTCCCCGGCCGTCGTTAACGTGCTACTTGAACCCGAACGCGGACCAGCTCGGCGTCCTCGTCCGGGTCCGTCTGGAGGTCTTCGTGGTTCTCTTCGGCCTGCCTCTCCTCGTCTGCTGCTTCTGCTACGTCAACGTCGTCCTGGTTTGGGCCAGGCTGCCCAACGCCGGGCGGCGGCGGAGGCTGCGCGCCGTGGGCCAGGCCCTGGGCACCCTGTGGGTGTTCGCGCTCTGCCTGGGCCCGTACGGCGTGTGCCGCGTCGTGGGGGCTGTGCGTCAGGACGACGGGAGTGGTTGGAGCGAGGTGGCGTTGCTTGCCGGCTCCTTCAACGCCTGCCTGGACCTCGTCGTGTTCTACTTTTCCTCGGCGGCCGTCAGGAGCTCGCTCAACAGCTGCTTCAAGAGATGTCTCATAAGAGCAGCTGAAGCCAAGCCATTCATAACCATACGCTAGGTGTGTCGATGTTGTATGAATGTACAGTAATACATGATCATTGATTTCTATGTAATTATTTCCAGTAATGTTTATTTGTATCCTGCACATGTGCGTGCGTGCGTGCGTGCGTGCGTGCGTGCGTGCGTGCGTGCGTGCGCACATGCACACACACACACACAGTCACTCACTCACTCCCTCACTCACTCACTCACTCACTCACGCTCACTCACTCACTCACTCACGCTCACTCACTCACTCACTCACTCACTCACTCACTCACTCACTCACTCACTCACTCACGCTCACTCACTCACTCACTCACGCTCACTCACTCGCTCACTCACTCACTCACTCACGCTCACTCACTCACTCACGCTCACTCACTCACTCACTCACTCACTCACTCACTCACTCACTCACTCACTCACGCTCACTCACTCACTCACTCACTCACTCACTCACTCACGCTCACTCACTCACTCGCTCACTCACTCACTCACGCTCACTCACTCACTCACGCTCACTCACGCTCACTCACTCACTCACTCACTCACTCACTCACTCACTCACTCACGCTCACTCACTCACTCACTCACTCACGCTCACTCACTCACTCGCTCACTCACTCACTCACGCTCACTCACTCACTCACGCTCACTCACTCACTCACTCACTCACTCACTCACTCACTCACTCACTCACTCACGCTCACTCACTCACTCACTCACTCACTCACGCTCACTCACTCACTCGCTCACTCACTCACTCAGGCTCACTCACTCACGCTCACTCACTCACTCACTCACTCACTCACTCACGCTCACTCACTCACTCACGCTCACTCACTCACTCACTCACTCACTCACTCACTCACTCACGCTCACTCACTCACTCACTCACTCACTCACTCACTCACGCTCACTCACTCGCTCGCTCACTCACTCACTCACGCTCACTCACTCACTCACGCTCACTCACTCACTCACTCACTCACTCACTCACTCACGCTCACTCACTCACTCACACTCACTCACTCACTCACTCACTCACTCACTCACGCTCACTCACTCACTCACTCACTCACTCACTCACGCTCACTCACGCTCACTCACTCACTCACTCACTCACTCACTCACTCACGCTCACTCACTCACTCACTCACTCACGCTCACTCACTCACTCACTCACTCACTCACTCACTCACTCACTCACTCACTCACTCACTCACGCTCACTCACTCACTCACTCACTCACTCACTCACTCACTCACTCACGCTCACTCACTCACTCACTCACTCACTCACGCTCACTCACTCACTCACTCACTCGCTCACGCTCACGCTCACTCACTCACTCACTCACTCACTCACTCACTCACGCTCACTCACTCACTCACTCACTCACTCACTCACTCACTCACTCACTCACTCACTCACTCACGCTCACTCACTCACTCACTCACTCACTCACTCACTCACTCACGCTCGCTCGCTCGCTCGCTCGCTCACTCACTCACTCACTCACTCACTCACTCACTCACTCACTCACTCACTCACTCACTCACTCAAAGGACAGCAGTGGAAATTATGCTGCAGTGTTTCTCAAACTTTTAAATGTGGTTCTTCGACCCCGTCAAGGAACCCTGCGGGTCCCTATAGTCTCCTACCCCAATGGAAACAAGGCGCCATAGTGCTTTCTTGGGTTTAAATCCTCTTGGCAGACCTTGTATTAAACTGTACTCTTTTCTGTAAACTGCTAATCAAGTATTAATCAATCAATCAATTCATCAATCAATCAATTAATCCCTGGAACCCCACTTTGAGAACTACTGTTCTATTGCGTTTTGTCCAGTTGACAGATGAAGAACTTCATTCATTTTGGGCGGGTTTAATTTTAAACATTATGTTATAATTTAGCTATTGAAAAATAGCAGATCTACAAGCTCATAGCGCGCCACCGAGTGGTGCGCTACGAGCTTGTAGGTCTGCTATTTTTGAAAAATCGTGAAAATGTGGCACAAATCTTTGAATATATATTCTTTCAGAGCCAACGTTTTTAACTCAACTTTGTTTCTGAGGGGTTCCTGGAATAACATATTTTCAGATGGGGGGGTAGGTGGCCAATTACATATCATTTTTCGGGTCCTTGACATGAAATATTGAGCACCACTGATACAGAAACATGAGGTTTTTCAGAAAATTGTCACCATTTCGAAGACATTTTTAAAATTTCGACGTCAGCCCTAAATGGGTTAATCTGCACACCTCATAGACGGGGCTCATTGCTGACCATGTTTAGGGTCCTATACCTCCACAAGTGGAAGGAAACATCACCACCTTGGCTTGAAGGTTGACCAGAGATGACCCGTGTGTTGTGAATGAATGAATGAATGAATGATTTTATTTCCGTGTCAGGCTTTCGCAGCCCATTCCTCACAGGATTATATTCAGACACAATTTTCAATAAATGATATGTCCTGTGCCAACACGCTGACACCAAAATATTAAACAAAAATAAACATCACACAATGTATACATAACTCTGACCGAGAGTACATTCAAGTAGTCATTTTATTTTTTTTAAAGAGAGAGAGAGAGGGAAAGAAAAGAACTATGTTGTACCTACCATGGTATGTATTAGACGTTGTAATGTGAGTTACAGCGAGAACCCCTTTTGGTGTTTTAAACATTATGTTATAATTTAGCTATTGAAAAATAGCAGATCTACAAGCTCATAGCGCGCCACCGAGTGGCGCGCTACGAGCTTGTAGGTCTGCTATTTTTGAAAAAATCGTGAAAATATTTATTTCAGAAAACTGGAGGATCTTTGAATCTTTGAATATATTTATATTCTTTCAGAAGACTTTTTATTTATTTCGACGTCAGGCCTAAATGGGTTTAACCTGTATGCCTATGTATTAATGTTGTTCACACTGTAGGCTTGTGTCCCTGTAGGACGGTATAGGCCACCAACCAGCACAGTATGTCTTGGTGAGGTCTTGCCTATGATGTTGATCATCAAGGCAATGTTCTCAGTACAGTAGACAAGCAGCAGGAGAATGATCTCTGAATCCAGTCCTGAAATATACACCACACACACCTCCTCCTCCTGCATTGCATCCATCATGTGGACTGAACTCACACACCAGGTAGAAAAAAATAACTCTTCAATTGGTTGAGAATTTGAGAGCTTGGAAATAAAGAACCAAAACTTTGTTTTTTTATCGGTCAACCAATTACAGACAGTGGAAAATGTCATTGTACCAGATATAACGTATAGGCTAGACTGCTCGATCTGTGCCAGCTGTGTGATGTAATTTGAATGCCATTGTGTTCAAGGTTGTGCAAAATAGAGAATTGTGTGTCATTTTTTTTTGGTTTTTTAAAGTGTTTTCACCAATTTCTCACATGGCTCACAAAACAAATCTACAAATACTAGGCCTATATTACTGTTACTGTCAGGGCAGGGATTTCATGGAGGCCATGAGTGCCGTGCACCCTCTGTGACCCTCAGCTAGGCCTTCTTTCTGCCCGTCAAAGAATCTATGCCAGTGGCATTGATGACCTGCCCACATGTGTAACAGGTACGGTCACCCCTTTATCGTCTCGCCCCACTACTCTACCTAGCTGTAAATAACAAATATAATTCATGTTGGTGATTATATAAAAGGTATTATCATATTAATTTATCATTGTGAAGTTCACTCTGTATATCCACGGGCATAATAGCATGATGATTCCATTACAAAACATGGGCTACATGGAAGAAATGTGTTTAATAAAACGAAATGAACTGCGAGAAGGTCCTAAATTAACTTAATTAAGCAGTCACTGTCTCTGTGTCATGATGTTCCTTCTTAATTTTACAGAGTAATAGAGATCGACTCTGCTGCCCCATCTGGCGGAGTCAGGTTAGAGATCGACTACTATACAATCAAATAAATCTGTATACAAGATAATTTCAGATTTCAGAGAGGGAGGGAAATACTAAAATAACTGTTAACTTCATTAAAACATTTTGCGGGGGAGAGTTGGTAAAGGGGCGAGTCGTTTGGTATTCCCCACATGCACTGCCCCAGCTTATTTTATTTAGCAGTTTTCTGCTCTGCTCTTTATGATCAATTCTGTTTCTAGACACCAGTAATTTTGTTGAGATTCGGAATTCTTATAACCCCTAGAATGAGTGGAATCCAGTGACTATGATGAGTGCATGAACTACAAAATAAAACTTAAATAATTAACGTTAACTGCTTGTTTATTTCACATCAGGTCAAACACTTATTTATTTGGATTTATAGGCTATACCAGCCTTACAGTATAGAGCAGAGAAGTAGTCCACTTTGAAACAAAAGAATGCTTAATAATCTCACATCACATTAAAAAGAAATATCGCATCAATCTATTACAGTGCTTCAACCAGTTGTCTGAGTAATATTTAGTTGACTCTATTGAATATTATATATAATATTATAATATTTATTTGTGTAAAAATCAACACAAAGGAAGCTCACAATAATCCACTCCCTTCTAGGACACTCAAAAGCATGACAGTGATACAAAGTGTTTTCATTTTTGCTTAACAGGAGAGATGATCAGAGGAGAAGCTTTCTCATCACCATCAGGAATGAGCGGTGAGAAAAATGGGAAATTGAATCTCTTATCAGATATCATATTATCTTCGCAGTAGAGAAGAGCCCTGGTTTCAACATCATAAAAGGAGACCTGCTGTGCCTCAATATCCAGAAACACACCAATCTTCTGGACATCGATTTTTACAGAGTCGGGCGTCAAACATTTATTCTCCACTGAGTAGTTTCCTCCATTAACCACCTGCAAGCTGATGGCTTCATTCCAAGGCAGCTCACTATTTTTTCTGTTGATAGACTCATCAACCACCCCAATGGTCCACGCAGTCTTTCCTTTAAGCTGAACCTCATAATAAACCTTCCCTGAATAAAAGCCCTCTTTTACCAACACACAGGGAACTGTATCAAATCTCTCTTTCTTGTCAGGAAGAATCTTTCTCACGTTTCCATATTTCACTTGCTTCCCGTCCAAAGACAGGATGAGGTTGGGGTGCGCTGTGTCAGGGTCCAGAGTCACATCTACTGCATACTGCTGCTGGATCTTCTTCAGCATGACTTCGGGGAGCTTCTCCATTTCTCCATCCAGTGTCTCCTGCAGCTGAACGATAGCTGTGCGTATATTCTTCACACTCACCTCACAGGACAGCTTAACCTGACTCAACGTGCTCAGGTGTGCTACGCTGTAGCGAGACGGGAAGCTCTGCAGAAGGTGGAGGTGGTCCTCGGTGTCCAAGAGCTGCTCCAGTTCAATGCTTTTCCTCTGGAGCTCAGTGACCTCTTCCTCCAGCTTTCTGATGAGGCCCTCGGCCTCGCGTGTTGCCGATCGGGACTTCAACTCTATCACCTCGATGAGCTCAGCCTCTGTTTTCTTAATGGAAGACACCAGAGCGGAGCAGACCTGAACGGTGTCCGCTTTTTCATTCTCTGCCATTATATTGTATTTCTCTACTGTGACTCTGAACTGCTGAATCTTTTCCTGTCGCTCCCGGATCATCTTCTCTAGCTCAGCCTTTTTCTCGTCCAGCTGCGGACGCTTCTCTTTGTACTCTACCTCTATCAGGACCGTGTCGTGATCTTTATGATCTGTCTTCAAACATGTGACGCAAATGTATTTGCTGTCTCTTCTACAGAAGAGCTCCAGCATCTTGCCGTGTTCTTTACACAGCCTGTCCTCCAGTTTTACAGGGTCGACTAACTTGTGTGTCTTCAAGGCTGCAACTCTTTGATGAGGCTCCAGATGCATCTCACAATAAGAGGTCACACATGACAGGCAGCTCTTCACGGCTTTAATCTTGGTGTCAGAGCAGACATCACAGGGCACCTCCTCTGGGATGGGAATGGGAGCATCTAGTTTAGACTTCTTGAAATGAGCAGCCAGCTCAGAGATCAGCGTGTTGACATAGAGATCTGGTCTCGGGTCAAAAGCTTTTTTACACATGGGACAGTGGCAGACGTCAATGCTGTCCCAGTACTTTGTGATGCAGGCTTTGCAGAAGTTGTGTCCACACGGAGTAGCTACAGGCTGACTGAAGAGATCCAGACAGATGGAGCAGAGAAAATTGTCCTCTGACATCGCACTGGCACTGGCAGAGGCCATAGCTGTAGGAGGAGAGGAGATGTTTTATTAACCCAAATATATCATAGTGAAAAACATACATTTTGTAATAGTGACTGTAAAGCAGTCTGAACACAAACTAAATGGCTGCCATATACTGTAAATGTAGAACATAAGATGTGCTGAACTCACGATTAAAGTAAGTTATTATTATTATTTATTATTATTATCATTATATTATAAGAAGAGGAGGAAGAAGAGGATAGAGGGGATATTTTATTAAACCAGAGACGTCAGGGGACTGCTCTTAAGTCAGAACTCCTGTCATACCTAAACGTTTTAAGATTGACTGTAAAGTCCTTGTCTTTTCATCAATAAAAAATAAGTGAAACAAAAACGATTGACTGTAAAGCACTCCGAACACAAGCTGCATGGCTGCCATATACTGTAAATGTAGAAAATAAGATGTGCTGAACTCACAATTATAGTTGGAAAAGTGAGTGTTGTTGAATTCTTAAAGTATTTTATAAGAATTATAGACAAGGAAAGCACTTCCCAGTTTACTGTTCCCACACAGACATTTGTGTTCACTGGATTTCCATTCGTTGATAAGGTGTAAGGACAGTAACACATTACATTATTAATCTGTAAGTTTCATATAATGAAAGTAGTAGTAATGATCTGCAGGACCTCTCCTTTCCCTCCTTTTATCTATCTGATCAGGTGTTATCCATTTGCAGTAAAGCCAAATATCTGGGACATGTGATAACTGACCAACTGTCTGATGATTAGGATCTGTATAGGCAGCCCCGTATACTGTATGCTCAGGCCAACAT
This sequence comes from Electrona antarctica, assembly GCF_951216825.1. Taxonomy (NCBI): domain Eukaryota; kingdom Metazoa; phylum Chordata; class Actinopteri; order Myctophiformes; family Myctophidae; genus Electrona; species Electrona antarctica. The sequence goes on from NC_136811.1 coordinate 6,154,365, forward strand.
GCTTGGGAGGAAATTCCACTCATGTTCACCTGAGGTTAAAGTAAATCTCTTCAGAGCATACTGCACTCCCCTCTATACCGCCCCCTTGTGGGTTACATTTAAGAAAGCAAGCATGTATAAATTGCAGGTTGCCTATAATGATTGCATGCGGATATTGTTGAAAAAAACAAGGTGGAGCAGTGCAAGTGAGTTATTCTGTAGTGTGGGAGTATACATTTTTTCATTCCTTACTGAGAAACGTAATGTATAAATGTATGTGTCGGCTCAATGAGTCTCAAAACTGTATAATTATGCTGCTATGTAACCCCCCCAGCTTCAGTAGCACTAGGTACCGGTCTGCTTTTTGGAAGCACTGGTATGACTTTTTATTGTAAAATGTATGTTTTTATGGGTTAGGGGTGTTTCTTCTCTGTATGTAGTGTTTTATGTTGTCTGTTTTGATTGGACCCTGAGTCTGAACAAATAAAGTTGACCTACTGTAGTAGCCTACTCGGGCTTTGAATCTCTGGGTCTCTCCTGGCCAAGACAAAAGTGTGTGTATGTGTGCGTGTGTGCGCACGCGCGTGCGTGTGTGTGCGCACGCGCGTGCGTGCATTATTGCATGCGTGTGTCAGGCTGTCAGAACCTTTTACCTAATAATACAACTTATACTAATAATAATCTATTACTAATACTTATAGTAATATAGTCATAATGGGATATATATTGTCTTGTCATTGTGTACATTGCCCACAGCTGGTTATTGTACAACCAATGATACGTACAGGCAGGGTTAATGACTGCCACCAGGTGGAGTAACAATCTATAAACCACATAAAACCATCTCTCTCCGACCTCGGAGCCACTGAAAATCTTTTAGTAGCACACAAGCCGAAGAGGACTAAGTTTAATATTAACGGGACTGTACAAAGCATCATATTTGAAAACAAAGTGAACTAAGTAAGGAACAACTGTGGTATGTGTGTAACTTGAACCCCAAACGTCCGTGTGCATGGCAATTAAAGTAAAATTGTCCTTGACTATTTTTGCTATATTCATGTAAAATGCAAACACAAACAACTCAAGTCCAACTACAAAACAGTAATAATAGTTCGGGTACTCAGACGGTGGAAGAGTCTGGTGTGGACCCAGGCTAAGCAATTTCATCATAACAACCACTCCCTATTCCCTAAGTAAGATCTGAATACAAACAAGAATCATAGCATTCTGAACTCACCTGTTTGAATGTAGAATTTCCCTTTCTGTGAATGCAGACTTTCCCCCCCCTTTTTTGTACACCTTTAAAAAGATAGAAGCGTGCAGCGATCTTCCTCTGATGTGAAAACCTTTCAGAACACTTACAGTTGAGGCTTCAGTAGGCTGAGGTTTTGTTTCTGCAGAATTAATGACTGTAGTGTATAAGTTTCGTTTCCGTGAAATGGCACAACAGTAGGCTAATGCTCCTCCCCGATCCCTGACCTTCTCTTCCTGATATTATAGTTAACTCTTTAGAGACAAATCATAGAAAAAGGGCAGCATCCTGTCAGACTTCAGTTCTTGTCTGACTCTTGGTGAGGTCCTGTGGTCATTGCCTATGATGTTGATCATCAAGGCAATGTTCTCAGTCAGTACAGTAGACAAGCAGCAGGAGAATGATCTCTGAATCCAGTCCTGAAATATACACCACACATACCTCCTCCTCCAGTTATCCTGCATTGCATCCATGCATGTGGACTGAACTCACACACCAGGTAGAAAAAAATAACTCTTCAATTGGTTGAGAATTTGAGAGAGCTTGAAAATAAAGAACCAAAACTTTGTTTTTTATCGGTCAACCATTTACGGACAGTGGAAAATGTCATTGTACCAGATATAACGTATAGGCTAGACCAGGGTTAGGCAACCTTAGGCACGGGTGCCAACAGTGTGATCAGTGGCACACTGGCATAAGTGTGAGAGACAGAGGTTTTCTTTTAAAATTAATTATTCAATAACGTTTAGTCAGTTAAATGAAGTAAAAAAAGCACATAATTCTATATTCATTCAAACTCCTAACTCTGACTGGGGACTGGGAGGGAGTCTGGGAGATATGTTGATGGGAAGAAAATACTTCTAAAGAAGAAGAAACAAAGGTTGATTTACACAAAATCAGTTAGTAATATTTAATTTTCTTTTTTTTTAATTAGTTTTTATTTGAGAAAAACAGACATGAACAAACACGAGCAACAACCACAAAAAGCAAGAAATATTACATTTTCGATGTGGTGCAGTCATTAAAGTTAGTGGCACTTCATGTCCAAAAGGTTGCCGATCCCTGGGCTAGACTGCTCTGTGCCAGCTATGTGATGTCATTTGAATGGCATTGTGTTTAAGGTCGTGCAAAACAGAGAATTGTGTTGTTTTTTTAACAAAGTGTTTTGTTTTTCACCAATTTCTCACATGGCTCACAAAACTGCAAATACTAGGTCTATATTACTGTTACTGTCAGGGCAGGGATTTCATGGAGGCCATGAGTGCCGTGCACCCTCTGACCCTCAGCTAGGCCTTCTTTCTGCCCGTCACAGAATCTATGCCCAGAGGCCAGTGGCATTGATGACCTGCCCACATGCACTGCCCCAGCTTATTTTATGTAGCAGTTTTCTGCTCTGCTCTCTTTTTTTTGTCAAATAGGTTTTTATTGAGAACAGATTATAAATTGTTACACAAACATTATATGAATTACATTTTTCTTTTATAGAAAACAAAAAAAGAAAGAAAGAAAAGCCTCAACCCTCCCACCCATACTGCTCAGTGATACTATAGAATAAAATAGTAATTTGAAAAATGGAAAACATCTGAAAAGAAAATGGCATACAGTCAACCATATCAGTGGTATCCTGTCTATTAATCGTTTCTACTCAAGTAATGGACAAGGGGCAGCCAAACTTTATCAAATTGTCTCTCCCTGTTTCTCAGGAAATACCTTATTCTCTCAAGATGAAGTGTACAAGTCATTTAATTTAGCCAATGCTTAAATGCAGGAGCCTCCTCCTTTTTCCAGTGCGTCAGAATTAGTTTTCTTTGCTGTAATCAGACCATATGAGAAGAGTTGTTTCTGTGCTCTCGTCAACATAGACATGGAGTCGGACTGCTCTGCTCTTTCTGATCAATACTGTTTCTAGACACCAGTAATTTTGTTGATATTCTGAATTCTTATAATCCCTAAAATGAGTGGAATCCAGTGACTATGATGAGTATATGAACTAAAAAATAAAACTTAAATATAAATTAACGTTAACTGCTTGTTTATTTCACATCAGGTCAAACACATATTTATTTGGATTTATAGGCTATACCAGCCTTACAGTATAGAGCAGAGAAGTAGTCCATTTTGAAACGAAAGAATGCTTAATAATCTCACATCACATTAAAAAGAAATATTGCGTCAATCTATTAACAGTGCTTCAACCAGTTGTCAGTAATATTTAGTTAACTCTATTGAATATTATATATAATATCATAATATGTCTTTGTGTAAAAATAAACACAAAAGAAGCTCACAATAATCCACTCTTTTCTAGGACACTCAAAAGCACGACAGTGATACAAAAAGTGTTTTCATTTTTGCTTAACAGGAGAGATGATCAGAGGAGAAGCTTTCTCATCACCATCAGGAATGAGCGGTGAGAAAAATGGGAAATAGATTTTCTTATTAACATATAAGGGTCCGCAGTAGAGAAGAGCCCTGGTTTCAACATCATAAAAGGAGACCTGCTCTGCCTCATAATCCAAAAAAACACCAATCTTCTGGACATCGATTTGTACAGAGTAGGGCGTCACACATTTATTCTTCGCTGAGTAGTTTCCTCCATTAACCACCTGCAACATGTTACCTGACAGCCTACTATTTTTTCTGTTGATGTCCTGAGGAACCACTCCAATGGTCCATGCAGTCTTCCCTTTAAGCTGAACCTCATAATAAACTTTCCCTGAAGAAAAGCCCTCTTTTCCCAGCACACAGAGAACGGTTTCAAATCTCTCTGACTTGGCAGGAAGAATCTTCTTGACGTTTCCATATTTCACTTGCTTCCCGTCCAAAGACAGGACGAGGTTGGGGTGCGCTGTGTCAGGGTCCAGAGTCACATCTACTGCATACTGCTGCTGGATCTTCTTCAGCATGACCTCGGGGAGCTTCTCCATTTTCCCATCCAGTGTCTCCTGCAGCTGAACGATAGCTGTGCGTATATTCTTCACACTCACCTCACAGGACAGCTTAACCTGACTCAACGTGCTCAGGTGTGCTACGCTGTAGCGAGACGGGAAGCTCTGCAGAAGGTGGAGGTGGTCCTCGGTGTGCGAGAGCTGCTCCAGCTCAGTGCTTTTCCTCTGGAGCTCAGTGACCTCTTCCTCCAGCTTTCTGATGAGGCCCTCGGCCTCGCGCGTTGCCGATCGGGACTTCAACTCTATCACCTCGATGAGCTCGGCCTCTGTTCTCTTAATGGAAGACACCAGAGCGGAGCAGACCTGAACGGTGTCCGCTTTTTCATTCTCTGCCATTATATTGTTCTTCTCTACTGTGACTCTGAACTGCTGAATCTTTTCCTGTCGCTCCTGGATCATCTTCTCTAGCTCAGCCTTTTTCTTGTCCAGCTGCGGACGCTTCTCTTTGTACTCTACCTCTATCAGGACCGTGTCGTGATCTTTATGATCTGTCTTCAAACATGTGACGCAAATGTATTTGTTGTCTCTTCTACAGAAGAGCTCCAGCATCCTGCCGTGTTCTTTACACAGCCTGTCCTCCAGTTTTACAGGGTCGACTAACTTGTGCGTCTTCAAGGCTGCAACTTTATGATGAGGCTCCAGATGTGTCTCACAATAAGAGGCCACACATGACAGGCAGCTCTTCACGGCTTTAATGTTGGTGTCAGAGCAGAAATCACAGGGCACCTCCTCTGGGATGGGAATGGGAGCATCTTGTTTAGACTTCTTGAAATGAGCAGCCAGCTCAGAGATCAGCGTGTTGACATAGAGATCTGGTCTCGGGTCAAAAGCTTTTTTACACATGGGACAGTGGCAGACGTCAATGCTGTCCCAGTACTTTGTGATGCAGGCTTTGCAGAAGCTGTGTCCACACGGAGTAGTTACAGGCTGACTGAAGAGATCCAGACAGATGGAGCAGAGAAAACTGTCCTCTGACATCGCACTGGCACTGGCAGAGGCCATAGCTGTAGGAGGAGAGGAGAGGCGATGTTTTATTAACCCAAATATATCATAGTGAAAAACATACATTTTGTAATAGTGACTGTAAAGCACTCTGAACACAAACTAAATGGCTGCCATATACTGTAAATGTAGAACATAAGATGTGCTGAACTCACGATTAAAGTAAGTTATTATTATTATTTATTATTATTATCATTATATTATAAGAAGAGGAGGAAGAAGAGGATAGAGGGGATATTTTATTAAACCAGAGATGTCAGGGGACTGCTCTTAAGTCAGACCTCCTGTCATACCTAAACGTTTTAAGATTGACTGTAAAGTCCTTGTCTTTTCATCAATAAAAAAAAAGTTGACTGTAAAGCACTCCGAACACAAGCTGCATGGCTGCCATATACTGTAAATGTAGAAAATAAGATGAGCTGAACTCACAATTATAGTTGGAAAGTGAGTGTTGTTGAATTCTTAAAGTATTTTATAATAATTATAGACAAGGAAAGCACTTCCCAGTTTACTGTTGAATTCCCACTCAGACATTATTTTGTGTTTACTGGCTTTCCATTCATTGATAAGGTGTAAGGACAGTAACACATTGCATTATTAAACTACTCGGGCTTCGAATCCACTCTCCTGGCCAAGACAAAAGTGTGTGTATGTGTGCGTGCGCGCGCTTGTTTGTTTGTGTGTGTGTGTGTGTGTGTGTGTGTGTGTGTGTGTGTGTGTGTGTGTGTGTGTGTGTGTGTGCGCGCGTGCGCGTGTATTCTTGCATGCGTATGTCAGGCTGTCGGAACCTTTTACCTAATAATACAAATTAAACTAATAATAATCTATTACTAATACTTAGTAATAGTCATAATGGGATATATATTGTCTTGTCATTGTGTACATTGCCCACAGCTGGTTATTTTACAACCAATGATACGTACAGGCAGGGTTAATGATCTGTAGCTTGTAGCTCCGGAGCTACAGAATGAGCGTAGGGACTGGGGAGAGGGCACATATGGGGCTAGTAGCACACAAGCCGAAGAGGACTAAGTTTAATATTAACGGGACTGTACAAAGCATCGTATTTGAAAACAAAGTTAACTAAGTAAGGAACAACTTTGGTATGTGTGTAACTTGAACCCCAAACGTCCGTGTGCATGGCAATTAAAGTAAAATTGTCCTTGTCTATTTTTGCTATATTAATGTAAAATGCAAACACAAACAACTCAAGTCTAACTACAAAACAATAATAATAGTTTGGGTACTGATTTAGACGGTGGAAGAGTCTGGTGTGGACCCAGGCTAAGCAATTTCATCATAACAACCACTCCCTAAGATCTAAATACAAACAAGAATCATAGCATTCTGAACTCACCTGTTTGAATGTAGAATTTCCCTTTCTGTGAATGCAGACTTTCCCCCCCCTTTTTTGTACACCTTTAAAAAGATAGAAGCGTGCAGCGATCTTCCTCTGATGTGAAAACCTTTCAGAACACTTACAGTTGAGGCTTCAGTAGGCTGAGGTTTTGTTTCTGCAGAATTAATGACTGTAGTGTATAAGTTTCGTTTCCGTGAAATGGAACAACAGTAATGCTCCTCCCCGATCCCTGACCTTCTCTTCCTGATATTATAGTTAACTCTTTAGGGACAAGTCATAGAAAATAAGCAGCATGATCCAGCTGTCAGACTTCAGTTCTTGTCTGACTCTTGGTGAGGTCCTGTGGTCATTGCCTATGATGTTGATCATCAAGGCAATGTTCTCAGTACAGTAGACAAGCAGCAGGAGAAGGATCTCTGAATCCAGTCCTGAAATATACACCACACACACCTCCTCCTCCTGCATTGCATCCATCATGTGGACTGAACTCACACACCAGGTAGAAAAAAAACAACTCTTCAATTGGATTGATAATTTGAGAGCTTGAAAACCAAAACTTTGTTTGTTATCGGTCAACCAATTACGGACAGTGGAAAATGTCATTGTACCAGATATAACGTATAGGCTAGACCAGGGGTAGGCAACCTTAGGCACAGGTGCCAACATTAATTAGCACAAGAGAGTGTGATCAGTGGCACACTGGCATAAGTGTGAGAGACAGGGGTTTTCTTTTAAAATGAATTATTCAATAACGTTTAGTCAGTTAAATGAAGTAAAAAAAGCACATAATTCTATATTCATTCCAACTCCTAACTCTGACTGGGGACTGGGAGGGAGTCTGGGAGATATGTTGATGGGAAGAAAATACTTCTAAAGAAGAAGAAACAAAGGTCGTTTTACACAAAATCTGTTCAATTCTTTTTTTTGTATTAGTTTTTATTTGAGAAAAAAGACATGAACAAACACGAGCAACAACCACAAAAAGCAAGAAATATGACATTTTCGATGTGGTGTCATTAAAGTTAGTGGCACTTCATGTCCAAAAGGTTGCCGATCCCTGGGCTAGACTGCTCTGTGCCAGCTATGTGATGTCATTTGAATGGCATTGTGTTCAAGGTTGTGCAAAACAGAGAATTGGGTTTTTTTTTTTAAACAAAGTGTTTTGTTTTTCACCAATTTCTCACATGGCTCACACAACTACAAATACTAGGTCTATATTACTGTTACTGTCAGGGCAGGGATTTCATGGAGGCCATGAGTGCCGTGCACCCTCTGACCCTCAGCTAGGCCTTCTTTCTGCCCGTCACAGAATCTATGCCCAGAGGCCAGTGGCATTGATGACCTGCCCACATGCACTGCCCCAGCTTATTTTATTTAGCAGTTTTCTGCTCTGCTCTCTTTTTTTTGTCAAATAGGTTTTTATTGAGAACAGATTATAAATTGTTACACAAACATTATGATATGAATTACATTTTTCTTTTATAGAAAACAAAAAAAGAAAGAAAGAAAAGCCTCAACCCTCCCACCCATACTGCTCATTGACACCGCATACTATAGAATAAAATAGTAATTTGAAAAATGGAAAACATCTGAAAAGAAAATGGCGTACAGTCAACCATATCAGTGGTATCCTGTCTATTAATCGTTTCTACTCAAGTAATGGACAAGGGGCAGCCAAACTTTATCAAATTGTCTCTCCCTGTTTCTCAGGAAATACCTTATTCTCTCAAGATGAAGTGTACTAGTCATTTCATTTAGCCAATGCTTAAATGCAGGAGCCTCCTCATTTTTCCAGTGCGTCAAAATTAGTTTTTTTTTGCTGTAATCAGACCATATGAGAAGAGTTGTTTCTGTGCTCTCGTCAACATAGACATGGAGTCGGACTGCTCTGCTCTTTCTGATCAATACTGTTTCTAGACACCAGTAATTTTGTTGATATTCTGAATTCTTATAATCTCTAAAATGAGTGGAATCCAGTGACTATGATGAGTGTAGGAACTAAAAAATTAAAATTAAATAAAAATTAACGTTAACTGCTTGTTTATATCAGGTCAAGCACTTATTTATTTGGATTTATAGGCTATACCAGCCTTACACTATAGAGCAGAGTAGTCCATTTTGAAACAAAAGAATGCTTAATAATCTCACATCACATTAAAAAGAAATATTGCATCAATCTATTACAGTGCTTCAACCACAGTTGTCTGAGTAATATTTAGTTAACTCTATTGAATATTATATATAATATCATAATATGTCTTTGTGTAAAAATCAACACAAAAGAAGCTCACAATAATCCACTCCCTTCTAGGACACTCAAGCATGACAGTGATACAAAAAGTGTTTTCATTTTTGCTTAACAGGAGAGATGATCAGAGGAGAAGCTTTCTCATCAAAAGTGTTTAATTGTTGCTTAACAGGAGAGATGATCAGAGGAGAAGCTCTCTCATCACCATCAGGAATGAGCGGTGAGAAAAATGGGAAATATATTTCGTTATCATATATGTCTTCGCAGCAGTAGAGAAGAGCCCTGGTTGCAACATCATAAAAGGAGACCTGCTGTTCCTCATAATCCAAAAACACACCAATCTTCTGGACATCGATTTTTACAGAGTCGGGGGTCACACATGTATTCTTCACTGAGTAGTTTCCTCCATTAACCACCTGCAACGACATGTAACCTGACAGACAACTACTTTTTCTGTTGCTGGACTGATGAACCACTCCAATGGTCCATGCAGTCTTCCCTTTAAGCTGAACCTCATAATAAACTTTCCCTGAAGAAAAGCCCTCTTTTCCCAGCACACAGAGAACTGTTTCAAATCTCTCTGACTTGTCAGGAAGAATCTTCTTCACGTTTCCATATTTCACTTGTTTCCCGTCCAAAGACAGGATGAGGTTGGGGTGCGCTGTGTCAGGGTCCAGAGTCACATCTACTGCATACTGCTGCTGGATCTTCTTCAGCATGACCTCGGGGAGCTTCTCCATTTCTCCATCCAGTGTCTCCTGCAGCTTAGCGATAGCTGTGTGTATATTCTTCACACTCACCTCACAGGACAGCTTAACCTGACTCAACGTGCTCAGGTGTGCTACGCTGTAGCGAGACGGGAAGCTCTGCAGAAGGTGGAGGTGGTCCTCGGTGTGCGAGAGCTGATCCAGCTCAGTGCTTTTCCTCTGGAGCTCAGTGACCTCTTCCTCCAGCTTTCTGATGAGGCCCTCGGCCTCACGCGTTGCCGATCGGGACTTCAACTCTATCACCTCGATGAGCTCGGCCTCTGTTCTCTTAATGGAAGACACCAGAGCGGAGCATACCTGAACGGTGTCCGCTTTTTCATTCTCTGCCATTATATCGTTCTTCTCTACTGTGACTCTGAACTGCTGAATCTTTTCCTGTCGCTCCTGGATCATCTTCTCTAGCTCAGCCTTTTTCTCGTCCAGCTGCGGACGCTTCTCTTTGTACTCTACCTCTATCAGGACCGTGTCGTGATCTTTATGTTCTGTCTTCAAACATGTGACGCAAATGTATTTGTTGTCTCTTCTACAGAAGAGCTCCAGCATCCTGCCGTGTTCTTTACACAGCCTGTCCTCCAGTTTTACAGGGTCGACTAACTTGTGCGTCTTCAAGGCTGCAACTTTATGATGAGGCTCCAGATGCATCTCACAATAAGAGGCCACACATGACAGGCAGCTCTTCACGGCTTTAATGTTGGTGTCAGAGCAGACTTCACAGGGCACCTCCTCTGGGATGGGAATGGGAACATCTAGTTTAGACATCTTGAAATGAGCAGCCACCTCAGAGATCAGCGTGTTGACACAGAGATCTGGTCTTGGGTCAAAAGCTTTTTTACACATGGGACAGTGGCAGACGTCAATGCTGTCCCAGTACTTTGTGATGCAGGCTTTGCAGAAGCTGTGTCCACACGGAGTAGTTACAGGCTGACTGAAGAGATCCAGACAGATGGAGCAGAGAAAACTGTCCTCTGACATCGCACTGGTTCTGGCAGAGGCCATAGCTGTAGGAGGAGAGGAGAGGAGATGTTTTAGTAACCCAAATATATCATAGCGAAGTGACTGTAAAGCACTCTGAACACAAACTAAATGGCTGCCATATATTGTAAATGTAGAACATAAGATGTGCTGAACTCACGATTAAAGTAAGTTATTATTATTATTTATTATTATTATCATTATATTATAAGAAGAGGAGGAAGAAGAGGATAGAGGGGATATTTTATTAAACCAGAGATGTCAGGGGACTGCTCTTAAGTCAGACCTCCTGTCATACCTAAACGTTTTAAGATTGACTGTAAAGTCCTTGTCTTTTCATCAATAAAAAAAAAGGTGAAAAAAAAAAGATTGACTGTAAAGTCCTTGTCTTTTCATCAATAAAAAATAAGTGAAAAAAAAAGATTGACTGTAAAGCACTCCGAACACAAGCTGCATGGCTGCCATATACTGTAAATGTAGAAAATAAGATGTGCTGAACTCACAATTATAGTTGGAAAAGTGAGTGTTGTTGAATTCTTAAAGTATTTTATAAGAATTATAGACAAGGAAAGCACTTCCCAGTTTACTGTTGAATTCCCACTCAGACATTATTTTGTGTTTACTGGCTTTCCATTCGTTGATAAGGTGTAAGGACAGTGACACATTGCATTATTAATCTGTAAATTTCATATAGTAGCCTACTCAGACTTCAAATCCACTCTCCTGGCCAAGACAAAGGTGTGTGTATGTATGTGTGCGTGCGTGCGCTTGTTGTGTGTGTGTGTGTGTGTGTGTGTGTGTGTGTGTGTGTGTGTGTGTGTGTGTGTGTGTGTGTGTGTGTGTGCGCGTGTGCATTCTTGCATGCGTGTGTCAGGCTGTCAGAACCTTTTACCTAATAATACAAAGTATACTAATAATAATCTATTACTAATACTTATATTAATAGAGTCATAATGGGATATATATTGTCTTGTCATTGTGTACATTGCCCACAGCTGGTTATTTTACAACCAACGATATGTACAGGCAGGGTTAATGACTGCCACCAGGTGGAGCAACAATCTATAAACCACATAAAACCATCTCTCTCCGACCTCGGAGCCACTGAAAATCTTTTAGTAGCACACAAGCCGAAGAGGACTAAGTTTAATATTAACGGGACTGTACAAAGCATCATATTTGAAAACAAAGTGAACTAAGTAAGGAACAACTGTGGTATGTGTGTAACTTGAACCCCAAACGTCCGTGTGCATGGCAATTAAAGTAAAATTGTCCTTGACTATTTTTGCTATATTCATGTAAAATGCAAACACAAACAACTCAAGTCCAACTACAAAACAGTAATAATAGTTCGGGTACTCAGACGGTGGAAGAGTCTGGTGTGGACCCAGGCTAAGCAATTTCATCATAACAACCACTCCCTATTCCCTAAGTAAGATCTGAATACAAACAAGAATCATAGCATTCTGAACTCACCTGTTTGAATGTAGAATTTCCCTTTCTGTGAATGCAGACTTTCCCCCCCCTTTTTTGTACACCTTTAAAAAGATAGAAGCGTGCAGCGATCTTCCTCTGATGTGAAAACCTTTCAGAACACTTACAGTTGAGGCTTCAGTAGGCTGAGGTTTTGTTTCTGCAGAATTAATGACTGTAGTGTATAAGTTTCGTTTCCGTGAAATGGCACAACAGTAGGCTAATGCTCCTCCCCGATCCCTGACCTTCTCTTCCTGATATTATAGTTAACTCTTTAGAGACAAATCATAGAAAAAGGGCAGCATCCTGTCAGACTTCAGTTCTTGTCTGACTCTTGGTGAGGTCCTGTGGTCATTGCCTATGATGTTGATCATCAAGGCAATGTTCTCAGTCAGTACAGTAGACAAGCAGCAGGAGAAGGATCTCTGAATCCAGTCCTGAAATATACACCACACATACCTCCTCCTCCAGTTATCCTGCATTGCATCCATGCATGTGGACTGAACTCACACACCAGGTAGAAAAAAATAACTCTTCAATTGGTTGAGAATTTGAGAGAGCTTGAAAATAAAGAACCAAAACTTTGTTTTTTATCGGTCAACCATTTACGGACAGTGGAAAATGTCATTGTACCAGATATAACGTATAGGCTAGACCAGGGTTAGGCAACCTTAGGCACGGGTGCCAACAGTGTGATCAGTGGCACACTGGCATAAGTGTGAGAGACAGAGGTTTTCTTTTAAAATTAATTATTCAATAACGTTTAGTCAGTTAAATGAAGTAAAAAAAGCACATAATTCTATATTCATTCAAACTCCTAACTCTGACTGGGGACTGGGAGGTAGTCTGGGAGATATGTTGATGGGAAGAAAATACTTCTAAAGAAGAAGAAACAAAGGTTGATTTACACAAAATCAGTTAGTAATATTTAATTTTCTTTTTTTTAATTAGTTTTTATTTGAGAAAAACAGACATGAACAAACACGAGCAACAACCACAAAAAGCAAGAAATATTACATTTTCGATGTGGTGCAGTCATTAAAGTTAGTGGCACTTCATGTCCAAAAGGTTGCCGATCCCTGGGCTAGACTGCTCTGTGCCAGCTATGTGATGTCATTTGAATGGCATTGTGTTTAAGGTCGTGCAAAACAGAGAATTGTGTTGTTTTTTTAACAAAGTGTTTTGTTTTTCACCAATTTCTCACATGGCTCACAAAACTGCAAATACTAGGTCTATATTACTGTTACTGTCAGGGCAGGGATTTCATGGAGGCCATGAGTGCCGTGCACCCTCTGACCCTCAGCTAGGCCTTCTTTCTGCCCGTCACAGAATCTATGCCCAGAGGCCAGTGGCATTGATGACCTGCCCACATGCACTGCCCCAGCTTATTTTATGTAGCAGTTTTCTGCTCTGCTCTCTTTTTTTTGTCAAATAGGTTTTTATTGAGAACAGATTATAAATTGTTACACAAACATATGAATTACATTTTTCTTTTATAGAAAACAAAAAAAGAAAGAAAGAAAAGCCTCAACCCTCCCACCCATACTGCTCAGTGATACTATAGAATAAAATAGTAATTTGAAAAATGGAAAACATCTGAAAAGAAAATGGCATACAGTCAACCATATCAGTGGTATCCTGTCTATTAATCGTTTCAACTCAAGTAATGGACAAGGGGCAGCCAAACTTTATCAAATTGTCTCTCCCTGTTTCTCAGGAAATACCTTATTCTCTCAAGATGAAGTGTACAAGTCATTTAATTTAGCCAATGCTTAAATGCAGGAGCCTCCTCCTTTTTCCAGTGCGTCAGAATTAGTTTTCTTTGCTGTAATCAGACCATATGAGAAGAGTTGTTTCTGTGCTCTCGTCAACATAGACATGGAGTCGGACTGCTCTGCTCTTTCTGATCAATACTGTTTCTAGACACCAGTAATTTTGTTGATATTCTGAATTCTTATAATCCCTAAAATGAGTGGAATCCAGTGACTATGATGAGTATATGAACTAAAAAATAAAACTTAAATATAAATTAACGTTAACTGCTTGTTTATTTCACATCAGGTCAAACACATATTTATTTGGATTTATAGGCTATACCAGCCTTACAGTATAGAGCAGAGAAGTAGTCCATTTTGAAACGAAAGAATGCTTAATAATCTCACATCACATTAAAAAGAAATATTGCGTCAATCTATTAACAGTGCTTCAACCAGTTGTCAGTAATATTTAGTTAACTCTATTGAATATTATATATAATATCATAATATGTCTTTGTGTAAAAATAAACACAAAAGAAGCTCACAATAATCCACTCTTTTCTAGGACACTCAAAAGCATGACAGTGATACAAAAAGTGTTTTCATTTTTGCTTAACAGGAGAGATGATCAGAGGAGAAGCTTTCTCATCATTGATTGATTGATTGATTGAAGAATTTATTAACAGTTTGCAGAATTACAGTACATTTCAAGCACAAACTCAATACAAAGGCTGTTAACTGTGAGTGGACGACCCAATTAAGCATTACACTTGTTTCCAACAGGGTCCACCATGTTCAAATCATCAAAACATTTAGAGACGTACAAATAGACACTTCTATAGACAGAACAGGAATTCATCAAAAAGGAGGTAAAAAGGGAAAAGAAATATATACAGTGAGGGGAAAAAAGGGGGGGGCGGGGGGGGGATTCAGATTTTACGGGGGCCAGTTTCGAATTGCAGCCATCCGTAGGTGCCCTTTGAGAGCGGTTTTGAAGGAGTCAAGGGATTCGCATGTCTTAATGACAGTTGGTAGGGCGTTCCACATTTTGGTGGCATAGGAGCGAAAAGAATTTAGTCCCTTGTTTGTGCCGAATCTGGGTTGTACATGGTTCGTTGCACTCCCTCTGGTGTTGTGGGTGTGGACTTCGTTAACATTAAGGAAGTATCTAGACAGGTACATGGGTATCTTGGTGGTGTATCGAATCTTGTGGACCAGACCCATTGCAAGTTGCTGTACTCTGTCGTCGACCCTAAGCCATTCCAGCCTGTCGAAGTGGAATCAGAAGTGGAATCAGGAATGAGCGGTGAGAAAAATGGGAAATAGATTTTCTTATTAACATATAAGGGTCCGCAGTAGAGAAGAGCCCTGGTTTCAACATCATAAAAGGAGACCTGCTCTGCCTCATAATCCAGAAACACACCAATCTTCTGGACATCGATTTTTACAGAGTTGGGTGTCACACATTTATTCTCTGCTGAGTAGTTTCCTCCATTAACCACCTGCAATGTGTCACCTGAATACTCAGGCAGACGACTATCTTTTCGGATGATGTCCTGAGGAACCACTCCAATGGTCCACGCAGTCTTCCCTTTAAGCTGAACCTCATAATAACCTTTCCCTGAAGAAAAGCCCTCTTTTCCCAGCACACATGGAACTGTATCAAATCTCTCTGTCTTGTCAGGAAGAATCTTTCTCACGTTTCCATACTTCACTTGCTTCCCGTCCAAAGACAGGATGAGGTTGGGGTGCGCTGTGTCAGGGTCCAGAGTCACATCTACTGCATACTGCTGCTGGATCTTCTTCAGCATGACCTCGGGGAGCTTCTCCATCCAGTGTCTCCTGCAGCTGAGCGATAGCTGTGTGTATATTCTTCACACTCACCTCACAGGACAGCTTAACTTCACTCAACGTGCTCAGGTGTGCTACGCTGTAGCGAGACGGGAAGCTCTGCAGAAGGTGGAGGTGGTCCTCGGTGTGCGAGAGCTGCTCCAGCTCAGTGCTTTTCCTCTGGAGCTCAGTGACCTCTTCCTCCAGCTTTCTGATGAGGCCCTCGGCCTCGCGCGTTGCCGATCGGGACTTCAACTCTATCACCTCGATGAGCTCAGCCTCTGTTCTCTTAATGGAAGACACCAGAGCGGAGCAGACCTGAACAGTGTCCGCTTTTTCATTCTCTGCCATTATATTGTTCTTCTCTACTGTGACTCTGAACTGCTGAATCTTTTCCTGTCGCTCCCGGATCATCTTCTCTAGCTCAGCCTTTTTCTTGTCCAGCTGCGGACGCTTCTCTTTGTACTCTACCTCTATCAGGACCGTGTCGTGATCTTTATGATCTGTCATCGAACATGTGATGCAAATGTACTCGTCGTCACTTCTACAGAAGAGCTCCAGCATCCTGCCGTGTTCTTTACACAGCCTGTCCTCCAGTTTTACAGGGTCGACTAGCTTGTGCGTCTTCAAGGCTGCAACTTTATGATGAGGCTCCAGATGCGTCTCACAATAAGAGGCCACACATGACAGGCAGCTCTTCACGGCTTTAATCTTGGTGTCAGAGCAGGCATCACAGGGCACCTCCTCTGGGATGGGAATGGGAACATCTAGTTTAGACTTCTTGAAATGAGCAGCCACCTCAGAGATCAGCGTGTTGACACAGATATCTGGTCAAAAGATTTTTTACACATGGGACAGTGGCAGACGTCACTGCTGTCCCAGTACTTTGTAATGCAGGCTTTGCAGAAGCTGTGTCCACACGGAGTAGCTACAGGCTGACTGAAGAGATCCAGACAGATGGAGCAGAGAAAATTGTCCTCCGACATCGCACTGGCAGAGGCCATAGCTGTAGGAGGAGAGGAGAGGAGATGTTTTATTAACACAAATATATCATAGCAAAGTGACTGTAAAGCACTCTGAACACAAACTAAATGGCTGCCATATACTGTAAATGTAGAACATAAGATGTGCTGAACTCACGATTAAAGTAAGTTATTATTATCCTTCTACCCTAATAGAAAGGGGGTACACAAGCACATGGCCGTTTCGTCCGTGCTCCTTCTCCTACCAAACCACTCTGTTAGCACACATCTCTCCATGCACAAAAAATCTTGCACGCCACCCGAATCCAGCTGCACTACATCGCTTCCCCACAACTGCCATATTTACTGTACAAATATTACTTTTGTCTGACAGTTATTGCGCAACATTTCAATGTGATGCAAATTACATCACAACTTCCTCATTCCCCAGCACCTCCCCTAAGAAGGAGGAGAGGAGATATTTTATTAAACCAAAGATGTCAGGGGACTGCTCTTAAGTCAGACCTCCCCTCATAACTAAAAGTTTTAAGATTGACTGTAAAGCACTCCAAACTCAAGCTGCATGACTGCCATATAGGCATATGATTATAGTTGGAAAAGTGAGTGTTGTTGTATTCTTAAAGTATTTTATAAGAATTATAGACAAGGAAAGCACTTCCCAGTTTACTTTTGAATTCCCACACAGACATTTGTGTTTACTGGCTTTCCATTCGTTGATAAGGTGTAAGGACAGTAACACATTACATTAATATGTAAGTTTCATATAGTACTCAGGCTTCAAATCCACTCTCCTGGCCAAGACAAAAGTGTGTTTATGTGTGCGCGCGCACACGCACTCGTGTGCGTTTGTGCATTCTTGCATGCGTGTGTGGTCAGCACCTTTTACTTAAACAACGTTAAACTCACCAACATTGCAGCTGTAGGGCAAGCTTGAATTATCCTCTTTCAATCTGCCAAGCTTTTGTTTCACAAAAATCCACCGTAGACATCGAGCTACTTTCTGTCAAGACATTCTATCTGCAGGCGATTCTTTTTGGATTTGTGTTGGACTTTGGAAGCACTCGTCGAAGTCACTGAACGGCCCTACGTACCACCTGTTTTGCATTTGCACATAATGCAGGAGGCAGCAGCGCGACCCGTTAATAAAAACGAGTGCTTCCAAACTCCAACACTTAGAAAAAGAATCACCTGCAGAGAATTTCTTGACAGAAAGTAGCTCATAACATGTCTACAGTGGATTTTTATGAAACAAAAGCTTGGCAGATTGAAAGAGGATAATTCAAGCTTGGCCTAGAGCTGCAATGTTGGTGAGTTTAACGTCGTTTAGTACAAGCAAAACGCAAAAGCAAATTGGATGAATGGGGAGTCAATGGAGGGTATTGAAACACTAGATTCATCCCATTGTAAAAACAATCTAGAGTTGCAAATTGCGGCTAGTGTGGACCCAGGCTAAGCAATTTCATCACAACAACCACTTAGATCTGAATACAAACAAGAATCATGGCATTCTGAACTAACCTGTTTGAATGAAGCGTGCAACGATCTTCCTCTGACGTGAAAACCTTTCAGAACAGTTACAGTTGAGTTGGGGCTTCAGTAGGCAGAGGTTTTGTTTCTGCAGAATTACTGACTGTAGTGTATAAGTTTAGTTTCTGTGAAATGGCACAACAGTAATGCTCCTCCCCGATCCCTGGTCTTCTCTTCCTGATATTATAGTTAACTTGGTTTAACTCTTTAGAGACACCACAAAATGCTCTGGTCAGGCTCTGCCACGTGGGCCTAATCAGCCTAAATCCCCTCACCTGTGCAATTTCCAGCCTCTGCCTCAGCCAATTGATTGCCATGGTAACCCCACACCTGCAAATTGATTACATAACCACTCCACTTTTCACAGTCAGTTTGCACTCTTCACACACACCTAGGATTCCACCCACGTGGCACGTGGAGCTTCATTTCCATCTTCAGCTTCATTTCCATCCACCAGCTGTCTAAAAACCAGTTAGAGACGCCGGCTTTTGGAAGCATGGAGCATGGAAGCTCAAGTGTGCCTGCGCTGACAGGCAGACAGACAGCGTTTAAAGGAGCATTCAGTGATTTCCGCCCCGGTAACAAAATGTGCACATGCACGCTCTACAGTGGGGGGAAGTGCAACAGGCCAACAGCATGTGCACCAAGGCCCGCCCCCACTCGATCATGATTGGAGGAAGGCCCCTCTCATCCTGATTGGATGAAGGCTTTGCCACCTGCCACCAAAACTGAAACTAGGGTTTTTTGACCCCAGGGGCTCACTGGGGACAGGGAGGAACTCCTTATATGGTCAGCACACTCTATAGTAGAGAGAATTATCCAAAAAAAAAAGAAAAAATAAGTGATATTTGAATTAAGTCAAATCACTGAATATACCTTTAAGACCTGAGCCGACAGCCGTGGCCCCCGCGAGAGTCAGCCGCGTGGGTGCCGGGTGGAGCTTAATTTCCATCCACCAGCTGTCTTAAAAACCCGGAAAAGACGCTGGCCGACAGAGAAAACGTTTGCGGCTGTCTGGTAGGTCTGGCTACGGCTAGACAGATACAGACGGGTGGGATGGGACACAGACAGACAGTTAAAATGGGTGCTATGACAACAGGTATTGCATACTACAGATATCTCCATATATACAGTATGGGCACAAAAGGGACACAGACAGATAGTTAAAAGGGGTGCTATGACAAGTTGACAACGGGTACGTTCCCAAGTTGCATCGACGGGCACATACAAGTCTAGTCATATAAAATAAGCGGCAGTGGCGTGCACAGATATACACTAGGGGGTGCTGGAGCACCCCCTGCCCTTTTGGCAATGTGCCCTTTTGAAAAAAAATAAAAAAATCTTATATATATTTTGTTTTGTACAGTATACACTGTACAGTATGTGGACCATGGTGACATTGATCAATTCTTAATAAAAAGCTTATAATATATTATGTAGGCCCCAGAATCTATAAATCTCACACTATTTAGGCAACCGGCCGGTTCCACGCGCTGCACAAGGTGCCCTTTTTTATCCTTGAGCACCTGCCCCTCTAAATGTCTGTGCACGCCACTGATAAGCGGCATGATCCAGCTGTCAGACTTCAGTTCTTGTCTGACTCTTGGTGAGGTCCTGTGGTCATTGCCTATGATGTTGATCATCAAGGCAATATGTTCTCAGTACAGTAGACAAGTAGCAGGAGAATGATCTCTGAATCCAGTCCTGAAATATACACCACACACCCCATTCGACTGTTTCAGTGCATAGAATATGCGTTATCATCCGTCATCAGGACCATACAATGGGCCCAGTATGGACATTTTCCACATACTCACTGTTTCAGTATGTCATTATCAGCTATTGTGACGGTTGATAATGGTATTTTTGTGTCACTGATGTCAATGACGGAGGCGCGCGACTCGCTCGGCGGTGCCTCACGTGGCTCAAGGCCACCAGACACGACTCAGCGCCGTCCGAGTTACGTCCCGATAGGCGGAGAATAGTATATATTAGTAGCCCCTAGTTTCCATGCGCCGACAATAGAGTTGGAAATGACACGTTCAGCCAAACACCACAATGTCTAGTATGCCAGTATGGCCATATTGGCCGTATTCCAACATCCTGATAACGGTTGATTTCGTATATTTAATACAGTGATAACGGGTGAGACATACCTCCTCCTCCAGTTCTCCTGCATTGCATCCATCATCTGGACTGAACTCACACACCAGGTAGAAAAAAAAACTCTTCGATTGGATTGAGAATTTGAGAGCTTGGAAATAAAGAACCAAAACTTAGTTTTTTATCGGTCAACCATTTACGGACAGTGGAAAATGTCACTGTACAGATAACGTATAGGCTAGACCAGGGGTAGGCAACCTTAGGCACGGGTGCCAACATTAATTAGCACAGGAGAGTGTGATCAGTGGCACACTGGCATAAGTGTGAGAGACAGGGGTTTTCTTTTTAAATTAATTATTCAATAACGTTTAGTCAGTTAAATGAAGTAAAAAAGCACATCATTCTATGTTCATTCAAACTCCTAACTCTGACTGGGGACTGGGAGGGAGTCTTGGAGATAGTTGGGTTAAGTGTAAAGATCATTATGGTGATGTGAAGAAAACATTTCTAAAGAAGAAACAAAGGTTGTTTTACACAAAATCAGTTAGAAATATTTATTTATTTCCGCTTAGTTTTTATTTGAGAAAAAAGAAGACATGAACAAAGACGAGCAACAACCACAAAAAGCAAGAAATATTACATTTTTGATGTGGTGCAGTCATTAAAGTTAGTGTCGATGTGGCACACTGACTGGCAAGAAATGTTAAACATGGCACTTCATGTCCAAAAGGATACCGATCCCTCCTGGGCTAGACTGCTCTGTGCCAGCTATGTGATGTCATTTGAATGGCATTGTGTTTAAGGTTGTGCAAAAGAGAGAATTGTGTGTCGTTTTTCTTTTAACAAAGAGTTTTGTTTTTCACCAATTTCTCACATGGCTCACAAAACTACAAATACTAGGTCTATATTACTGTTACTGTCAGGGCAGGGATTTCATGGAGGCCATGAGTGCCGTGCACCCTCTGTGACCCTCAGCTAGGCCTTCTTTCTGCCCGTCACAGAATCTATGCCCAGAGGCCAGTGGCATTGATGACCTGCCCACATGCACTGCCCCAGCTTATTTTATGTAGCAGTTTTCTGCTCTGCTCTCTCTGATCAATTCTGTTTCTAGACACCAGTAATTTTGTTGAGATTCGGAATTCTTATAACCCCTAAAATGAGTGGAATCCAGTGACTATGATGAGTGTAGGAACTAAAAAATAAAACTTAAAGAATTAACGTTAACTGTTTATTTCACATCAGGTCAAACACTTATTTATTTGCATTTATAGGCTATACCAGCCTTACACTATAGAGCAGAGAAGTAGTCCATTTGGAAACAAAATAATGCTTAATAATCTCACATCACATTCAAAATAAATATTGCATCAATCAATTACAGTGCTTCAACCATTTGTCTGAGTAATATTTAATTAACTTTATTGAATATTAATATAATATTTTTTTGTGTAAAAGTCAACACAAAAGAAGCTCACAATCTAGGACAGTGATACAAAAAGTGTTTTCATTTTTGCTTAACAGGAGAGATGATCAGAGGAGAAGCTTTCTCATCACCGTCAGGAATGAGCGGTGAGAAAAATGGGAAAAAGATTTTCCAATCATAAAAGCGTTTGCAGTAGAGAAGAGCCCTGGTTTCAACATCATAAAAGGAGACCTGCTTTTTCTCATAATCCAAAAACACACCAATCTTCTGGACATCGATTTTTACAGAGTAGGACGTCACACATTTATTCTTCGCTGAGTAGTTTCCTCCATTAACCACCTGCAACAACCTGGCACCTGAAAACTCAGGCAGACGACTATGTTTTCGGATGATGTCCTGAGGAACCACCCCGATGGTCCACGCAGTCTTCCCTTTAAGCTGAACCTCATAATAAACCTTCCCCGAAGAAAAGCTCTCTTTTCCCAGCACACAGGGAGCATTATCAAATCTCTCTGACTCGTCTGGAAGAATCTTCTTCACCTTTCCATATTTCACTTGCTTCCCGTCCAAAGACAGGACGAGGTTGGGGTGCGCTGTGTCAGGGTCCAGAGTCACATCTACTGCATACTGCTGCTGGATCTTCTTCAGCATGACTTCGGGGAGCTTCTCCATTTCTCCATCCAGTGTCTCCTGCAGCTGAGCGATAGCTCTGCGTATATTCTTCACACTCACCTCACAGGACAGCTTAACGTCACTCAACCAGCTCAGGTGTGCTACGCTGTAGCGAGACGGGAAGCTATGCAGAAGGTGGAGGTGGTCCTTGGTGAACGAGAGCTGATCCAACTCAGTAATTTTCCTCTGGAGCTCAGTGACCTCTTCCTCCAGCTTTCTGATGAGGCCCTCGGCCTCGCGCGTTGCCGATCGGGACTTCAACTCTATCACCTCGATGAGCTCGGCCTCTGTTCTCTTAATGGAAGACACCAGGGCAGAGCAGACCTGAACGGTGTCCGCTTTTTCATTCTCTGCCATTATATTTTTCTCCTCTACTGTGACTCTGAACTGCTGAATCTTTTCCTGTCGCTCCCGGATCATCTTCTCTAGCTCAGCCCTTTTCTCGTTCAGCCGCGGACGCTTCTCTTTGTACTCTACCTCTATCAGGACCGTGTCGTGACCTTTATGATCTGTCTTCGAACATGTGACGCAAATGCACTTTTCGTCTCTTCTACAGAAGAGCTCCAGCATCCTACCATGTTCTTTACACAGCCTGTACAGTTTTACAGGGTTGACTAGCTTGTGCGTCTGCAAGGCTGCAACTTTATGATGAGGCTCCAGATGCGTCTCACAATAAGAGGCCGCACATGTCACGCAGCTCTTCATGGCTTTAATGCTGGTGTCAGAGCAGACATCACAGGACACCTCAACTAGAATGGGAGCATCTAGGTTAGACTTCTTGAAATAATCGGCCATCTCAGAGATTATCTTGTTGACACCGAGATCTGGTCTCGGGTCGAAAGCTTTTTTACACATGGGACAGTGGCAGACGTCACTGCTGTCCCAGTACTTTGTGATGCAGGCTTTGCAGAAGCTGTGTCCACACGGAGTAGTTACAGGCTGACTGAAGAGATCCAGACAGATAGAGCAGAGAAAACTATCCTCTGGTATCGCACTGGCAGAGGCCATAGCTGTAAAAGGAGAGGAGAGGAGATGTTTTAGTAAACCAAAGATATCACTAAAAACTTTAATATTGTAAGATTTACTGTAAAGCACTCTGCACACAAACTAGGCTACATGTATGGCTACCATATAGAAAATATGATGTGCTGAACTCACGATTATAGTCTGAAAAGTGGATGCTGTTGTATTCTTAATACTTAATAAACCTACCAGGTTTCTTGGAAAGGTTTGCTATCATCCCCCCGTACCCTCCAAACTGGGGTCCCACAGGGATCTGTACTTGGTCCCCTCCTTTTCTCACTATACACTAAATCCCTTGGCACTATCATCTCTGCTCACAATATATCCTATCACTGCTATGCCGATGACACACAACAGTTTCTATCCTCCCCCCCTCTGTCACCCAGGTGGAAGAGCGCATCACTGCATGCCTGGCTGACATCTCACAGTGGATGTCTTCCAACCACCTCAAGCTGAACCCAGACAAGACTTGTCTCTTCTTCCCAGCTAAGTCCTGCCCTATGCGGGAGCTAACTATCTCCGTAGACAATGCCCTGGTAACGTCTGTCCCGACAGACACGGACCTTGGTGTTTTCCTGGACAGTCAGCTCTCGTTCAAAACACACACCACAACTGTCACTCGATCCTGTATGTTTACACTCTATGGTCCTCATTCACAAAGGAGAAATACGCCACAGTGTAACGGAAGCGTAAAGGTCATGCGTATAGATAGCGGAAAATCCGTCCGATCACGCTACGGTTAAGTCCCATGTTATTCAGGGAACCAGGTGTAATCACTTCATTTGTGCGTATCGCTGAGTGTATCCTTTCCACATTTTTTCCAAGCAATTCGCCTGGTGTCGCCTGGTTTGAACGAACATCCACGACCATATAAGGCAACAGCCAAGATGAGCTTGTAGAGCAGTTAATTTTGACAGGCGGGTCTCTGCACGGACAGATCTTCAAGCAAACAGCGCGAGTTATATGTATATAATTTTAAACGAAACTTGCCAACTTGACACGCATTGCTTCACTCCTTGTTCAATGTCAGAAGTTAATAAGTTAACTGATGTTACAGTTACTTTCACATAATGAGAAATAAGTTAATTTGTAGGCTACTGTTCACCACACACCAAATGCTATATTACAACTCGGCAATGATAAAAGCCCTTACTGATGAATGCACTGCAGGGTTATAAAAAAAAGAAAGAACAATTGCACACTCGCCTAGAGGTAAAATAGATATCAGAGCTGCATTGATTCATGCGGGGATCAATATCATCTCACTGTCATCTGTCTGAATGCCATGTGGAGAATGGATTTGTTCTGATCATGGCATATACATTTTCAACCATATACGGCGGGTAGCCTATATCCTCTTTGTCAGATCCTCTTTGTCAGCCTAAGTGCAGGTTAATTTCATGATGTCGTCATATTAAAATGATTCGCGGGACATTTGGCACTGTTCTTAATTGTATATTTTATTATGTACAGAGGCAAACTATTATTGTTTTGATGCATGTTTATGCGTAATTGAACACTGATCAGTGCCACCTGCGGTGGGCGTGTATGTGATTATGGGTGTGTCATGTGTTCAATAAAAGCCTCACTTGCTGTGAGGACAGCGTCCTGTGGAGCTGTGAATCTGAGCTGTCTGTGTCCGTCTACATTTATTTTCCCTCGTCAGTGTGGTGCTATTACAGTGGTGGTCTACAATGCTGGGGCTGTGATGAACTTTGCTGAACAGGTTATGGGCCCAGGCCCAGCAGTTTAGTAGGCCATTCACTGGACTGGTACGTGTTTTACACGTCGGGTCATAGCATCATGAAAAGAACAACAGAGGCAAGTAGCCGTTGGTCGCGACTGTTGTTTGACGGGGATGAAGACCATTGGGAATTATGGTTGACGAGGTTCTTGGCCTACCTTTGTTTGAAAGGGCTGAAAGAGACAATTTCAGCAGAGCCCGAGATAGATGGCGCTGACGCTGGAGCAGAAGCAGCTCGGAGGCAAGACGAGACGAAAAACGCAGAAGCGTATGCTGAATTAATTCAGCCCTTGGATGATAAAAGTGTGTCGCTGGTGATGAGAGAAGCACCGGACGACGGGCGGAAAGCGCTGGGAATTTTGACTGACTATTATGCGGGTAAAGGAAAGCAGAGAGTTATCAGCCTTTACACCCAACTTACCTCGCTGCTCAAACAAAGTGACGAGAGTGTGACAGACTACGTGATCCGCGCAGAGACCGCCATTACGGCGTTAAGAAATGCCGGAGAGACTTTAAGTGATGCTTTGCTAGTTGCGATGGTTTTGAAGGGGCTCCCTGACTCGTTTAAGCCATTTGCCATTCATATCTCGCAAGCAGATGAGCCATTACCATTTGCTGAATTCAAGACGAAATTAAGGAGCTACGAGGACACAGAGACGATGCGCGCTCCAGACGCCGAGGACAACGTGATGGCGGCGCGGGCGCAACAACGACCATCGAGAGGCAGAGAAGCAGGTCCAGGTGAACGGACAGCAGCAGCAGATGTGGTGTGCTACAGGTGCGGCCTGAAGGGGCACCTGGCCCGCACATGCCGACGCAAACTGTGGTGTAAACACTGCAGGAGCACCACCCACCAAGACACGACCTGCAGGAGACAGCGCCGAGACGACGCACGGAAGGTTTCCGAGGAGGCGACAGGTGACGAGGAGGACGAGTACGTGTTCCGGGTGCGAGAAGGGACGGCAGCGGAGTTCCAGCCAAGCCGGGGTGTCGACGCGAGGGGCCTGATGGTTGACTGCGGGGCAACCACGCATATTGTGACAGACCATGACAAGTTCAAGCGGTTCGATGAAAACTTCCAGGCCGAGTCGCACTGTGTTGAGCTGGCTGATGGCACAAGATTCAAAGGCGTAGCAGAGCGCCGAGGGGATGCAGTGGTATCTCTGATGGACAGCCGTGGCCGCCATCTCAAGACGACGCTGAAACGGGACAAAGACATGTTGTCGGTGAAAGCGGCGACTGCCAGCGGAGCGACTGTGATCTTCAAGGAGGGGAAGAACGTCCTGATACACACAGACGGTACGAAATTCCACATTCACGTTCCACGATAGACTTTATTATTTGCACACTGTAAAAGATGATGTGAAATGTGATGACCAAGTTAAAGGGTGTTTTGATTTGCAAACATGGCACGAAATACTAGGGCACTGTAACTATGATGATGTTAAAGGGGCATTCCACCCATTTTCAACATTTTACTATGTCATTAATATACCTTAGAGCTGTTGTGTGGAAATAATAAAAAAGTCCCCCCATTCTGTGTTTCCTAGAACTAGAGGTCTGAAAAAAAATCATTAACATGGTGAAACACATCTTGATGATGTCATCAAGATGCGTTTCACCATGTTAATGATTTTTTTCATACTTACAGTTCTAGGAAACACAGAATGGGGGGACTTTTTTTTATTATGTCCACACAACAGCTCTAAGGTATATTAATGACATAGTAAAATGTTGAAAATGGGTGGTTTTCCCCTTTAAGAGGTTGCCACCTGTTGTGGAAGGTATGCAAATTAAAGGTACAGCTAACAAACCCCCACATTGTGAAGTGTGTACTCGGGGCAAGTTTGTTCAAACCAGGAGTAGAGCGCCTGATGTGAGAGCTACCGCACCATTAGAGCTGGTGCACACTGGTTTGGCAGGCCCTATACACCCAGAGTCCAGAGAGGGGTACAAGTATGCACTGTCATTTACTCAGGGCCGGATTAACACCTCTGAGGGCCCCTGGGCACTGAAGCTCGAAGGGCCCCCCTTCACGCGCGCGCAACATTTTTGCTGTTTCGGAGTCGTTTTGGGGCAGTTTTATGCCGTTATATTGGCCTATTTCCAGTCGCCTACCCCCAAGAGTGACAGCCAATCTAGCGCATTGTTGCTGCTTTACACACAATTGCACTTTTCAGCTGCCCTTTTCACCAACAATAAAACACTAATCTTTTTAGACACCATTTATTTCATTCGGATTAGCAGGGAAATGTTCTGTGGAGCTTAAAAAAAATAAAATAAAATGTTTTTTTTTTCTTGTTTTTTTTTAGGGGCCCCTGGTGCCCAAGGGCCCCTGGGCACGTGCCCAAAGTGCCCATATGGTAGATCCGGCCCTGCATTTACTGACGACTTTTCCAGTGCAGTGTTTGTGTATTTTCTCAAGAATAAGAGTGACACAGTGCAAGGCACTGAGAAGTTTCTTGCTGACACAGCCCCTTATGGGAAAATTAAACGTCTAAGATCAGATAATGGTACTGAATACACTTCAAAGGTTTTCAAATCTTTAATGGTTAAGAATTGCATCAAACATGAGACCTCAGCACCGTATTCTCCACATCAAAATGGAACAGCTGAGCGAAATTGGCGCACATTGTTTGATATGGCACGATGCATGTTAATTGAGAGTGGGCTACCAAAAGGTTTGTGGCCTTATGCTGTACAGACAGCGGCTGTTATCAGGAACAGGTGTTTTAACAAACGCACAAAGCAGACTCCAGTACAAGCCCAACCTGTCCAGAATGCAAAAGTTTGGATCAGAGTGTTTTTCTTATATTCAGGACAAAAGAGAACTTGATCCAAGGTGTGAAAATGTGTGTTTATTGGGTATGACAAAACCAGTCCAGCATACATTGTCTATTTTCCTGACAGCAGAAAAGTCCAAAGGAACAGATTAGTAAAGTTTGTTTCTAAAACTGGTGTAGAGCAACAGACTCAGACTAAGAGTGCACCTATTGATGATGATGATGACCTGGTGGTGGAATCCAGGGCCAGTAGAACTACTAGGCAAGGCCCAGGTCCAATTGTTGCAGTTCCAGTCAATGAGGCTGAAGAGGGTATCCAGCCACAGGCAGTTGAAGTTAAACCTGAGCCAAAGAAATATCCATCTGGTAGAATGAGAAGCAGGCCAAGTTACCTACGTGACTATGTTTCTGAGTATACATCTGATGAGGAAAGTGACCAGGTCCAGAGTAACATAGATTACTGTTATAGAGTGACATGTAACATACCTGTAACTTTAAAAGGAGCCTTAAGCTCAGACAAGTCAAAAGAGTGGGTCCATGCGATGGATGAGGAAATGCAATCGCTTAAAGAGAATAACACATTTACCTTAACCAATTTACCTGAGGGTAAGAAAGCAGTGGGGGGTAGATGGGTCTATGCAATTAAGCAGAACATTGATGGGTCTGAAAAATACAAGGCCAGATATTGAGATATGTGGCTAAGGGATACAGTCAAAAGATGGGAGTTGACTATGAGGAGACATTTTCTCCTACAGCTAATTTGACAAGTGTCCGAGTGTTGATGCAGAAAGCAGCACAGGAAAGCCTGATTCTGCACCAAATGGATGTTAAAACTGCCTACTTGAATGCACCTATAGACTGTGAGATCTATATGGAACAACCAGAGGGTTACGGTCCTACTTGAATGCACCTATAGACTGTGAGATCTATATGGAACAACCAGAGGGTTACGGTCCTACTTGAATGCACCTATAGACTGTGAGATCTATATGGAACAACCAGAGGGTTACGGTCCTACTTGAATGCACCTATAGACTATGAGATCTATATGGAACAACCAGAGGGTTACGAGGTCCAATCTAACTACAATGGAAAAATAGTTTGTAAACTAGAAAGATCATTGTATGGGCTAAAACAATCTGGCAGAAATTGGAACAAGGTTCTACATGAATACCTGACCCAAATTAATTTTGTACAAAATCAAGCCGATCATTGTGTTTACACCAGAGAAACAGAAAATGAAAAGGTGTTAATGGTAATATGGGTTGATGACTTGATCATTGCTGCAAGTGATGAAAATGTTCTGAGAGATGTAAAGAACAAGCTTGCATCAAGGTTCAAAATGAAGGATTTGGGCAGACTTAGACATTTTCTAGGCATTGATTTTAACCAGATTGATGACTGTGTAAAAATGTCTCAAGCAAAGTATGTGGAAAAAATCATAGAAAGGTTTGACATGCAAGATTGCAAGCCCAGGTCAACACCTAGTGAACAAAAACTAAACCATACTGATAATACTGACAGATTATACAGAGAGGCAGTCGGTAGCCTCATTTATCTGACCGTTTGTACAAGACCTGATTTAAGTTACATTGTAAGCAAACTGTCACAATACTTTGCAGAGCCAACTGATGAGCAATGGGTTACAGTCAAACATGTTCTGAGGTATCTTAAAGGTACAGTTGAGAAAGAGTTGTGTTACAGAAAGTGTGAAACTCTAGGTATTCAAGCGTATAGTGATGCAGACTGGGCGGCTGATAATGACAGACGAAGTACTACTGGTTATTGTATTGGCCTATCCAAAAATGGCAGTCTGGTTTCTTGGAAAACCAAAAAGCAGCCCACTGTCGCACTGTCCACTTGTGAAGCAGAATATATGGCACTAGCCGCAACAATCCAAGAGTGTCTATATCTAAAATTGCTTTTGAAAGACCTTGACAAATATGATTATGGTACATCTATGGTTTATGAGGACAACCAGGGAACAATTGCTTTGGCAAAAAATCCTGTAAGCCGACAAAGATGTAAGCACATCGACACAAAATACCATTTTATTAGATCACATGTGTCTGATGGTAATGTTGTGTTGCATTATTGTCCATCGAATGAAAATGTAGCAGATGTTATGACCTGTTGATGTTATAAACCTGCTACTAAATTCAAGTTGATTAAGTTTGCTGCTGTTTGGAAAGTGAAGAACTAAAGAAAAGTAAGGTGACAATCTAAGAGCAAGTGGGGGTGTTAAGAAGTGCTCTTAGTATCTTTTATTATGTACAGAGGCAAACTATTATTGTTTTGATGCATGTTTATGCGTAATTGAACACTGATCAGTGCCACCTGCGGTGGGCGTGTATGTGATTATGGGTGTGTCATGTGTTCAATAAAAAGCCTCACTTGCTGTGAGGACAGCGTCCTGTGGAGCTGTGAATCTGAGCTGTCTGTGTCCGTCTACATTTATTTTCCCTCGTCAGTGTGGTGCTATTACAGTGGTGGTCTACAATGCTGGGGCTGTGATGAACTTTGCTGAACAGGCACCAAACTTGATTGATCTCATGATGAGATAAATGTAGTAGCCTACAGCCTAGCTACAGTTGCCCATATTATAATTAATTAAGGTGAGCTGGCTTAAAACTATGACTGGCCCAATTGCACGCGCTGATGCAATAATGTGGACTTCTATTTTTTTATAGGGCTAATCAGATTGGACTGTTCAGCGGCTGTCCCCCCCCCCCCCCCCCACACACACACACACACACACACACACACACACACACACACACACACACACACACACACACACACCGTCGGTCAGACTGACTCAATGGAGCTCCATAAGAACAAAACAATTTAAATAGGCCTACTGCAGGCATTACTACACTAAACAACATTGGATTCGTACAGTGCAGAATGCAGATAAGTGTATGTTCTTATTATAATTGTGAGTTTGTTTTTTAACATGCAGCGCGAGACTGCGAGAGCCGATCTACAAGCTCACAACGCGTTGCACTGCGAGTAGAAAGCTGTCAAGTGAGCAGCGCAATCGCGCATTCTAGAAATATCCTAATAAATAAATAAAAAGGTGTCGGGCTTGCAGGGGCAGTTTCTGTATGGGACTCTAGGCTAACCTGCCTCTAGAATGCATGCATTTAGGCATACAAGTGATACTTGGCTTTTATATATTATGTGCTGACCAATGTTTTGGACACATGCCTACATATTTTATCTGAGATTTGGGGACTTTTAATTGATTCAGCATGAAGACTAAAGCCTTCTGAATAAATCTACGCAAGCCGTACACTACCCTCTGAGCTGGCGCAGCTTTTAGCAGAGTTTCCGAAAAACCAACGACACCGTCAAGTTCACGTTCAAGTTCATGAATTCCCACGTAATGTGGGAATCCACGTAAATGCCTGTCCGCTCACGCTCCGCTCACATAACGTCACTTTATGAGCGTAAACGCCGTTGTGAATGAGGACCTATAACATACGACAAATTAGATCGTTCCTCACCCAGGAATCAGCCCAGCTCCTAATCGAGACAACAGTCTTGACTATTGTAACTCCCTCCTTATGTGCACTTAAGCCTCTCCAACTGATCCAAAATGCCGCAGCTCGCTTGATCTTCAACCAGCCAAAATTCTTACACGTCTCCCCCCTTCTCCGCTCCCTCCATTGGCTCCCGGTCGCTGCCCGCACAGAATACAAAACTCTGATGCTGGCATTCAAAGCAACCAAGGGCATGGCTCCCCATATTAAGTATGATCGAACCCTACAAACCCTCCCGCGCACTCAGATCAGCCAACGCAGGGAAGCTGGAAGTACCTTCACTAAAAACGCCAGGACAACGCTCCACACATCCCAAACTCTTCTCCTTTCTGGCTCCAAAACTATGGAATGCACTTCCCATTGCAGTCTGAACTGCAGCCTCACTCCCAATCTTCCGCCGTAGGGCGTAGTCTGAAAACCCACCTTTTCAGACTCCATCATGGCCCGTAGAACTTGCCCTAGCCCCTTAGATAGCACTTTATGTAGACTTAGATAGCATTTTATACAGACTTATAGCATGTTACGTAGACAGCACTAGAATTGCATTTTATGTAGTCATAGCACTTTATAGTACATATGTATAGTATAATATAGTATAGTATGCATAGTTTATATATAGTTTCATTATATAGATATTCCACTGTTACGCTCTTAGCTCACCCATGTTTCATGATAACTACTTTTTATGTATGTGATGTATACCATGCTTTTTTGTTATTGCTTAATGTAAATCGCTCTGGATTAAGAGCGTCTGCTAAATGCCTAAATTGTGTAAATTGTAATAAGAACACTAGATAAGGAAAGCACAGAGTTTTGTGTGTACTGGCAATTTCCAGTGGTTGACATGGACACTAACAAATCACATTATAATCTGCAAATTAAGTTTCATATCCAATCAGGCTTCAAATCTACTCTCCAAGACAAAAATGTGTTGCGTGCATGCGTGTGTGCGTCAGCACCTTTTACTTGTTGTAATAGTCATATAGTGATTCACAAGTCCACATATAAAGCTTTCAGGAAATAGTCTTACCATGCACTGAATTAACCTCATTTGGGTCTGACTGCATTTTTTTTAGTAGCACACGAGCCGAAGAGGGCATCTTACCCCAAACGTCCGTTTGGCAATTATAAGTAAACTTGTCCTTGTCTATTTTTGAGTCGTGCAAACCACTCCAAGGAACAGCAATGTCCCTATGTCCATCCCTATGTCTGTATGTCCCTATGTTTAGGGTACCAACAGGGGGCGCTGTTGCACCACTCACTTCAGACAGGTCTGATTTTTGCAATATTAATGTACAATGCAAACACAAACAACTCAAGTCTAAGTAAGTCTACAGACTAGTAATATGTAGGTTACTACTAGACACTCATACTATAGTAGCCTATACCGCAAGTGGATTGAAGAGTCTATGGTGTGCATGGGGCCTAGGGCAGGCTAAGCAATTTCATCATAACAACCACTCCCCGACCTGAATACAAACAAGAATGGCATTCTGAACTAATTAATTTGAATGTAGAATTTCCTCTTTCTGTGAAAAAAAATCTTTTTACCTTTAAAAAGATGGAAGCGTGCAACGATCGTCCTCTGATGTGAAAATCCTTTCAGAGCAGTATACAGTTGAGGCTAGACTACAGTTATTACAGTAGGTTCTGTATAGGTTTTGATGTCTGCAGAAGAGTTTTGTTTCTGTGAAGTGACTACTGATGCTCCTCCTCCACCTATCCTATGTCCTCCCCACTCCCTGGTCGTCTCCTCCTGAAGTTAACTCTTTAGAAGGACCTCCGAGTGATCTCCAAACCCAACTGGGCATCCTAAAAACCCAACGAAACTTAAAGGGGCATTCCACTCATTTTCAACATTTTACTATGTCATTAATATACCTTAGAGCTGTTGTGTGGAAATAATAAAAAGGTTCCCCCATTCTGTGTTTCCTAGAACTAGAGGTCTGAAAAAAATCTTTTTTCATAATTACAGTTCTAGGAAACACAGAATGGGGGGACTTTTTTTTATTATTTCCACACAACAGCTCTAAGGTATATTAATGACATAGTAAAATGTTGAAAATGAGTGGAATGCCCCTTTAAGCTAAAGAAAAATTGTAACTGCCATGACCAAATCCGCAAAAAAAAAGAAAAAAAACGTTATCAATGATAAAGCGGAGGAAAACAAAAACAATCCTCAGGAGCTCTGGAAACTACTAAACAACCAGCTAGGCTGCGGTCAGAAACTAAAAACCAGGTTTACAAACATAAACATCAAATCGAACGACACCCTCATCACTGACAAACTTGATGTAGCCAACTACTTAAACAACTTCTTTACAAACATTGCAACAACGCTGGTTAACAAACTGCCCTCCCACTCTGGGCGTTTTGGTGTAGAGCACATCAAAACCTTCTACGAAAAGTGGAAAATGTCATTGTACCAGATATAACGTATAGGCTAGACCAGGGGTAGGCAACCTTAGGCACAGGTGCCAACATTAGCACAGGAGAGTGTGATCAGTGGCACACTGGCATGAGTGTGAGAGACAGGGGTTTTCTTTTTAAATTAATTATTCAATAATGTTTAGTCAGTTATTTCTATATTCATTCAAACTCCTAACTCTTGACTGGGGACTGGGAGGAGAATCTGGGAGATAGTTGGGTTAAAGGACCACTTCACCACTTTTCAACTTCTCTTCCTATAATTGGTCCTAACTAATGTTCATGATAAAATACCACCATTTTTTCTTACTCAGTCTGTGTCTCATAGGAAGGCTGTGGGCAGTTCAGAAACCCGTCCACCAGTGACATCATCGATGGTGAATCCAAGCTAATAGAAACGGCAGGCTTTCTTTTCCTGAAAAGTTGCAATGCAAAAGTTGAAGCCATCGTTCTCACGATATTAAAAATCTAAATATATTTTAAAACAAATCTTGTTTAAAAACAAATCTGCCTAATGATGATGTCACTGGTGGACGGGTGTCCGAACTGCCCAAAGCCCTCCTATGAGACACAGACTGAGTAGGAAAAAATGGTGGTGTTTTATCATGAACATTAGTGAGGACCAATTATATGAAGAGATGTTGAAAAGTGGTGAAGTGGTCCTTTAAGTGTAATGATCATTATGTTGATGTGAAGAAAACATTTCTAAAGAAGAAGAAACAAAGGTTGTTTTACACAAAATCAGTTAGAAATATCTAATTATTATTTATTCTTTTCCATTTCGTTTTTATTTGAGAAAAAAAGACAACACGAGCAACAGCCACAAAAAGCAAGAAATATAACATTTTCGATGTGGTGTCATTACAGTTAGTGTCGATGTGGTACACTGACTGGCAAGAAATGTTAAGCATGGCACTTCATGTCCAAAAGGTTGCCGATCCCTCCTGGGCTAGACTGCTCTGTGCCGGCTATGTGATGTCATTTGAATGGCATTGTGTTCAAGGTTGTGCAAAACAGAGAATTGTGTGGTTCTTTTTAATAAAGTGTTTTGTTTTTCACCAATTTCTCACATGGATCACAAAACTACAAATTAGGCCTATATAGCTATATAATATTACTGTTAAGGTGGTTGCACACTGGGCGCGTTTTTCGGAAAGCCGCTAAAAATCTGAAAAACGCGTTCAGTGTGTGGGGACCCTTTACTGTCAGGGCAGGGATTTCATGGAGGCCATGAGTGCCGTGCACCCTCTGTGACCCTCAGCTAGGCCTTCTTTCTGCCCGTCAAAGAATATATGCCCAGAGGCCAGTGGCATTGATGACCTGCCCACATGCACTGCCCCAGCTTATTTTATTTAGCAGTTTTCTGCTCTGCTCTTTCTGATCAATTCTGTTTCTAGACACCAGTAATTTTGTTGAGATTCGGAATTCTTATAACCCCTAAAATGAGTGCAATCCAGTCACTATGATGAGTGTATGAACTACAAAATAAAACAATAACAAATAAATGTTAACTGCTTGTTTATTTCACAGATTGATTGATTGATTGAAAATTGTATTAACAGTTTGCAGAATTACAGTACATTTCAAGCACAAACTCAATACAAAGGCTGTCAATTAAGCATTACACTTGTTTACAACAGGGTCCACCATGTTCAATTCATCAAAACATTTAGACACTTCTATATAGACAAAGAACAGTACAGGAATTCATCATAATGGAGGTAAAAAGGGAAAAGAAACATATACAGTGAGGGGAAAAGGGGGGGGGGGGGCGGTGGGGGGGGGGGGGGGTCAAACACTTGAATTTATGTGGATTTATAGTCCACCAACAGAAGTAGTCAATTAGAATGCTTAATAATCTCACATCACATTATAAGGAAATACTTTTTCCACATTTTGTTTTGTTACAGCCTCATTTCAAAAGGGATTAAATTACTTTTTTTTTTTAAATCAATCTACACACAATACCATATAATGATGAAGTGAAAAAGGTATTTTGTTAATTTATTAAAAATAAGAAACTGGAAAAACACATAACACACATAAGTATTCACACTCTTGACTTAGTACTACGTTGAGGCACCTTTGGCAGAAATTACAGCCTTAAGCTTTTTTGGGAATGATGCTGCAAACTTGGCACACTTGAATTTGGGGTATTTTTCCCATTCTTCTCTGCAGATCCTCTCAAGCTCTGTCAGGTTAGACGGGGAGCGTCACTGGCACTGCACAACTATTTGCAGGTCCTTCCAGAGATGCTGCAGAACTTGTTTGGTACCCTTCCCCAGCTCTGTGCTGCGATACAATTCTGTCTCTGAGGTCTACAGACAATTCCTTTGACTTCATGTCTTGGTTTTTGCTCTGCCATGCACTGTGAGCTGTGGGGCCTTATATAGACCAATTATTTGTTTACAAACATTGGGACTGGGCGCACGGGTGACGGAGCGCTTTTTTTTAATTACACGTGAGTGCAGTTAGAACCTTTCCATTGCATCTTACGAGAGGCAGTTATCTTCTGCTGCCGGTATGCGCGCGCATGCTGTTGCTTATCAGTGTGACGTCGTCTGTTAAGGCGTCTATAGACAGGTGTGTTTCCCAATAAAGTCCAATCAACTGAATTTGCCACAGTTGTAGGAACATCTCAAGGACAATCGGTGAAAACAGGATGCATTTGAGCTCAGTTTTGAGTGTCATATCAAAGAGTGTGAAAATACTGTGAGACATGTGAGATTTCAGTTTTTTATTTTTAATAAATTTGAGAGAAATGCTAGAAATAAAATTCCACTTTGTGATTATGGACTATTGTGTGTAGATTGATGAGAAAACCCCCCAAAATTAATCCCTTTTGAAATGAGGCTGTAACAAAACAAAATGTGGAAAAGGTGAAGGAGTGTGAATACTTTCCGGATGCACTGTATCTCATCAATCTATTACATTGTGAGTAATATTTAGTTATGGCAGCGGTGGCCGAACGGTTTGCGGAGCGGTCGTGATACCGGAAGGTCGCCAGTTCGTATCCCCGGACCGGCACGTTAAAATTACCACCGCTAAAGTGCCCTTGAGCAAGGCATTGAACCACTACCATGAAATGTTCTATGAGCAGGGCCTGGCTGTAAACAAGTATCTGATGCTTAGTCCAGTTACCCTGGGTAAATATAGTAACTTTGCTTTACTTTGCTTTACTTTGCTTTACTTTGCTTTACTTTGCTTTTTGCTTTGCAATGCTTTGCTAACTGTATTGAATATAACAATATAATATTATAATATTTTTTGTGTTAAAATCAACACAAAAGAAGCTCACAATAAATAACACAAAGTGTTTTCATTTCAAAAAGTGTTTATTTAAAGACGGTTACGCCACGGAAAAAGCCAACTCGAGTTGTGACAAATCATGACAACAAACACAACATTTTGGGCCGAACAAATAATTACAAAAAAGAAAAACAACAAAAAAGTGTTGTAACCTGCCATTTTCTTCTTTTTTCTTATTTAGTTTGGCCCGAAAAATTGTGTTTGTTGTCATGATTTGTCACAACACGAGTTGGCTTTGTACGAGGCTTAAAAGGTCTTTAAATAAATACTTTTTGAAATGTCTATGAGGAAAATGAACAGGGAATCATTTCCTGGTCCCTGGTAGGGGGCGGGACTACGACGCTCTATACAGGGCACAATAGAGAGTGTGCGCATGCTTAAAGTGAATGGCACATCGAGTGGCAAATCGAGTGGCAAAGCAACAGGCAAAGTGAGTTTAACATTGTTTAATGTTGTTTAATGCAAACAGATAAGACTTTTCTGTGTGGATGTATGGGCTGTCAAGGCCAGAAAGTAGTTTTTGCCACTCAGTAGGCGTTCCTGCATAACTTCCTGGTTTGATGATGATGTCACACGCATACCCTCTATTACCACCAAACATTTATAGACCACACCCCCAGTGAGAACGTCATGGAGAACTGAACTGAAGTCTGACAGGATACTCGTGTGCTTCTTTTCTATGATTTGTCCCTCCTAAAGAGTTAACTCAGAGAAGACCAGGGAGCGGGGAGGAGCATATAGTGCCATTTCACATAAACAAAACTTAAGTCATTCTGCAGAAACGAAACCTCTGTAGCCTATACTGAAGCCTCAGCTGTCTGTAACTGGTCTTAAAGGATATTCTCATCAGAGGAAGAGCGTTGCACATCTTTTGAAAGGTGAAAAATAAATAAATATATATAGGCTATAGTCTGCGTAAGGATTTTCACAGCATTTTACATCCAAACAGGTTAGTTCAGATTCAGAATGTCATTCTTGTTTGTATTCAGGTCACATGGAGTGGTTTGTTGATTATTGCTTAATTGTCCACACCACTCTTGACTCTTCCATAAGTACACTTTGTAATTATAGACTTGAGTTGTTTGTGTTTGCATTTTACATTATTATAGCAAAAATTTACAATGTTACTTTAATTGCCACACAGACGTTTGGGTTTCAAGTACACAGTTAACTTTGTTTTCAAATATGCAGCTTTTTGCTTTGTATGGCCCCATTAATATTAACCTTGCAGCAATATGTCCTCTTTGACTTGTGTGCTACTAAAAGATGTGCAGTACTTGGTAGGTTGGTTTTATGTGAAATTGTAACCTAGATTGTGACTCCGCCTGATGCCCAGTCATTAACCTGTGTCAGTTGGTTGTTAGCCTTTGGAAACCCAGACGTTTGTATTAGTTGGTTGTAAACTAACCAGCCGTGGGCAATGTACACAATGACAATTCCAGATTACTTGAGTCAAAGTTCAGTATAGTTCACTATATGACTCTATTACAAGTAAACGGTGCTGACACAGTCACACACACACACACACACTTTTGTCTTGGCGTGGAGAGTGGATTTGAAGACCGAGTACTATATGAAACTTACAGCTTCATGTACTGTCCATGTCAACCAATGGAAATTGCCAGTAAACACAAAATGTGTGACAATTCATACGTAACTTGGGAGTGCTTTCCTTGTCTATTCTTCTTATTAAATCCTTAAGGGCAGATTCACACTATGGTTGCGCACTTGGGGCCACTTGGCACATATTGCGATAGTGTGAATGCTGCATACCGTTCCTGGGAGTGGATCACCCAACCGTCCCCGGGACCGCATTGAGGTACTGTAGTCTTGGGACCGATACAAGTGTACTCGGGTGCAGTACTTAGTTTAGACAGTATTTGGTTTAGACTAGTCATTGGTTAGACCAGTCATTAGTCCTACAACCTCAATATCAAACCCTCACCCTAAACCTCCCACGGGGCAGCACACCTAAACCTAACCTTAACGCATGTCTAACCAATGACTAGTCTAAACTAAGTATGCACCCCGAAATGAAGCATTAAATACAGTGGAATGAAGTGTACTCGGGTGCGGAAGAATCAAGGCCAATGTGAATCATCATGGCCAGCGGGGACCAGGCAATCGTATTCGGGAACAGTTTGAATCAAACAGACTCAGTGTGAATCTGCCCTTAGAATACAACAGCACCCACTTTTCAGACTATAATTTTGACTGCAGCAAATGTTATTTCCATCATACAGTATATGGCAGCCATTTAGTTTGTGTGTTCAAGGTGCTTTACAGTCAATCTTAAAACGTTTAGGTATGACATCTTTGGGTTACTAAAACATCTCCTCTCCTCCTACAGCTATGGCCTCTGCCAGTGCCAGTGCGATATCGGAGGAAAGTTTTCTCTGCTCCATCTGTCTGGATCTCTTCAGTCAGCCTGTAACTACTCCGTGTGGACACAGCTTCTGCAAAGCCTGCATCACAAAGTACTGGGACAGCAGTGACGTCTGCCACTGTCCCATGTGTAAAAAAGCTTTTGACCAGAGACCAGATCTCTGTGTCAACACGCTGATCTCTGAGCTGGCTGCTCATTTCAAGAAGTCTAACCTAGATGCTCCCATCCCAGAGGAGGTGTCCTGTGATGCCTGCTCTGACACCAAGATTAAAGCTGTGAAGAGCTGCCTGACATGTATGGCCTCTTATTGTGAGACGCATCTGGAGCCTCATCAACGAGTTGCAGCCCAGAAGACACACAAGTTAGTCGACCCTGTAAAACTGGAGGACAGGCTGTGTAAAGAACACGGCAGGATGCTGGAGCTTTTCTGTAGAAGAGACCAAAAGTACATTTGCGTCACATGTTTGAAGACGGATCATAAAGCTCACGATACAGTCCTGGTAGAGGTAGAGTATGAACAGAAGCGTCCGCAGCTAGACAAGACAAAGGCTGAGCTAGAGAAGATGATCCGGGAGCGACAGGAAAAGATTCAGCAGTTCAGAGTCACAGTAGAGAAGAACAATATAATGGCAGAGAATGAAAAAGTGGACACTGTTCAGGTCTGTTCTGCTCTGGTGTCTTCCATTAAGAGAACAGAGGCCGAGCTCATCGAGGTGATAGAGTTGAAGTCCCGATCGGCAACACGCGAGGCCGAGGGTCTCATCAGAAAGCTGGAGGAAGAGGTCACTGAGCTCCAGAGGAAAAGCACTGAGCTGGAGCAGCTCTCGCACACAGAGGACCACCTCCACCTTCTGCAGAGCTTCCCGTCTCGCTACAGCATAGCACACCTGAGCAAGTTGAGTGAGATTAAGCTGTCCTGTGAGGTGAGTGTGAAGAATATACACACAGCTATCGCTCAGCTGCAGGAGACACTGGATGAAGAAATGGAGAAGCTCCCCGAAGTCATGCTGAAAAAGATCCAGCAGCAGTATGCAGTAGATGTGACTCTGGACCCTGACACAGCACACCCCAACCTCATCCTGTCTTTGGACGGGAAGCAAGTGAAGTATGGAAACGTGAGAAAGATTCTTCCTGACAAGACAGAGAGATTTGATACAGTTCCCTGTGTGCTGG
This sequence comes from Electrona antarctica, assembly GCF_951216825.1. Taxonomy (NCBI): domain Eukaryota; kingdom Metazoa; phylum Chordata; class Actinopteri; order Myctophiformes; family Myctophidae; genus Electrona; species Electrona antarctica. The sequence continues at coordinate 6,195,051 of NC_136811.1, forward strand.
GAAAAGAGGTATTTTCTTCAGGGAAAGTTTATTACGAGGTTCAGCTTAAAGGGAAGGCTGCGTGGATCATTGGGACGGTTGATCAGTCCATCAACAGAAAAAGTAAAAATGTGAATTCAGGTCAGCTGTTGCAGGTGGTCAATGGAGGAAACTACTCAGTGAGGCATGAATGTGTGACGCCCGGCTCTGTAAGAATTGATGTCCAGAAGATTGGTGTGTTTGTGGATTATGAGGGAAAGCAGGTCTCCTTTTATGATGTTGAAACCAGGGCTCTTCTCTACCGCAACACTTTAAACGTAAGCCTAAAGAAAACCCTCCCAATTGTCTCCCCACTCATTCCTGAAGGTGATGAAAATGCTGGTTCTCTGATCATCTCTGCTGTTTCTCAAAAATGAAAACCTTCTGTATCACTCTCATTCTTAAATGTCATCGATTAGAATGGATTATTGTCAATTTAAATTGTGGGAAGATATTCATTCATGTTTATTAAACAAAAGAATAATATTCAACTAAATAATAATCAGACAGAATACTGTGTTTGAAGTACTGTAATGGATTGATGTCTAATCTAGAGTTCATTATGTTTTTATGTGAAGTATGTCCAGATCTGATCCATCAATGTGAAGAGTTTTGTTTCCAATGGACTACTTCTAGTCAGTTACTGTGAACATTAATGCATGACAATGATTAAGGTGATGATGTTGAGGCAGTATGGCCCTAATGACAAGATGAGGGTGAGAGGGAGGACTTGGTAAATTGTCAAATGTTAATTTGAAACTAAAATAATAAAATCCATGTTGATGTACGGTCTTTGGCTTTTTGTTGCATTGAAAGGTTACTGATGGGCTCACCACATTCTAGTCTACTTGCCATAGAGCCCAATATGAACTCGGGCATTTTGAGTACACCAACGTTTTATGTTAGAAATGTTGAGTATGGGTCCCCAGCATTTAGAAACTGCCGGATGTGCATTAGTTTTGCACAAAAAAACACTCCTTGGGCTAAAAACGGCCACTTGACACAACCTTTTCTTTACTTTTTATTTTCTTTACATGCTCTTGTTGTTGCTCTGTTCTTGTTTACATGCTCTTGTTCAGCACTTTGGTTTGTCTTCGGTCAATGTAGATGTGCTATACAAATAAACTTTGATTTGATTTGATTTGAACCTCGTCACATTTCTGTCCGTTTTTAGTTCATATTCTGGAAAGTGGACTATTCATGTATGAACGTTTTATGAGTTGTTCTATGTCAATTGTAAACATTATATTAATTAAACTCACACTGCAACTTCTAATAGCCTACATGGTGCGTGCACAGTGACACAACACGGGTCATCTCTGGAAAACCTTCAAGCCAAGGGGGACCCCCCGACGGGCCGGTGTTCCGAAGGTTGTGCACAGGTTGTGTTTCTACAACTTACTATTTTTTACTTACTTACTTTTACTTTCATTTCAACAGATTGCTTATTTCAACATCACTCACATCAGATTCACTGACTTTTAACAGTGAGGGTCCGTGTACCATCCCTGTAGTGTACGCACAGTGTACGCACAGTACACAACTGTCAGGCCATGCACATTTTGTTGAAATGTTGTGACATTTGTTGAAATGGTTTGAAAATTGACGTTTCTTCTTTATATACTGAAAATGTTTATTTATTTTTTTGTTATTTATTTCTTTTTAATCTCGCCTCACCAGGCTTTCCACCAAATGTATTTTAGGTTGAAAATGGTTAATGCCTCGCGCCCTAATCCCCGAGCCTGCAGGTGGCGCTATGTGGATCTCATCCTCTCGCCACGTTTGACACACGGACGTAAAAGAATACTTTTAACCGGAAGTTGTTTAGAATCGGATAAACAGCGGCTAGCAGCTAGCAGGGCGAGCTAGCAGCAACACACACTGAGCAGCGCTGTTTTAAATAGTCATTTAGAAGTTTTATGTGCGCCATAAAGTTTTAAATCGAGTAACATTGATGTCATTTGGTGGAACGCAAAACGGCGGGTGAGTGACTGTTGCAATAAAAGTAACAAATAGCCACCCCCGAGGCTAACCAGTGCTACTAGCCTAGTCTAGCTAACTGGCTAGCGTTAGCATGCTGTCTTTACATGATTATGTAACGTTACATGGTTTATCTAAAGCAGTGGTTCAGCCTTTTCATGTCAAGGACCCCCAAATTGACACTTATTTGCCTGCCGACCCCCATATGCCAGGGACCCCCTATAAGAGAAGATGTTTACGGCTCTAGCAGTGATTCTCAACCCGTATAAATTCAAGCACCCCCAGTTTGACATTCATTAGGCTACTGACCCCCATTTAATGACATTTCTATCTCTTGAGACCCCAATTTATATTGTAAAATCAATGTGAATTGATGTTGGTACCATACCATATAGGGCAAACTTTCTGTAATTGTGTAGACTTCTTGTAAAGTAAGTAATGTAGGGATGTTAACAATAATTTAACTTTTGGGAGCGTACCAATTTCCACTCAAGAGTTAAATGATCTATAAGGGTCCATTTGGTTTCCAACTCTCCATTTTGCTGGGGACCACCTGGAACCTTCTCAAGGACCACTGGTCGAGAACCACTGATTTAGACACAACATCCATTCAAACAGTACATTTAGGCACAGCATTATATTATATTAGACTATAGAGGCTATGCGCATGCATAAAGTGAGTGGCAAATCGAGAGGCAAAGGGAGTTTAATGTTGTTTAATGCAATCAGATAGGACTTTTCTGTTTGGATGTATGGGCTCTCAAGGTCAAAAACTAGTTTTTTGCCACTCGGTCAGTACTAAAGCGTTACAGCATAACTTCGGCTATGATGATGATGTCACGCGCATAGTCCGCATACCCTCTATATGTGGTGTTGTCACAGTGTTGTTTTTGTTTTAGTCAGTCTCTTGAATGGTTTTCACTTAGTTTCAGTCACATTTTAGTTACCTGGAATGTTTGTGTTAGTCTAGTTTTTGTCGACTAAATGTCATATGATTTTAGTCGACTAAATCTGCAGTTGATTGGCTGATTTTACACTAGTACACACGCTGAAAATAGCCCATCTACAAGTAGATCTGCTATTTTCAGCATGCAGCACCCAAGTGTAAAATGACTTATTCTGGATCTCTTGTCCACTAGTCCCTTCCTAACATTTTAGTTTAGTTTTTATTTGTTGACGAAATTGTCAGTATATTTAGTTTTAGTCATCATAGCTTAGTTTTCATTTAGTTTGTCAGTGGGAAAAAGGTAGTCGACGAACATTTTTCGTCTTCGTTTTTAGTCGACGAAATCAACACTGTCAGACCAATATTAGTTTCTCTGACCAATGTCCTGCTCGTGTCCGGCTCGTAGCCGCCGCAGTAAATGGGACCAGCCCGGTCCAGGGACGGGCGCTGCCGGCGGGATGGGCGAGGCGGAGGCCCCCACCGGGGCGCTGGACGCGGCGGCAGCGGTAGCGGCCAAGATCAACGCCATGCTGGTGGCCAAGGGGAAGCTCAAACCATCCCAGATAGGCACCCCCGGAGGACACCCGGACAAGATCAGACACCCTATGGTATGCATCACTGTTTTTGTCAGTACGTTTTAGTCACCTGGAATGTTTTAGTGTTGGTCCAGTTTTAGTCGACTAAATGTCATACGATTTTAGTCTACTAAATCTACAGTTGATTTAGTCGACTGAAATGTGTTTTGACAGGCCTTGATGTCTTTCTTAATGGCAGATTTTTCACTTTGTTTTGCATGTTGAAAATAGCATAAAACTGGATCTCTTCTCCACTAGTCCCTCCTTATAACATTTTTATCTAGTTTTTATTTGTTGACGAAATTGTCAGTATATTTAGTCTTAGTTTTAGTCATAGCTTAGTTTTCATTTAGTTTCCATTTAGTTTTAGTCAGTGAAAAAAGGTAGTCGACAAACATTTTTCGTTTTAGTCGACGAAAACAACAATGGGTATATATTCCTGTTTTTGTCACATAGAAACGCACGACAACATGAACATGCTGTATAATACTATATCCATACACTCTACATGTTCAAAATGTTCATTGTTCAAAAAAAAATTGTACCTTTTTTTTTTAATGTGTAAAATGAATAAATGTATCAGTTATTTGTCATATCACGAGGCAAATGGAAGCACAAATTAAATCATTAATCTCAATTATTAGTGTGACTGTTTTGTAATGGTGACATCCACACACACACACACTATTAGGGATGTGATGATGGTCAGTGATTTATGGAATCCATCGCCGCTCTACATGTTCTTGTGGACACGTCACTGTGACGTTGGGTTGCTTTAGTTTAAATACATGCTGTGTGTGTGGCAGCCATGATTAACCTGTGATGTGTCTCGTGTCCAGGTCCTAGGAGTTGACCTTTAATGTATTAATAAAACCTGTGATATCTCGTGTCCAGGTCCTAGGAGTTGACCTTTAATGTATTAATAAAACCTGTGATATCTCGTGTCCAGGTCCTAGGAGTTGACCTTTAATGTATTAATAAACCTGTGATATCTCGTGTCCAGGTCCTAGGAGTTGACCTGTCCGGCGTCTGTAAGGCTCCGGCTCTGACCAAAGCCAAAGACGACCTGGTGGTGGCCGAGGTGGAGATCAACGACGTTCCTCTGACCTGTCGGAACCTTCTGACCCGAGGGCAGACGCAGGACGAGGTCACGCACGCACACACACACACACACACACACACACACACACACGACAACGCTCACACAGTTTGGTCTCGCACGCACAACAACGCTCACACAGTTAGGTCACAAACGTGTCAGAACAACAGGACCTTTTAAAAAGACTCATTAGGTTCACTAGGAGTGGAAAATACAAATGTCAAAAAACTATCTTTTTGTTTATATTTTTTCTATGTTGGTACAGAACTATTTTTTAAAAAAGAAAGCTGGCTCATGTTTTTCTTTGTGGTGTATAAAAGAAAATAATCTGTTTTCATTATGGATCTATAGAGAGCACTTTTGTTTAAAATAAATCCTGTATCGATTCGTAGCCCTGAGTCGGAATCGAATCATCAGGTACCTACAGATTTCCAAAGGCAATAGAGCAAAATGGCAGTACAAGAGGAAGAAATAGAGTCCACAACACTGGTAGAAAAAAACTCAGCTCCACTGGTTTATTGATCCAACGTCTTCAGGAATAGTGTGACAGGGAATGGGTGTGCACCTTTATACAGGAAAGGTACAGCTGATTGGCTATAGAGCGTCGCAGTCCCGCCTCTTACCCTGGACCAGGAAATGAAACCCAATGCATTATTCTCATAGACATTTCTTAAAGTATTTATTTAAAGACGGTTACGCCGCGGACAAAGCCAACTCGAGTCGTGGCAACTCATGACAACACAAACAATATTTTGGACCAAACAAATAATTACAAAGAAGAAAAAAACGGCCGGTTACAACACTTTTTTTGTTGTTTTTCTTCTTTGTAATTATTTGTTTGGTCCAAAATATTGTTTGTGTTGGCATGAGTTGTCACGACTCGAGTTGGCTTTGTCCGCGGCGTAACCGTCTTTAAATAAATACTTTAAGAAATGTCTATGAGAATAATGCATTGGGATTCATTTCCTGGTCCAGGGTAGGAGGCGGGACTGCGACGCTCTATAACGATGGGTGGTGACTAATGCCACCTAAGCCCAAACCAATTATCCAATTTCCAAAATCACAATAATAATAATAATAAACATTTAAATATACAAAAATACAAACCAGGTACAGATTTCCACCCCTACAGTTCACCCCACAAAAATGTCTTATTACACAATACACACCTCATGGTATTCATGGAGATTGTTTTGTTTTTGTCGCATTCCTTAGCCAATAATGTGATCTCCGGTGGAAGAGACTCAATTGAATCTCCTACTGACCTGGTCATTGTTAGATTGCCAATCTGTGCAGAATCATTTCTGTTCTAATTCCATTTGGACCATAGACCCAGCTGTTCCCAGGACACTATTCCTTCTATCCAGGATCAGCAATACCATTGATGCTGTCTAGAAGTGTAACATCAGAGATTAAAATAGGGTGCATTTTGCATCCCAAAACGCAGTTTATAGTTAACCCATTTTGACCTGAGATCAGATTCTAAAAATGTCTTCTACATCCTGACGGTTTTCTGAAAAAGCTATGTTTCTATGTCAGTCGTTCTTCGATTTTTCAAAAATAGCAGACCTACAAGCTCGTAGCGCGCCACTCGGTGGCGCGCTACGAGCTTGTAGATCTGCTATTTTTCAATAGCCAAAGCATAACATAATGCTAACGCCAAAAGGGGTTCCCGCCCAAAATGGGTTAAAATAGGGTGCATTTTGCATCCCAAAACGCAGTTTATAGTTAAGGGGTGCAATAAAACAACGACCTCTGCATCCACGGGATGCACTACTGTACCGTTTTTATTCTAGTTTATTTTTGCTAGCTTTAGTTATAATAATCATTTCTTCTTCGGTTTTCTACATGAATATAACCACATTATAACCATATAAAAATGAAATGGGAGTTAAATGCTGCAATTTGTGAAAATGGCAAAATATGGCTCCTAACGTCGTTGAAGTGGGACTCATAAAATGTCCCTGGCATTCTAAAAGACCATCCCTGGGACTCATCTAAAAGACCATCCCTGGGACTCATCTAAAAGACCATCCCTGGGACTCATCTAAAAGACCATCCCTGCATCCCGGGACTCATTACATTGAAAACCTATTTACATCACTGTAACATGCCTATACAGAGAATATGAGACCATTCAAGGACAGCATCTTTGTGAGAGTGGACAACTATCAAACTTGGGAACCTTGCGTTTCATATCCATCTGTATTTTGGTCAATATGTATTCTCATATTGCCCAGTATATTCCAATGGTTGTACACTAGTAATGGCAAATGCATTAGAGCGCCGGAGTCCTGACGTCACTCGCTCATCCCGTGACATCCCCCTGGTTCACGCAAGTAATTTCTCTATGGAGAATAACATGGGGTCATCTTAAAATCGTCTCATATAAGCATTGTGGTCCAAAAATAAACGAGCTGTATCGGTGTTATTGTCAGGGAGGTGTCTCTGTAATCGTTTGTGACAGTCAGTCACTCGTATATGAATAGTGTGTCTGTCTGTTTCTAGTGAAAATGTAACTAATTCAGCAGCAGTAACAATAGCGTTTTCTCTGTCGGTTGATTCTTCATATCCATATGAGTGAAACGGCCAGGATGACATTTTTCAATCACAGTTCTTATATGAGGCGGTCTAAAATCCCCCTATGGGGATTACAATGCAAATAAAAAGTAAGGTACATGAACACGTGGATTTGCGCCCTCTACCAATATTGACATCAGACTTCGGTGCTCTATGTCATATGGGTGGATTATGTTTAAATATAGTTATTTCTGATGTTTCTGGACAGTTTCCAGTAAAGTCTGTATTTTACTGTCTTTGCACAGATCAGTAAAGTGAGTGGCGCCGCTGTGTCCACCAGGGGGCGGTATATGGCAGCAGAGGAGAAGGGCAAAGCCCTGTCAGGGTGAGTCTTTGTATTATGATGAATCCTGTCTCATTATTACACCTGTGTGCACAGTGGTACTGGAATCACTTGTGTTTGTTTACTAAACAACGTTGAATACCCATAACTAGAGTTCTCAGCTGGCCTGAAAAGTAAGGGGCCACTAGGCCAGCCCAAGGCTAGGCACAAACGATTGCCATACTTTAAAGGCCTGTAAACCTGAAAAAGAATTGACCTTCCCTTCCAGAGATAATGGCCAAAACATATGAAAACGGACACTTTTGTCGATTTTCGATCGTTGATTTTCGATTGAGTTTTGGCCATTGTCGCCCGGTTTTCTTTAATAACACGGGCTACCGTAGGAACTGGTCGGACGGCGACAAACCACATACCTGAGTAAAGTTCACTTTGAGCTGCATCCAACACATCGACATCGTTGGCCTTACCGTTAGGCCGCTAGGGGCAGTTGAAATGTCTTTCTTGGGTGTAGTAGATTTCTTTCCCCTTCTTTTCACAGAACCGGAGGCACGCCCCAACTAATTAGCATACATTTCAGGCCCGGGCCCACCACGAAAATGTCGTGTATGGTCGGGTTTCGGGCATAATTTGAGAAATCTACACATAACCCGACCTACGTCGGTTAGCCTGATTTTTGTAAACCCCACTTCTCCCCAATTTCCGATGCAATGCATCGTGAGCTTTTAGATTGTCCAGTTTCACACAAAAGGGTTTGTCTATATTGACCTGCCAAACGTTGGTACAGTGTTTAATGCTGTGTGTTTCCCCACACAGGGACAGACCTCTGTACCTGCATGTTCAGGGACAGACCAGACAACTAGTGGACAGTAAGTATCTATCTATCTACCTCATAGCACGGCACCGAGTGCCGTGCCACGAGCTTGTAGATCTGCTATTTGTGAAAATGTGGCGCAAATCTTTGAATATATATTCTTTTAGAGCGAACGTTTTAAACTCAAATCTTTGCTTCTTGGGGGGGGGGGGGGGGGGGGGGTCCCTGAAACAACATATTTTCATAGGGGGGGTCGGCGGCAATTTTTAGGCTCCTTGACATGAAATATTGAGAACCGCTGATATAGAAACATGAGGTTTTTCAGAAAATTGTCAGGATTTAAAGATGTCGACGTCAGGCCTATAAATGGGTTAATATATATATTTTTAACCCATTTTGGGCGGGAACCCCTTTTGGTGTTTTAAACATGTTTATAATTTATCTATTGAAAAATAGCAGATCTACAAGCTCATCGCGCGCCACCGAGTGGCGCGCTACGAGCTTGTAGGTCTGCTATTTTTGAAAAATCGTGAAAATATTTATTTCAGAAAACTGGAGGATTTGGAAGATTTTTTTAAAAATTTTGAGGTCTGGCCTAAATGGGTCAAATGAAGTTTGTCTTTGTTCCTCTCTCCAGAAGCAGTAAACAGAATAAAGGAGATCATAACCAACGGGGTGGTGAAGGCGGCCACGGCCTCCTCGCCGTACGGTCCCAGCGGAGGAGGAGGCGGCATGCTGTCCGTCCACCAACACAACGCTCCTTCCATCGGCTCCTCCATGCCTCCTCCCGTCTCACACCACCATAAACCACACGGACACTCTGGAGTGAGAACCTTTGTTTGTTTGTGTTCGTGTTTAGGAGGAGGAGTAGTAGTATGCTTTATTTCAGGGGTTCTCAACCTGTGGGGGTTTCCACATAGTTTGGGGGGTCCCCGGGTGACAGTGAAGTGACCATTTTATTAAGGACTTTCAAGACCTTTTTTTTTTTTAATACCTCAAAAAAAGAAAAGACAATCCATTCCTGCATCCAAAGTAATCACCTAAAACAAAATACATACATACATGGATGCACCTGGGACGTATCCTCAGTGATGTATCCCAAGGTCATCGGGGTTTCGGGTCTCCCGACATCATACCCCTCACTCAGGTGACCCAGCCGGGGTGATCAAGTCCCGACTTACGTCCCAGTAGCTACCCTCGATCAGTCCCATTAGGGAAAAACCAGGGCCACACAATCCGTTCCTCCTGAACTACTCTGCCGGGACTGGGAGGTACCATTCTGGTGCGTGGAAGGACTAGGCTCTGTGGGTTGACTCCTGTCTGGGCCCCTCCTATGTCTCACCAGGTCCACTCCTGCTCTCACCAGGTCAGCCCCTGTGCGTTGCACCAGAGTCCCAGCACCAGGCACTTTATTCAGGAATGGTGGATTCTCGAGCCGCAACGGTTCCGCAGGCTCCACCTTGCCCTTGGTGGTGCCGCAGACTCCGCTTGAGGCTTGAATGGCCCTCCTAAAGTGCTTCTCTGGGTGTGGGTCCCCAGTTCAAATGTGATTTATTTTGGGGGGCCCAGCCTGAAAAGGTTGAGAACCACTGGTTTATTTAAAGAGCTTACAATCCATAACGTTTTCATCCTACCCGGGATTCCAACCTGGCAACCCCCACATGTCGGAATCTGGGGCTCATGGATTAACCCATTTTGAGCAGGAACCCCTTTTGGTGTTACATACATTATGTTATAATTTAGCTATTGAAAAATAGCATATCTACAAGCTCGTAGCGCGCCACCGAGTGGCGCGCTACGAGCTTGTAGGTCTGCTATTTTTTGAAAAATCGTAAAAATGTGGCGCAAATCTTTGAATATATATATATTCTTTCAAAGTGAGTGTTTTTAACTCTGGTCTAAATGGGTTAAAGTTCTCAGTCACACGACTGATTTCAGTCACCATAGAAGTGGTCAATGGAAGCATCTTGTACACTGACAGTAGCCCACTGTATCTACCAGTGTTGTTTTTGGCAGCAAATTTCTATTTTTGTTTAGTCATAGTCTTTGGACTGAAGCTTAATTTAGTTTTAGTCATATTTTAGTCATCTGGAATGTTTTAGTGTTAGTCTAGTTTTAGTCGACTAAGTGTCATGCGATTTTAGTCGACTAAATCTACAGTTGATTTAGTCGACTAAAATGTATTTTGGCGGGCCTTGATGCTGTTGTAATGACAGATTTTACACTTGCTGAAAATAGCCGATCTACAAGCCCACAACGCGTCGCAGCGCGACGCGTTGTGGGCTTGTAGATCGGCTATTTTCAGCATGCAACCAAGTGTAAAATGACTTATACTGGATATCTTGTCCACTAGTCCCTTCCTAACATTTTAGTCTAGTTTTTATTTGTTGACGAAATTGTCGATATATTTAGTCTTAGTTTTAGTCATCATAGATTAGTTTTTATTTACTTTCTATTTATTTTTTGTCAATGAAAAAAGGTAGTCGACGAACATTTTTTGTTTAGTTTTAGTCGACGAAAACAACACTGGTATCTACATGCTCACGATGAACGCAAGCTTGCAGATCGCCCATTCTTGGATATTAGTTACTTATTTTACAATGAAATCAGGGTCTGCAAGTTCATACAGTAGACATACATTTTGGGGGATCTCAGAAATTGCTTAGTGCTCCTTTAATGTTGCCATAAATGAAATGGGGTTTAAATATCCACTAGAGAGAGAGATTTTGGAATAAAAAGTTTACTTTTTAAAAATGTATTTCATGGCTTGCTCTGCTCTAGGCTAGCTGTTGTTTATAAGACGGTACGGTAGGGGGAGGTGTATGTCAGAATATAAAGATCATGAATTGGATGAATGCGAAAAGATCCATTATGAATTAGTCAATGATGCAGTTTTGTCTAAAATATGTATTTCACATCACTGACTGCTCACTCACATTATTACTCGCTCCAAATGTGTGTACATGTAATGTTTTTTCATGAGCGTCAGCGACATGCACACATAGACATCAAAGGGGGCTTCAGCCCCTGCTCTTTTACCCGTCTGTAAAACAACTGCCCTCTCCAGACCACGAATGCAGCATTTACTACATGGTGAAAGAGATGCAAATGCCCCTCCCTCTCCTTTCCATGCCATATGCGAGAATTGCTCTTTTCTAAACTCTCCCGATCTTGAACTCAGCGTTTTGCATTGAACGCGTTTTTTTAGAAATCCTATGTCATCGCCGCATCTCCAGTAGCCAACGAGTGCGGGGGCGTCGTGCCCGGAAAATAGCCGATCTACAAGCTCTCAACGTGTCGCAGCGCGACGCGTTGAGTGCTTGTAGATCAGCTATTTTCTTCCAAAAGTGCCCCCTTACGGAATTTCAGCCCCTGCCTCTCTAAACACACTCTGCACGTCCCTGATGTGTAGGGGTGTCAACAAAAATTGATTCGAATTAGAATCGCGATTCCCGTTATGAACGATTCAAAATCGATTCATAATTTCCAAAACATTTTTTATTTTTATTTTTTATTTCCAGTTACAGGAGTTTTCACTACATGGTGTTTTGTGATATGAAATGTAAGCTTACCCTAATCACAGTAAACATGTCTTCAGTCATTTTCAAGTTACTGTAGTCACTTCAGTTCAAGACTGGAGTAGATTGTGATGAAATCCTATGTATTGGATCAAGAATAATTTTGAATAGAGCATTGTTTTGAATCTGGAAAAAAAATGCTTTTGAATTTAACCCCTTTTGGTGTTTTAACTGTTATACTTTAGCTATTGAAAAATAGCAGATCTACCAGCTCATAGTGCGCCACCGTGTGGCGCGCTATGAGCTTGTAGATCTGCTATTTTTGAAAAATCGTGAATGCGGCACAAATCTTTGAATATAAGACCTTCGTTTTTGGATTGAGAATCGGATTGAGAATCGAGTTGAATCGAATCGTGACGCCAAGAATCGGAATGGAATCGTGGGACACCCATAGTTTCACAGCCCTAACTGTGTGTGTTCTGTGTGTGGTCAGATGCACTACGTCCAGGACAAGCTGTTTGTGGGCCTGGAACACGCCATCCCGGGCTTCGCGGTGAAGGAGCGCGTGGAGGGACCGGGCTGCTCCTACCTGCATCACATCCAGGCCGAGACCGGCGCCAAGGTCTTCCTGAGGGGGAAGGGCTCCGGGTGTCTGGAGCCCACCTCCGGACGGGAGGCCTTCGAGCCCATGTACATCTACATCAGGTCAGTGTTGTTTTCGTCGACTAAAACTGTGACGTTCGTCGACTACCTTTTTTCACTGACAGAAACTAAATGGAAACTAACCCATGATGACTAAAACTAAGACTAAATATACTGACAATTTCGTCAACAAATAAAAACTAGACTAAAATGTTAGGAAGGGACTAGTGGACAAGAGATCCAGTGTAAGTCATTTTTCACTTGGTTGCATGCTGAAAATAGCCGATCTACAAGCTCACATGTGAGCTTGTAGATCGGCTATTTTCAGCAAGTGTAAAAACAGTCATTACGACGGCATCAAGGCCTGCCAAAATACATTTTAGTCGACTAAATCAACTAGATTTAGTCAACTAAAATCTTATTATATTTAGTCGACTAAAACTACACTAAAACATTCCAGGTGACTTAAATGTGACTGGAACTAAATGAAAGCTATTGAAGAGACTATGACTAAAACTAAAATCAAAATTTGCTGCCAAAAACAACACTGCATCAGGTGGGGTATTGGAACAGTCGTATTGGGCCAATTGAACAAAAGGTTTTTCATTTAATCTTTCAGTGGTCATTTTTCCACAATAACCATTCCACATGAATCTGTTATATTTTATTTTTTACAACTTCTCTAGACACTAGTAAACTCTTATTTTTATTTGTGAGTGTCGATCTGCCCACCGACACTGGTGCCAAAATTACGTAGGCACCGGAAATGTATTTATGCATGTATTGGGCGTGGCTCAGGAGGTCGTCCAATGATCCCTGGGTCGGCGGTTCGAATCTCCGGCTTCTCCTGTCCATGGGCAAGGCACTGAACGCCATATTGCCTCCAATGAGTTGGTCGGTGTGAGCTTGCCACCATTGGTGTGTGAATGTGGGAAGTGAGGACGCTGGCGTCGACTGTTCGCCGCTTCACCTCCCAATGTATGAATGAGCGCTTTGAGCACTTGGAAAAGCGCTATAAAATTATTATTATTTAACATTAATAAAAAAATTGTGACAACTTGTTCTTGCGCTCCAAAATATTCTCGGGAGCTAGCAGCCTGCAGCATTCCTTGTATAGACAAACCTGATGACAACCGGTAGCTGTGTGAGGTGTCTCCTAAAATGAACCATACACAGTATGACTTTAAACCTATGTACTGTGGCGATCCGCCATAATAATAATAATAATATTCGGTCTACAGACGTTTTTTCTTTGGCAGGTTTTGGCTTATAAAAGGAAGTTAGTAGTTAAACATAAGGATTATTTTAATCCATGTAAATGTTACATTTGTGCTTTTTTTTCCCCCCTCTCTCCCCCCGCAGTCATCCTAAACCTGAAGGACTGGCAGCAGCCAAGACTCTGTGTGAGAACCTGCTACAGACGGTGAGGATTAGAATTCATCTCTGACGCCCTCAAACTAGAAGATGATTCAGAGAGATAAAAATAATAATAATAATAATGCAAAATGTATATAAACTGTGCCCAGTTATCACTGTGACAGACAGACCTTCATTAACCCATCGAAATTTAAAAAAAATGTTTTCTAAATCATGACAATTTTCTGAAAGATTTGAGGCACATTTTAACGATTTTTCAAAAATAGCAGACCTACGAGTTCATAGCGCGCCACTCGGTGGCGCGCTATGAGCTTGTAGATCTGCTATTTTTCAATAGCTAAATTATAACATAATGTTTAAAACACCAAAAGGGGTTCCCGCCCAAAATGGGTTAAACCCAGTCTGCCGGGTGTACTCAACAAGACGTGAACCACGAATCATCTCGACCTGCAGCATTGACTTAAACGATATTTTAACAGCTAGTCATTACACTCTCAGCTTTCCTACTGTGTCTTTCCTACACTGTCCCTCTCAGCATCCCTACTGTCTGTCTTTCCCACACTGTCTCCCTCTCAGCCTCCCTACTGTCTGTCTCTCCTACACTGTCTCCCTCTCAGCTGTCCTGTCTGTCTCTCCTACACTGTCTCCCTCTCAGCCTCCCTACTGTCAGTCTCTCCTACACTGTCTGTCTCTCTGCATCCCTACTGTCTGTCTTTCCCACACTGTCTCCCTCTCAGCCTCCCTACTGTCTGTCTCTCCTACACTGTCTCCCTCTCAGCTGTCCTACTGTCTCTCTCCTACACTGTCTCCCTCTCAGCTGTCCTACTGTCGGTCTCCCCTACACTGTCTCCCTCTCAGCTGTCCTACTGTCTGTCTCTCCTACACTGTCTCCCTCTCCGCCTCCCTACTGTCTGTCTCTCCTACACTGTCTCCCTCTCAGCTGTCCTACTGTCTGTCTCTCCTACACTGTCTCCCTCTCAGCTGTCCTACTGTCTGTCTCTCCTACACTGTCTCCCTCTCAGCTGTCCTACTGTCTGTCTCTCCTACACTGTCTCCCTCTCAGCTGTCCTACTGTCTGTCTCTCCTACACTGTCTCCCTCTCAGCTGTCCTACTGTCGGTCTCTCCTACACTGTCTCACTCTCAGCTGTCCTACTGTCTCCTACACTGTCCCTCAACTTTCCTATTGTCTGTTTCTCCTACACTGTCTCCCTCTCAGCAGTTCTACTGTCTGTCTCTCCTACACTGTCTCCTACACTTTCTGCACTGCCAAATAAATGTTAAAATAGCAGGCAAAGGTCCTTTGACTGAACTCGGAATGTCTTAACAAGCTGATATTGGACTGATAGACCCCGCAAAACTCCGCTAAAGTCTGGGTGAATACACTCTTAACATTTATTTAAATGAAAGTTTTCACGTTTGATTCTTCATGTGGTCTCTCCAGGTCCATGCAGAGTATTCACGCTTCCTCAGTCAGATGAGTCCAATGATGCCACCACAAGGTACAGACACTGTCGTCTTCTCTCTCTCCTCTCCTGTGGGGTCTCTCTCTAGTATGTGTCTGTCGTCTTCTCTCTCTCCTCTCCTGTGGGGTCTCTCTCTAGTATGTGTCTGTCGTCTTCTCTCTCTCCTCTCCTGTGGGGTCTCTCTCTAGTATGTGTCTGTCGTCTTCTCTCTCTCCTCTCCTGTGGGGTCTCTCTCTAGTATGTGTCTGTCGTCTTCTCTCTCTCCTCTCCTGTGGGGTCTCTCTCTAGTATGTGTCTGTCGTCTTCTCTCTCTCCTCTCCTGTGAGGTCTCTCTCTAGTATGTGTCTGTCGTCTTCTCTCTCTCCTCTCCTGTGGGGTCTCTCTCTAGTATGTGTCTGTCGTCTTCTCTCTCTCCTCTCCTGTGGGGTCTCTCTCTAGTATGTGTCTGTCGTCTTCTCTCTCTCCTCTCCTGTGGGGTCTCTCTCTAGTATGTGTCTGTCGTCTTCTCTCTCCTGTCCTGTGAGGTCTCTAGTATGTGTCTGTCGTCTTCTCTCTCTCCTCTCCTGTGGGGTCTCTCTCTTCTATGTGTCTGTCGTCTTCTCTCTCTCCTCTCCTGTGGGGTCTCTCTCTAGTATGTGTCTGTCGTCTTCTCTCTCCTGTCCTGTGAGGTCTTTCTCTAGTCCGGAGGTTCTCAGTCTTTCATCTTTCAAGGAACCTCCATAACTCTGAGAATGTACAAAATGGAACCAACCCCACTTTGAGAACTATTGCTCTGGTCTTTCTCTCATTTTGGTCTCTTGTCTTTTTCTGGTCTTCATAAAGAGTACTGTGGCTTCCTAAATAACTAAATTAAAGTAGGGATGCACCGAAAGGGAAATTCTTGGCCGAAACCGAATACCGAATATAGGAAACAGTTGGCTGAAAACCGAATGCTGAATGTCCGAATGATTAACCCATTTAGGCCTGACGTCGAAATAAAAAAACGTTCCCTCTG
Source organism: Electrona antarctica (assembly GCF_951216825.1). NCBI lineage: Eukaryota > Metazoa > Chordata > Actinopteri > Myctophiformes > Myctophidae > Electrona > Electrona antarctica. The sequence goes on from NC_136811.1 coordinate 6,211,338, forward strand.
AAAGAATAAAGATTTGTGCTGCGTTTTTACGATTTTTCTAAAATAGCAGACCTACAAGCTTGTAGATCTGCTATTTTTCAATAGCCAAAGTATAACATAATGCTTAGTTAAAACACCAAAAGGGGTTCCCGCCCAAAATGGGTTAATATTATATATCTTTTTCCTACCATTGCTGTCATGGCCGTACCTTAAAGCTACCTGATTTATGGCTAAATAAATGGTTATGGCAAAACTTTAAAAATAATCACTATTATGGGTCCATAAAACATTTATTCAGCTCTATTGAATGCATTAATTGCATACACTATTCTGTGATATATATTCTGCCTATTCGGGCCGAAACCGAATAGGCCGAATTTATTTTTAGCCATTTTTAGCCATTTTTTGCCGAATATTTTATATTCAGTGCATTACTAAATTAAAGCGAGTTCAAACATTCTGCCTAGGGATGTCCTATATTATTGGCCCACCTGATATTATCGGCCGATAATAGCATAACAATCTAACATCGAAAATATCGGTGTCATTTTTTGAATTTATATATTTATATTGAATGTTTCTTTTATTTTATTATGTATATTTCATGTGTATATATTATTATCATTATGTATGCCTGTTTGTCCGTTTGAGCACGGAATTGTCCGCTGTGATTGGCTGGAAGGACGTACATCATACAACATTCATCATCATGATGAAATGATGATGCTCACTTCACACGAGTGTGATTTTTTTTTTACTATGTTATATAGGAGTTCTTACTGTATGGTGTGTGAAATGAAATGTGATCTTAGCGACCATAATCACAGTAATCCTTAATCATATTCAAGTGTTTAAACCCCTTTTGGTGTTTTAAGCAATATGTTACACTTTAGCTATTGAAAAATAGCAGATCTACAAGCTACGAGCTTGTAGATCTGCTATTTTTTTTAAATCGTGAAAATGTGGCGCAAATCATTGTGTATGTGTGTGTGTGTGTGTGTATATATATTATTTCAGAGCGAACGTTTTTTACTCAAATCTTTGCTTCTTGGAGTCACTGAGAACAACATATTTTCAGATGGGGGTCGGCGGCCAATTACATATAGTTTCTGGAGGTCCTTGACATGAAATAGTTGTGAGAACCACTGACACAGAAACATGAGGTTTATCAGAAAACCGTCGGGATTTAGAAGACATTATTTTGTAGAATCTGATCCTCGGGTCTAAATGGGTTAACCCATTTTGGGCGGGGAACCCCTTTTGGTGTTAGCATTATGTTATGCTTTAGCTATTGAAAAATAGCAGATCTACAAGCTCATAGCGCGCCACCGAGTGGCGCGCTATGAACTTGTAGGTCTGCTATTTTTTTTAAATCGAAGAACCACTGACATAGAAACATAGCTTTTTCAGAAAACTGTCAGGATGTAGAAGACATTTTTAGAATCTGATCTCGGGTCAAAATGAGTGTCTTTGAGAGCAACCCTTCATCCTCCTCCTCTTCCTCCTCCTCAGGGTTCATGCAGCCCCCGGTGTTGAACGGGATGCCCCCCCAGCCTCCGTACTACCCCCCCGCCGGCTACCAGCAAGGCTTCCCCATGCCCCCTCCTCCCCCCGCACAGCCCCAACCTGCCCCACCTCCCCCTTACTCTGTCCCCCCTCCCCTCCCGCCCCAGTACTCCCTCCCAGGCCCTCCGGTCTCGGCGGCTGCCCTGCAACAGGTAATACCCGCTTGTTTTTTTTACTTGCGAGCGAGCATAGCAGTGCAAGTACCGTTTTCGGCTGCGTATGTCGGCGACGCCCACGGCCAATCGGGGTTTGTGATTTTTTTTTTCGTTAACACCCTCGGCCAATCGGGGATTGTGATTTTTTTTTTTGGTTGACACCCTCGGCCAAACAGCAACCATCATTTTTACATACATGGTTACGTCATCAGCCAATCCCTGATTGGCAGAGGGGGCCACCAAAAATACACAATATGTATACATTATGTGGATGACATAACCAATTTGAGTTTCAAACTTCTATATAGAACACTTAAAACATTTAGAACCCGTTGTCGTGGATATCTGGAACGGGATCTATATAGACACATAACTCGGATGTTTCAATAACTTGGTTGAGGTAAGTTGCGTGCTCTGCTCGCGCACAAGTAGGCCATTCGTGGCCAACTTGTGTGTGCGAAGCGCCAGTTGGCAGCTCGTCGGAGTGCATTTCTACTTACTATCTGTAGACATGGGTACCGGGTTAGGCTTTTTTAAATCCTCGCACGCACTTAGAGCGCTGAACAATGTTAATGATGCATCCAGTTTAGTTTGGCTGCATTTTAGAAATGGCTCAATGAAGCATGGACCGTTAACACAATCAGCGCCGGGATTTCTTTGAAAAATAGCAGCTCGGGGTGCCGCGCAGATATGGCAGCTTTTACTCTGAAAGCCGGGAGAAATATTGTTGCTCGCTTACCTCGTTATCATTACGATAAAGTCGCCTTCATATTTTGAACGAGAGGCATGTTGAAGTCAGAAATGAAGACCTCAGTATATCCATCTGGTCAAAACCACGGAGAGCTCCCTAGATTAGGAGATACGAGCCTTTCTTTCTGAGCGGTAAACAGGGAAGTGAACGGGATATATGTATATATGAATTTAGGTTATTAATATTTGGTGTTATTACTAGTTAGTAAACCACTTGGAACAACAAGGAGAGTTTTTATGACACCCTTTCCGTTTCCTTTCTCTCTCCCCCCTCCCCCCCTCAGGCTCTTCTTCCTCCGTTCCCTCCGTCCGGTCCCGTGCACCCGTCCCTGGCTAAAGCCCCGCCTCCACCGGCCCTGGCCACTCAGAAGAGACGTTTCAAAGAGGAGGACGACGACGAGAAGGACAGTGGACTTCTGGGATATCAGGTGATTCATCACATCTTTTTTTTTTCTTTTTCTTTTTTTTAATGTTTATTGGTAGCAGGGTTTAAACAATTTAAGTTTAGTTTGAACATACCATTTTTTTTCCATTTTCTCCCTCACCCCATCCCTCCCCCCACAGTTATCGTCGTCATTAAAACAATATAAAAAAATAACAATAATTCATAATTGTGATTCATCACATCTGACCTGACCTTTTCTCACTGACGTCCAAAACCGTCCACACTCTGCTTCACTCAACCTCATATTCAATTAATTGGTCCTCACTAATGCTCATTATACGATAGCACACTTTCCCTTAACCCATTTAGGCCCGACGTCAAAATTTAAAAAACGTTCGCTCTGAAAGAATATACATTCCTAAAGTATAACATAATGCTTAGTTAAAACACCAAAAGGGGTTCCCGCCCAAAATGGGTTAAAAGCTATAATATGACACAGATGCGTCCTCAGGTCTAAATGGGTTAACCCATTTAGGCCTGACATCGAAATTTAAAAAATGTCAGTTTTCTGAAAAACCTTATGTTTCTGTATCAGTGGTGCTCAATATTTCATGTCAAGCACCCCAGAAATGATATGTAATATGCCTCCGCCCCCCCCCCATATGTGAAAATATGTTGTTCCAGGGACCTCCCCAGAAGCAAAGATTTGAGTTAAAATGTTCACTCTGTAATAATATATATTCAAAGATTTGAGGCACATTTTCACGATTTTTCAAAAATAGCAGACCTACAAGTTCATAGTGCCGCGCTATGAGCTTGTAGGTCTGCTATTTTTCAACAGCTAAAGTATCACATAATGCTTTAGTTTAAAACACCAAAAGGGGTTCCCGCCCGAAATGGGTTAAAGGGTGGAACATAAAAATCAGACCGGTCTGAAGTGAGTGGTGCAACAGTGGCCCCTGTTGGTACTAGGGACATAGCTGTTCCTTGGAGTGGTTGCACCACTCAAAATCGATTCATAGGTTAATCGCGATGCGGACATGGGTGATTATCGTTGGTACAGAATTAATTATTGAAAGCCGCTTAATGTTTTTGTAATAGTGTAAAAATGTGTAATAGTTTTTGTAACTTGGATCGTTTGATGAGCTGAGAAGGGTGTCTTAACTGCTAATGCTGTGTAGATGGGATTCTAACCATTAGCTAGGTCATAATAATGGTCCAAATGTTGTAAATTGAACTATTTAAACTAAAGGCTGATCTCTGATTTTAGAAAGAAACTCTTCATATTGTTCTTTCCTGCACTTTTCCCTCCTCTCCTCTATCCTCTTATTGGTCCATTGCCTTGTCTACAGTTAAACCCTGTGTCATTCTTCCTCCAATAGAGACGTAATGTTGTAGACTTTACCAAGTTACCAAGATTACACCCTACTGATAATCAGCTCTACAATCTGGAAGCTTCAGGAACAGATCATATGTTTTTGCAACAATTACACGGATATTTAAGTCGATGTTGTGTTGTTATCAAGTTGGTTTAGGCTGGTTATATTCAGTGCATAATAATGACTTTAACCCATTTAGGCCTGACCTCAACATTTAAAAACAATTATTCTAAATCCTCCAGTTTTCTGAAATAAATATTTTCACGATTTTTCAAAAATAGCAGACCTACAAGCTCGTAGCGCGCCACTCGGTGGCGCGCTATTAGCTTGTAGATCTGCTATTTTTCAATAGCTAAATTATAACATAATGTTTAAAACACCAAAAGGGGTTCCCGCCCAAAATGGGTTAATAGTTGTATGTTGTGGTCTTATCAAACATTAATTAGGCTGGTATAATTATATTCGGTGCGTGGATAGTGCTGTGTGCTAATCCTGCCTGTGTGTCTTTTTGCTCATAGCATGGACCCATTCATATGACTCATTTAGGTGCAGGCTTCCCAGTGGTCAGCCCTGAGGCCTCAGGACCCCCGACACAGAGTTCCTCTGGCACACCGAGTGAGAGGGACAGGTCAGTTCAAACCTTCCAACCTACATGACTGCCTGCCTAGATTATGTCCCAAACCGCCCCCCCTCAGGTCCTCCACTGCTCGCCTACTCCATGTGCCTAAATAAATAAAAAACACGGGGAAGAAGCTTTCTGCTTCTGCGGGCTGACGGCGTGGAACAAACTCTCACTACACCTTCGACAGGCAGCCTCTGTAGACATGTTTAAAGCACAGCTCAAGACCTACTTCTACACTCCAGTTGAGCTTTTAAAATCCTTAGTTATTCATGTCCTCACTGTATTGCCTTAATCACTGCTATTATTTTAATGTTTATTTGCTCTGTGAAGCACTTTGATGTGCTTTTCATGTCATGAAAGGTGCTATACAAATATTTATTATTATTTGTAATGTAGTGATCCATTTATCTTCAAATGGATTTACAAAAGGTAATTGTTAATCTCTCTCCTCCTCCTCCTGCAGCAGACAGATGATGCTTCCTCCCATCCCTGGGAGTGGAGGAGTGAGACCCAAGATGGACGACAGGAGGGTTCTGCAAAGCCCTCTGGGTAAGGGCCTCATGTCCTTGGCCTTGTCTGACCTCTGACCTCTGACCTCAAACCCGACCCCAGACAGAGTCCATAAAATCAGTCCTCGTATAGTGCCGTTAGCATTTCAGAAAGGTCTGCTTCGCTTGTACGACTTTTGGAAGATGCTTAGCAAACAAGATCTAAATCACGTTTGGGGTTGTTGTAAAAGTATGTCGGTAATGCAAATCTACTGGTAATATTAATGTACCGGTAGTTGTAAATATACTCGTAATAATGTGAATACATTGGTAGTTGTAAATATGTATGTAATATATGAATCATCCGGTGTATATATATTAATATTTTTTTGTATTCTATGCAATTGCATCCAGCTATTAAAACATAATCATACCATACTAAAATATAAAGTCGCACCGTACTGCATGAAACAAAAATAAAGCAAATCATACAATTGCAGTAAAAAAAAAATAGGTAAAGCAAAAGTTTGCACTATAATTACACATTTTTCTGTTATTCTGTTTAATAAAAAATAAACAGACAAAGACAAAATAGGACCTTGACTTTGGTTTCGGTCGGACCCCCTCCTCCACCCCCCCCGTACCGCACCGTACCGTCCTCTCTGATGACATCATCAGTGTGCATTCCTCTCCTCGCTAACCACAGGCTCTCTCCTGTTCTTGTGTTTTTCTCTTTCTTCTGTGTTTTCTCCTTCTCTTCCATGTTCTCTCTGTGGACACCATGTGACCTCATGGGGGCGGGGCCTGCGCTTGCCCCTACGCGACGCCTTTCCTGCCCACACGCCCCATTGGACGGCGGCCGCCCCTACCGACCAATTGGCTGCTCGCCTTTGTGACATTTAATTAACGTTTTGATTGAATGTTTTGATCATTAACGGAACCCGTTTCTCCCACAACGCCATGCTCTGTTTGTTTTGTTGTCCGTTGTCCGTTTGGTTTTTGTCTCCCCTGTCTCTATGTCTCTGTCTCTCTCTCTCTGTGTCTCTCTCTCGGTCTCTCTCTCTCTGTCTCTCTCTGTGTCTCTCTCTCTCTCAGAGTTGTCAGCCAAGAGGATGAAGGCGGGCCTGGTCGCGTACACCGGGGACTCTTCCGACGAGGAGGAGGATCCCATGGCGGCGGCGGGGGGGTCAGGTAACCCACTGCTACCCAGGAGGGGGCACGCCCCCCCTCCTCCCCCCACCTCCTCCTCCTCAGCCTGGACCGCAGGCTACCGCGGCCCCCCGCCGCCTCCTCCGCCGCACCCCCGCCCCAAAACGCACAACCTCCCCCAGCAGCAGCAGCCCATGCCTTTCTGGATGGCGCCCTGATGATGATGATGATGATGAACCCTAACCGCGACATTGGAAAGCACCTCTGTATTCTCAAACGCAGGCATTTGGTCGAACCACTTTAAACAATTGTGTCGAGGATTTAGAAGCTGGTTTCAGTCTAGACTAGTTTTTTTTGTTTTTGAATAATAAAGGAAAGCGCAAAGCTGAAAGAAAGAAGTCCAAACACGATGTTGTACATCTGTTAACTTTCCTTCTTATCTCTAGAACCTCTCATTTCCTTAAGCGTCACCTAGTGTTTTTGTACATATCAGACTGGACTTCTATGTAGAAGACTGACTTTTGTGGAATAAACGTAACTTATTGCTGCATTTTAATCTCTGGCATGGTGTGGTTTTTGTCTGCATTAATTGTTCTTATGATTATAAGGAAATTAAAGCGGCACTAACTTTTTTTTTTTTTTAACGAATAAAATGTAATTTTGGCCACTCTGTATGGTGTGGTATGTTAATACAATTTATTACACGGTGACGGCTTTGTTGAATGCTTGATTCTGATCTCGCCAAATTCTTTCATTCAATTTCTGGATAATCTTTGCTCTATAACAGACCGATGCCTAATCAAACCCTTGGAGCACCTGCTGCTTGATTTACTGCCGTTTCTGCCGACATGACAGCCATGTTAAAACACACACACACACAATGTCATTTACAGCTTAAGCTGAAACTGTTAAAGTTATCATCCACTCCCGACCAGATGATGAGATCATAAACCCAAAATGGTCTGCCTCCCAGGCTAGCTCAATGGTTTAAAAACAAATCGGTACTTGCTCAGAAATCCAGTTTCAAATCTGGGGTCGAATATGAAGGTTACATAGCGCAGCTTTAATAACCAATGTGGGCTTTTACGTTTTACTGTTTACTGCATTCATGCGTTGCAGTAAAATATTTATTAAGATTCATTGATATTCTCTGAATATCCCATTATTGTTCTTTGATGAACCAGCCTGCTCTGACAGGGATCCTATCGATGGCCAGCCTGGGGATGATCCCTCCACCAGGTACGTACGTAAAAGTATCAATAGTCAATACTGCAATATCGTTGGCGGCATTTTGTCCATCCAAGAATTTTAATCGTCAACACGGCTTCACTAGTTCCATCAAATATGACACTTTGTTCCATAGTGACCACAGAAGATGAAGGCAGAGGCCTTCCTGGGCAGAGCCTGCTAGGTTCTCTGTTCCTCTCTCAGTGACATCTTTTATTTTATACTAAACTTCATGTAGTAGTGGGTGGCACCTGAAAAGGGTCCCTACTTTCTGTGTGTGTGAGAGAGAAAGACCAAACTAAGTTAACAAAAGAATTCTAAATCAATGTATACACCGTCTGTCACCGACCTGTGGCATAGGACTGCTCTCAGAAGCGAACACTCCAGGTGGTAATTTGAAACCACAGGAAAGAATTTAAATACATGCTGAAGACTCCAGGTGGTAATTTGAAACCACAGGAAAGAATTTAAATACATGCTAAACAGAGCATTGAAGATATAACTATTATTCGAACCCCCGACTCCTGATGTCAGAGAGCTACAGTATCTCAGGCCTATTCCTAGACTCGGCGCCTGCCCTTTTAATTTTAGGAGTTTAAAGTTGAAACAACATGACATTTGGGAGACATCAGCATTTACAACAGTAGCTATATTATTATGATGTGAATATTATCAGAACAATGTTATTAATGGTACCCCAACTTTCAGCAGCTGTCACATTCTCCTAGGGCAGTGGTTCCGAAAGTGGGGTCCTTGAGGGAGTTCCAGGGGGTACCCAGCTAAATGATATTTAGGAACCAAATGGACCCTTAATATGGGTCTGTAACTCAGAGTAACTGAGTGTACAAAAATGTTGTACACTAAATTAACATTGATTTTACAATATAAATTGGGGTCCCAGAGATAGAAATGCCATTAAAAGGAGGTCCGTAGACTAATGCATGTCAAAATGGGGGTCCTTGAGAATCACTGCTAGAGCTGTAAAAATCTTCTCTTATGTGGGTCCCTGGCATATCTTTTCAAATGGGGGGTCCGTGGCCTGATTAGTGTCAATTTGATGGTCCTTGACATGAAAAAGTTTGGAAACCACTGATATAATTGATTATATATTGTTGGGTCAGCTACATGTAGCTAAACTTGCCCAACACTGCAGATAACAATTAATTAAAACCAGTGTTTTAAGCAAGTTAAGCTAAAACACTGGTTAAGCTTGGGTCAGCAATGTAGCTGACCCAACACTGATATATGTCCAAAACTGTTGTTTCAGGATTTCAAAATACAAAATAGCAAACATAAGATCTACAAGCTCAAAATGTGTCTCTTCGCACCACATTTCGAGCTTGCAGATCTGCTACCTTTGATACTTGTGTGTGATGCTGTAGTGTAGAATGATCACATAGGGCATTAATTTAGGAAAAATACCAAATAAGTGGAAATATGGATAAGTTCTCTTTATTGTACAATAAAGTATCAAGAAATGTAACTAACGTACATTGAAATGTTATTATTGATGAAAATAGACAGTAGTCGGTCATTATCTAAACAAGATATCCATCATCATGACTAACTGCATTGTTCCACAGTTACACTGATCTTCCCTGGTAGCATCTTCAGAGGGACATGACCAGTGGCAATGAATGGAAAGAGTGCTTCGGTGAACGTGTGTTTGTCTTTGAAGGTGTGTATGTGTGTGTCAGTATCAGGATCCGAGAATGACAGCGTTCTTTCATTCCAGTCCAGCTGGACTCTGATCCTGTGAGGTTGTTTCTTCACTGAGAGAACGGTGCATTTTGCACTTCCGGGCTGTGCTCGGAAGATGCGGGCAACGTAGTTCCCTTTGAACAAGCTTATTCCCCAGTGGTTCCCCTGGCGGTCTCCCCTTCTCTGAGCGGCACCCAGTAACCAGCTCGCACTGTCTCGCACCTCCACACCTCCACACATTAGGCCTATAGGCTACTGTCCCATACACACAGCTATGTAAATCACTACTTTATTCTCAATGAGTCAATGGTCTGACTGAATCTCAATAGCATAGCCATATAGACCCCCCTGCCCATACACACATCAACAATGAATCAGTGTAACTTGGGTCAAATGGTGAAATAGCAGGCAAACTATACATTAAACAGATTCATGTTTGAAATATTTCCACATGCTATGAATGTGATTTTCAATCTAATTTCCTCATACATGGTGTACAAGTCTTCACTGTCTTGTATGTGGGCTAAGCGGTCATTTTATGATATTCTTGAATAGCAAGTGGAACGTGAGGAAGACTCATACAAGGACATGAATCTGAGGTTTAAATGTAATCCAAATGTAACTCACAGCAGAATAATAGATCACATTATTGTCAATACCAGCTTTACTAAAACAAGCTAAACATGTTGTCACCATGGCTGTAGGTAAAGCTCACTGTGCCTTTGTTGGATTTGTTGCGAAATCAACACATAACAAACACTGGAGATTTTATAAGAAGAACATGATGAACAAGGACAAGTTTCTCACTCTCAATCATGTAGGTCTTTATTGCATATTGATCACAAACCATGTCATTTTAACTTCTAGTACTAAGTTAGTGACTCACTTACATCTCAAAAGTAAAACTATAGACCAAGCAATTGCAAATGAGCCATCATCATTTCACACATTATAGGCTACTGTCCCATACACACAGCTATGTAAATCACTACTTTATTCTCAATGAGTCAATGGTCTGACTGAATTGCATCTCAATAGCATAGCCATATAGACACCCCCCCCCCCCCCCCCCCGCCCATACACACATCAACAACGAATCAGTGTAACTTGGGTCTAATGGTGAAATAGCAGGGAGACTATACATTAAACAGATTCATGTTTGAAATATTTCCACTTGCTATGAATGTGATTTTCAATCTAATGTCTTTTTTCCTCTGCTGTAAAGTATTGGACTTGTGCATTCCTTGCTGATTTGAGTAAATGCTGAAACTAGAAAACTGTTTCTAGATAATAAAGCAACTTAATTATAATAATGTAGAATCGTTTACAAGTCAATGTGTGTGACTTGTGTACTATTTAGTGCAGGGGTGGGTGGCAGTTTGTGTCTTGGAAAACAAATGACTGGTAGACTCATTGTTTTTACTTGTGATGTATTTATCTTGGTTAAATGTTCAGAGTCAAGAGTTGTTGTTAATCTGTGGTTTGTAGGAGTGCTGTGTGTTCACACATTTAGTGAGTAACATAAAATAGAGTCAATAGTAAACTTTGTAATATTAAAGCATATAACATTTTGTAAGATACATGAATATCACAGTATAAGGAGCAGTTGTTTCTTCATCAGAGCTGGTTCTACTTGGTTCTGTTGTGACTGAAGGAATATGTCTCTGCTTCAGTAACAATTCACTGTACTGATTAAAGTACATACATTTATGCTTTTAATACTATGTACCTAATGTCCATACATATATGCTTTTAATACTATGTACCTAATGTCCATACATATATGCTTTTAATACTATGTACCTAATGTCCATACATATATGTATTTGATATAGACAGAGCATGCCTGGGGGAGGAGGGAGGGGTGGGGCATGCAGAAGTTTGTTAGGTTGTGATTGGCTGAGAGATGGTTATATTGTTCTCCTCTTCGGCCTATCAATCCAAGCAGTTAGTGGCTCCACCTCAGGCTCTCTAGTATAAGAAGAGTTGCTCTGTGTCACTTCTCCACAACTGCTCCAGGATATCAATCATTTCTGATCAGATCTGACTGTGGACTCCAGACTTCAGGAGAAGATGAACTCTGAGAAGATGATCAACCTCAACTCAGCTGAACAGGAGGAACCCAAAGACCATGGTATGTACCATATGCATTGTGCAATGAACATAGCTTAGATTATTATTATTTGGTATTTAGAAATAAATAGACAGCTGACACACTATTTCTTAAATACAATTTTGGGATTCATTTGCTGGTATTAATTAGGGAACTAGATGTACTATGTCCATACAAGTCTGTCTTTCAACCTCTCAATGTGTTTTTCCTTTATCTTTGTTTCCAATCCAGTGTTGCATCATCAGTCTGGCCTCCCTGTCTTACCAACAGTAAATGAACATATAGGCTTGGTTAAACCGAAACAGCACGACTGTGATCAGTGTGGACAACGCTTCCATTACAAATCTCACCTTAAAAGACACCAGATAATTCACACTGGAGAGAAACCCTATGGATGTGATCAGTGTGGACAACACTTCTCTGAACTGTCCAACCTTACAAGACACCAGAGAATTCACACTGGAGAGAAAACCTATGGATGTGATCAGTGTGGACAACACTTCTCTGAACTGTCCAACCTTACAAGACACCAGAGAATTCACACTGGAGAGAAACCCTATGGATGTGAACAGTGTGGACAACACTTTTCTGAAATGTCCAGCCTTAAAAAGCACCAGAGAATTCACACTGGAGAGAAACCCTATGGGTGTGATCGGTGTGGACAACACTTCTCTGAAATGTCCAGCCTTAAAACGCACCAGAGAATTCACACAGGGGAGAAACCCTATGGATGTGATCAGTGTGGACAACACTTCTCTGAACTGTCCAGCCTTAAAAAGCACCAGAGAATTCACACTGGAGAGAAACCCTATGGATGTGATCAGTGTGGACAACACTTCTCTCAAATGTCCAGCCTTAAAACGCACCAGAAAATTCACACTGGAGAGAAACCATATGGATGTGATCAGTGTGGACAACACTTCTCTCTATTGGCAGGCCTTAAAAGCCACCAGAAAATTCACACTGGAGAGAAACCCTATGGATGTGAACAGTGTGGACAACACTTCTCTAGAATGTCCCACCTTAAAAAGCACCAGAGAATTCACACTGGAGAGAAACCCTATGGATGTGATCATTGTGGACAACACTTTTCTGAATTGTCCAGCCTTAAAAAGCACCAGAAAATTCACACTGGAGAGAAACCATATGGATGTGATCATTGTGGACAACACTTTTCTGAATTGTCCAGCCTTAAAAAGCACCAGACAATTCACACTGGAGAGAAACCCTATGGATGTGATCAGTGTGGACAACAGTTCTCACAATTGTCCAGCCTTAAAAGGCACCATAAAATTCACACTGGGGAGAAACCCTATGGATGTGATCAGTGTGGACAACACTTCTCTAGAATGTCCCACCTTAAAAGGCACCAGAAAATTCACACTGGAGAGAAACCCTATATGTGAGTAGAAAAGTGTTCAGTTGCTCACATTTTGGATACTTTCACAAGGTTGTACACAATGTATTTAAACTGTTCCCTTGTGGTCAATGTGGAAATAGTTTTACTACTTCAAGCAAACTGAAAATGTCATGTTGTACAGCTGTACACATACCATATACATAATGTTTAGTGTGAACAGTATCCATAAACAATCTGATTAAACAGAGGCCGATAAATATCGGCACATCTACAATGTGTTACATGATGATTTATGTGTGTTGATTAATTGCAAGTAAACTTAGCATAAATAATGGTTGTGCAGTCACAAATAAAGGCAAACAAGTCAGAGGTGTTTTCTGTTTTTATTTTGTTTGTTTGTTATTACCGGTAACACTGCACTTACTACACTTGCACTGTGTGGTAATTCCAGTCAATCCCTTAAAATACCATTTTGAAGGAAATAAAACACCATGTAATAGCAAGATAAATGAAGATGCTGTTATGAACTATAAAGACAATTTAACAGCTTCATTTGGAGCAATCAGGTGCAAATTAGGTTTATCTGTGTACTTGATTGTCACATCTATCTGAATGGTTCTGCTTGAATAGCAAGTGGAACGTGAGGAAGACTCAGACAAGGACATGAATATGGGTTTAAATGTAATCCAAATGTAACTCACAACAGAATATGCAGAATAATAGATCACATTCTTGTCAATACCAGCTTTACTAAAACAAGCTAAACATTTTGCCACCGTGGCTGTAGGTAAAGCTCACTGTGCCTTTGTTGGATTTGTTGCGAAATGATCAACATATAACAAACACTGGAGATTTTATAAGAAGAACATGATGAACAAGGACAAGTTTCTCACCCTCAATCATGTAGGTCTTTATTGCATATTGATCACAAACCATATCATTTTAACTTCTAGTACTAAGTTAGTGACTCACTTACATCTCAAAAGTAAAACTATAGACCAAGCAATTGCAAATGAGCCGTCATCATTTCACACAATTATAGGCTACTGTCCCATACACACAGCTATGTAAATCACTACTTTATTCTCAATGAGTCAATGGTCTGACTGAATCTCTATAGCATAGCCATATAGACCCCCCGCCCATACACACATCAACAATGAATCAGTGTAACTTGGGTCAAATGGTGAAATAGCAGGCAAACTATACATTAAACAGATTCATGTTTGAAATATTTCCACTTGCTATGAATGTGATTTTCAATCTAATTTCCTCTGCTATAAAGTATTGGTCTTGTGCATTCCTTGCTGATTTGAGTAAATGCTGAAACATGTTTGCTAATTTAATTGTAGCTTTTATTTCCTCATACATGGTGTACAAGTCTTCACTGTCTTGTATGTGGGCTAAGCAGTCATTTTATGATATTCTGTACAAAACAACACAAAGTCCTGTGAAACCAGAAAACTGTCTCACAAATAAAGGCAAACAAGTCAGAGGGGTTTTCTGTTTGTTATTTACTTTTTTGCACTGTGGTAATTCCAGTCAATATTCCAGTACATATCAGCACATCTACATAAAAGTGTTGCATGATGATGTATTTTTTGATTAATGTTAAGTAAACTTAGCATAAATAATGGTTGTGCAGTCACAAATAAAGGCAAACAAGTCAGAGGTGTTTTCTGTTTTTCTTTTGTTTGTTTGTTATTTACTTTTTTGCACTGTGTGGTAATTCCAGTCAATCACATGAAATACCATTTAGAAGGCAATAACACACCATGTAACAGCAAGATAAATGAAGATGCTGTTGAACAATAACCTACTATGAGCACAATGTAACAGCTTCATTTGGAGCAATCAAGTGCAAATTAGGTTTCTATGTGTACTTGATTGTCACATCTATCTGAATGGTTCTGCTTGAATAGCAAGTGGAACGTGAGGAAGACTCAGACAAGGACATGAATATGGGTTTAAATGTAATCCAAATGTAACTCACAACAGAATATGCAGAATAATAGATCACATTTTTGTCAATACCAGCTTTACTCAAACAAGCTAAACATTTTGCCACCATGGCTGTAGGTAAAGCTCACTGTGCCTTTGTTGGATTTGGCTTTGTATGTTTTCCTTCCATTCCCAATATTCCCCTCACTAAGCTCACCCATAAACCAAACCACAGAATGCAAGAAAACACTACATTCTATAGTTGTTGTACAGTTACAGTAGGAATAGACTTGAACAGATTTAAGAATGGCATAAACAGTAGGTCATAGTTTATCATAACATATTTTACTTATTGAACGTCGGTCTTGTAAGAGCATAATTATGGTGTTCGTTCAATGTAGTGACATTGTTTGCATCGGGTAAGGGTTCAGTTCTGAGCTTGTAGATCTGCCATTTTCATGTTTGCCTCTTTCATACACAATGTTTGTCCATTTGGTATTAAAAAGGTCTTAAATGTAGAAATGTGCAGATACCCTGCGTAGGTCTAAAGTGGTGGAGATTCAATAAATATTCTACTGTAAAATCCAACAGGATTGTTCATGGAGAGGAACATGATGAACAAGGACAAGTTTCTCACTCTCAATCATGTAGGCCTTTATTGCATATTGATCACAAACCATATCATTTTAACTTCTAGTACTAAGTTAGTGACATGTAGGCCTTTATTGCATATTGATCACAAACCATATCATTTTAACTACTAGTACTAAGTTAGTGACATGTAGGCCTTTATTGCATATTGATCACAAACCATATCATTTTAACTTCTACTACTAAGTTAGTGACATGTAGGCCTTTATTGCATATTGATTACAAACCATATCATTTTAACTTCTAGTACTAAGTTAGGAATACGAGACGGCTCGCCCCTTTTCCAACTCGCCCAAAGCGGCGAAGATCGGTCGCCCAAACGGGAAGAGCGGTCGCCCCAACGGACCGAGAATTTAAAACCTTAGAAGTTAGACTTATTACCCCCTTTTAGACTTATAGCATAATGTACAGATAATAGCCTACTACTATACTATACTATACATACTATACTATATTATATCTATTATACAATTGAAAAGGTGTACCCAAAAAGCTGTACGCAACCCAGGAAAAAAAGTCACCAGCTACTACGTCACTGACACACTGCAACACACACTGCAACAACCCACTAAATACACTAACACGTCACAGACTTACCCTCCGCGTCGATCCACGGCTATCTCCTCATGTCGCGCAGCACGCCCACACTCAACACCACCCGCGTAAAAATTGTCATTGCACTGCCACTAAAGCCGCCTCCCGTCCAGACTCACAAACAATATCAATATCAATAACAAACACAAACACGCCACAAGCACCGACACCCCCGCCTAATTTGTTGCCACGTCTATGAAAACAAGCACAGAAAAAATGCCATTCAACACGCTACTTACACACACTACCACTCGCTTACAATACGCGGACCTGGCAACACTACATTCCCTCTCCCATTTGCTCAAAGCCCACCACGTGACCCACACACACATACCAAAAGTAGAAGAAGAAGAACAACAACACACCGCACACACTGATTCTAACTTGGACGGAGAGCGCTGCGATTACATACATACACAGTTAAAATAACACGACCGCGTCGACACCTGGCGTGGTACAAGCGGGACGAACCGAGGCGCATATATGGATAACAACAACAACACCAACACTACACGCACACGCGCGCGCTGCAACAACGCGCTGCAACAACGCGCTGCAACACAAAACAGCTACGTACAGTGTGTGTGTGTGTGCGTGCGTGCGTGCGTGCGTGCGTGCGCGGGGGGGGGGGATTTTGGATCGCCTCGCGATGCAGCGCAAATGGCACAAAACGCTAATAATAATAATACAAAATAAGAACACTACACTAATAACAACAATAATATCAACAGTACAGAGAACAGTACAGTACACATGACTACAGTACAGTACAGAAAGAAAGCTCACATCAGAATATTAATCCATGTAATAATAATAATAATAATAAAAAATAAGAACACAACACTAATAACAACTATAATATCAACAGTACAGAGTACAGTACAGTACATCAGAATATTAATCCATGTAATAATAATAATAATAATCATAATAATAAAAAATAAGAACACAACACTAATAACAACAGTACAGAGAACAATACAGTACACATGAGTACAGTACAGTACAAAGACTTACAGTACAGCACAGTACAGTACAGTATACTGTTCCTGCGCCTTGCCATGCTCGCTTTCATACACAAATACACAAAACCAAACAAGGTCACTCAGCCAGCTTGGCAACTTTGCGCTTTCCAAGCAAATGCATAAATGAAAACATCATGGGTTGCCATTGCCTTCTTCCCATTTGCGTATCGCATGGCGCTAGGATGAGCGGAAATTCTAGTAGTATACATGTGTACTATAAAGTGCTATGACTATTCGAAATTCTGTGGCGAGCCGTCTTCACTTTTTGAAATTCTGTGGCGAGCCGTCTTCACTTTTCGCGGGGGCGAGATGGAAAAGGGGCGAGATGACCTGGTACCCTAAGTTAGTGACATGTAGGCCTTTATTGCATATTGATCACAAACCATATCATTTAAACTTCTAGTACTAAGTTAGTGACTCACTTACATCTCAAAAGTAAAACTATAGACCAAGCAATTGCAAATGAGCCATCATCATTTCACACATTCTAGGCGGTACCGAGACGACTCGCCCCTTTTCCAACTCGCCCTCGCGAAAAGTGAAGACGGCTCGCCACAGAATTTTGAAAAGTGATGACGGCTCGCCCCGAGCCGTGGAGAGCCCGCCCCCATAGTGTGGACAGCTCGCCCCACAGCGTGGATATCTCGCCCCAACGCACGGATATCTCGCCCCGTGTTTATTTCATGTTTATTTTACCTTATTTATCATATTAGAACATTGTTTGTCAAAGGAGAACATTTAGAACCAGTTAGAACCCGTTCGTTTGTTGTTGGTCAAATTAAAATTATGCATGGATAATGAATGGCTTACTCCCCTCCATTGTTCTGGAAATCCCATTCCAAGTACAGTACTTGAAATTATATGCACTCATGTTTACATAAGTACAGTACTTGAAATTTGTTTTTTGCTGCTAGTATTGAAGTAGCGTTGTGTATATATTTTTGTTCAACTTTTTTTCTTCTAGTATTGAAGAAGCGTTGTATATAATTTTTTTGTTCAACTATTTTTTAAAGTGGCATCTGTATATATTATTTCTCTCAAATAAATGGTTACATTCCTACAGTTGATCTGTTGTTGTTGTTCTTGTAACGACCCAGCACACTCAAACAAAAGAGGCTGATGACCCCCCTTGGGCCCCCTCCACTCTCACTATAACTAGACACATACCCCCCCCCCCCCCTCTCTCTCTGTTTAAAAGTACAGGAAAAATCTCAAAGTACATGTACAAATATAGTACAGGTAAAAATCTCTCTCTCTCTCTGTTTAAAAGTAGGCTACTATTGTGAATCAGTGGACCATGACAGCTTAAACACAACTCTTCTTTACTTTCAAAACTCAGAGTCAATAATAAGGCAAAGCAACATCATCACACATCATGTTGTATGTCAAGACTGAAGTAGTCGATCCCAGATAATCCCCCCAATCATCACAAACAACACAGGAATATGCAAGAGCGCAGCACAATCAAACAGCTGTCAGTGAGACATAACAGCTACATGTAAAAAATCTCTCTCTCTCTTTGTTGGGGCGACTTCTCCGGTTTTTTGGGCGAATTCTCCAGACTTTTGGGGGCGAATTCTCCACGTGTTGGGGCGACCGCTCTTCCCGTTGGGGCGACCGTTCTTCCTGTTGAGGCGACCGATCTTCGCCGCTTTGGGCGAGTTGGAAAAGGGGCGAGCCGTCTCGTATTCGGGAGAACGGGGTAAGATTAAGCACTTTTTGCTTAAGTTGTCCTGGAAGCAAGGCAAAATGAGATGGCAGTAAAATCTAACGATCTACACATATTTCAGGATGTCTTCTATCAATTGAAATGATGAGTAAGCATGATCTATGACAAAGGGCCATGAAAATATGACCTTTAAAAAAGGTCATGTGGCTCAATTTGCCCCAGGTAAGCGGTAAGTTGAACCACATGATATTTTAATGTAAAGAGCTTCAACTTGAACAGATAATGTATTCACTTATTGAAATTAATTTAATAACAGTTTTCCCTTTTGCAAATAGTCTTATTTATTTGTTTATTTTTTATTTAAACAATATAAAGACAATTAAATAAAGTTTGTTATTCAGAACCTTATAACATTTGCAATATTGTTAATACGATATAGCAAATTTGCAAACATTTGAAAACATGCAAATTAAAGGTCATTCAGTATAATTTGAGTAGCAAAGACTTAATAAAAAAATATCAATAGTGATTCACATTAAGACAATTGGCTCAATTTACCCCCGGACAGAGAACAGCTCTCAGAAGCGAACACTCCAGGTGGTAATTTGAAACCACAGGAAAGAATTTAAATACATGCTAAACAGAGCATTGAAGATATAACTATTATTCGAACCCCCGACTCCTGATGTCAGAGAGCTACAGTATCTCAGGCCTATTCCTAGACTCGGCGCCTGCCCTTTTAATTTTAGGAGTTTAAAGTTGAAACAACATGACATTTGGGAGACATCAGCTGTCTGCATTTACAACAGTAGCTATATTATTATGATGGGAATATTATCAGAACAATTTTATTAATGGTACCCCAACTTTCAGCAGCTGTCACATTCTCCTAGGGCAGTGGTTCCGAAAGTGGGGTCCTTGAGGGAGTTCCAGGGGGTACCCAGCTAAATGATATTTAGGAACCAAATGGACCCTTAATATGGGTCTGTAACTCAGAGTAACTGAGTGTACAAACATGTTGTACACTCAGAGTTAAATTAACATTGATTTTACAATATAAATTGGGGTCCCAGAGATAGAAATGCCATTAAAGGACAACTTTAGTTTTTTTCAACCAAGGTTCATGTTTTAGGTGAACCTTAGGGAAAGTAAAAGATGAGTGTTAATCTTTTTTTCATTTGCTGCTTTCTTTCGTTTTAGGGATTTTAGCTGTTTTTGACAGGGGGCGGGGGCATTCGAGCATGGGGCTAAATATGTATGTTTTTACAAAATGTTATAGCGATTTATTTTATTATTTACTATAGTCCTACTAGACCCCAGGAAATTACATCTGGCCACAAAAGATCACAGGATCTACTGAATGTGTCAAACTGACATATTGAGCCTATGACACACAGTATGGCAGCCCCCCAGTATAGTAGGCCTCCTTCACATCCTGTCTCCTGTCTACCCCCTTAGACAGCACTTTTTAGACTTAGATAGCATTTTAAACAGACATATAGCATGTCATGTAGACAGCACAATAATTGCATTGTATGTAGTCATAGCACTTCATAGTATATATGTACAGCATAGTATAGCATTATGTATAGTTTATATGTATAGTGTCATTATATAGATATGTTCTAGTTACGTTCTTAGCTTACGCATGTTTCGTGATAAATGCATTTTACATATGTGATGTATTCCCATGCTTTTGTTCTTGCTTAATGTAAATCGCTCTGGATTAAGAGCGTCTGCTAAATGTCTAAATTGTAATCACTGCTAGAGCCGTAAAAATCTTCTCTTATGTGGGTCCCTGGCATATCTTTTCAAATGGGGGGGTCCGTGGCCTGATTAGTGTCAATTTGAGGGTCCTTGACATGAAAAAGTTTGGAAACCACTGATATAATTGATTATATACAGTGTTGGGTCAGCTACATGTAGCTAAACTTGCCCAACACTGCAGATAACAATTAATTAAAACCAGTGTTTTAAGCAAGTTAAGCTAAAACACTGGTTAAGCTTGGGTCAGCAATGTAGCTGACCCAACACTGATATATGTCCAAAACTGTTGTTTCAGGATTTCAAAATACAAAATAGCAAACATAAGATCTACAAGCTCAAAATGTGTCTCTTCGCACCACATTTCGAGCTTGCAGATCTGCTACCTTTGATACTTGTGTGTGATGCTGTAGTGTAGAATGATCACATAGGGCATTCATTTAGGAAAAATACCAAATAAGTGGAAATATGGATAAGTTCTCTTTATTGTACAATAAAGTATCAATAAATGTAACTACTAACGTACATTGAAATGTTATTATTGATGAAAATAGACAGTAGTCGGTCATTATCTAAACAAGATATCCATCATCATGACTAACTGCATTGTTCCACAGTTACACTGATCTTCCCTGGTAGCATCTTCAGAGGGACATGACCAGTGGCAATGAATGGAAAGAGTGCTTCGGTGAACGTGTGTTCGTCTTCGAAGGTGTGTATGTGCGTGTCAGTATCAGGATCCGAGAATGACAGCGTTCTTTCATTCCAGTCCAGCTGGACTCTGATCCTGTGAGGTTGTTTCTTCACTGAGAGAACGGTGCATTTTGCAATTCCGGGCTGTGCTCGGAAGATGCGGGCAACGTAGTTCCCTTTGAACAAGCTTATTCCCCAGTGGTTCCCCTGGCGGTCTCCCCTTCTCTGAGCGGCACCCAGTAACCAGCTCGCACTGTCTCGCACCTCCACACCTCCACACATGATAGGCTACTGTCCCATACACACAGCTATGTAAATCACTACTTTATTCTCAATGAGTCAATGGTCTGACTGAATCTCAATAGCATAGCCATATAGACCCTATACATTAAACAGATTGATGTTTGAAATATTTCCACATGCTATGAATGTGATTTTCAATCTAATTTCCTCATACATGGTGTACAAGTCTTCACTGTCTTGTATGTGGGCTAAGCGGTCATTTTATGATATTCTTGAATAGCAAGTGGAACGTGAGGAAGACTCATACAAGGACATGAATCTGAGGTTTAAATGTAATCCAAATGTAACTCACAGCAGAATAATAGATCACATTATTGTCAATACCAGCTTTACTAAAACAAGCTAAACATGTTGTCACCATGGCTGTAGGTAAAGCTCACTGTGCCTTTGTTGGATTTGTTGCGAAATCAACACATAACAAACACTGGAGATTTTATAAGAAGAACATGATGAACAAGGACAAGTTTCTCACTCTCAATCATGTAGGTCTTTATTGCATATTGATCACAAACCATGTCATTTTAACTTCTAGTACTAAGTTAGTGACTCACTTACATCTCAAAAGTAAAACTATAGACCAAGCAATTGCAAATGAGCCATCATCATTTCACACATTATAGGCTACTGTCCCATACACACAGCTATGTAAATCACTACTTTATTCTCAATGAGTCAATGGTCTGACTGAATTGCATCTCAATAGCATAGCCATATAGACACCCCCCCCCCCCCCGCCCATACACACATCAACAACGAATCAGTGTAACTTGGGTCTAATGGTGAAATAGCAGGGAGACTATACATTAAACAGATTCATGTTTGAAATATTTCCACTTGCTATGAATGTGATTTTCAATCTAATGTCTTTTTTCCTCTGCTGTAAAGTATTGGACTTGTGCATTCCTTGCTGATTTGAGTAAATGCTGAAACTAGAAAACTGTTTCTAGATAATAAAGCAACTTAATTATAATAATGTAGAATCGTTTACAAGTCAATGTGTGTGACTTGTGTACTATTTAGTGCAGGGGTGGGTGGCAGTTTGTGTCTTGGAAAACAAATGACTGGTAGACTCATTGTTTTTACTTGTGATGTATTTATCTTGGTTAAATGTTCAGAGTCAAGAGTTGTTGTTAATCTGTGGTTTGTAGGAGTGCTGTGTGTTCACACATTTAGTGAGTAACATAAAATAGAGTCAATAGTAAACTTTGTAATATTAAAGCATATAACATTTTGTAAGATACATGAATATCACAGTATAAGGAGCAGTTGTTTCTTCATCAGAGCTGGTTCTACTTGGTTCTGTTGTGACTGAAGGAATATGTCTCTGCTTCAGTAACAATTCACTGTACTGATTAAAGTACATACATTTATGCTTGTAATACTATGTACCTAATGTCCATACATATATGCTTTTAATACTATGTACCTAATGTCCATACATATATGCTTTTAATACTATGTACCTAATGTCCATACATATATGTATTTGATATAGACAGAGCATGCCTGGGGGAGGAGGGAGGGGTGGGGCATGCAGAAGTTTGTTAGGTTGTGATTGGCTGAGAGATGGTTCTATTGTTCTCCTCTTCGGCCTATCAATCCAAGCAGTTAGTGGCTCCACCTCAGGCTCTCTAGTATAAGAAGAGTTGCTCTGTGTCACTTCTCCACAACTGCTCCAGGATATCAATCATTTCTGATCAGATCTGACTGTGGACTCCAGACTTCAGGAGAAGATGAACTCTGAGAAGATGATCAACCTCAACTCAGCTGAACAGGAGGAACCCAAAGACCATGGTATGTACCATATGCATTGTGCAATGAACATAGCTTAGATTATTATTATTTGGTATTTAGAAATAAATAGACAGCTGACACACTATTTCTTAAATACAATTTTGGGATTCATTTGCTGGTATTAATTAGGGAACTAGATGTACTATATGTGACTAGATTTGATCGAAGGACTGCCATTGGATTTTTTTGAATTTTCGTTTTTTCATGTCATATGAAAGCAGGGAATCATAGCTTCAAATTGACATATTGGTTGTTCAGTTTGACCCACCAGTTTTGGAGATATGGCTTATAGAAAAATGTCTTGCAGGAGTAGTGGAAAAAAGACCAAGCAGAGAAAATGGACTTCTAAGCTTTAGTTCAGTGATCTGTGACTTTAGGGGGCGCTGTTTTCCCTTCATTCCTCCATTAGTCAACCAGCAGTGTTGCCATGTCTGCTTATTATAATTAGTTGGCCTTGTTTCTAAAGAAAAATAATGCATAGGCCTACTGTACCAATTTTATAATAATGTATAACCTGTTAGGCTATATAAAAATGTATTTGACAAAAATAAAGTGTAGTTGATTATTTGGGCTTGTTTTTAAAGTGTAGTTGATTATGGACACATAATTAAAAAAACAGTAACCAACAGACAACAGGACAGTTTGCTCTCAAACCCACAAATTGTGCCCTCTTGGCTCTTCTCTTAATCTGTTTCATTAGCCTGTTATTATTATTATTTGTCTGCAGACCCCCATTTGTAAATAATTTATGCCAGACACAAGATTTGTGTTGTTTGTATGCATGTAGATCGCTTATTTTGGGCTTGTTTTCATATACCGGGTTGCTTATTTCTCTCGCAGAAACTCGCAACACCGCAATGATAGCCGTTAGCTACATTTAGCTAATATATTGATATCAATCGTGTAGCTAAAACAAGTACATTATCGCGCTATATTACATATCGATGCGATCTGCGTTATTATGACCTTAATTTTCATGGCAGGTACATTCCAAAGCAACTAATAATAACCACGTTATGGTGACATAATGTTACAATGTTTACAATACATTCATTCGAGTCTTCTTCTTCTACTATTGGAAATAGGAAGCCATTTACGCATTTTCCATTGTTGTGGTCAGCAGTGCCCCCAGCTGGAACATTAGCATGAATTAGCTTTAGGCGGACCAAAATAAACACACTTTTTACAAAATAACGTTGTTAATACTTCTTTCTGTGCTATTTCTGTTAGCCAGTTAGTAAAAGACTAGTATTATCTTCCAAAACGATTGTGTACAAAAAGGCGGATTTTAGCGGAATTTGCATACTTATAGCAGGGAAGCCGTATGTCTAGTTAGCATTGGTTAACCCAATGGTTATAACATTAGACATAGTGACATGTTTAAGCATTTATTTCATATTTATATGTCGATATCAGCTCTGACATTTATTTCAGACCTGCTCTAACATGACATGAATAATAATATAGCTTCAGATTATTTTAGACAGAAAAATAAAAAAGGACAAAAAAAATAGTTTTTCAGCTGTCCTCGACAGTTGCCACCCCCGCGATGGCAGTCTCTATATCGCGTGTGGTCACATATGTCCATACAAGTCTGTCTTTCAACCTCTCAATGTGTTTTTCCTTTATCTTTGTTTCCAATCCAGTGTTGCATCATCAGTCTGGCCTCCCTGTCTTACCAACAGTAAATGAACATATAGGCTTGGTTAAACCGAAACAGCACGACTGTGATCAGTGTGGACAACGCTTCCATTACAAATCTCACCTTAAAAGACACCAGATAATTCACACTGGAGAGAAACCCTATGGATGTGATCAGTGTGGACAACACTTCTCTGAACTGTCCAACCTTACAAGACACCAGAGAATTCACACTGGAGAGAAAACCTATGGATGTGATCAGTGTGGACAACACTTCTCTGAACTGTCCAACCTTACAAGACACCAGAGAATTCACACTGGAGAGAAACCCTATGGATGTGAACAGTGTGGACAACACTTTTCTGAAATGTCCAGCCTTAAAAAGCACCAGAGAATTCACACTGGAGAGAAACCCTATGGGTGTGATCGGTGTGGACAACACTTCTCTGAAATGTCCAGCCTTAAAACGCACCAGAGAATTCACACAGGGGAGAAACCCTATGGATGTGATCAGTGTGGACAACACTTCTCTGAACTGTCCAGCCTTAAAAAGCACCAGAGAATTCACACTGGAGAGAAACCCTATGGATGTGATCAGTGTGGACAACACTTCTCTCAAATGTCCAGCCTTAAAACGCACCAGAAAATTCACACTGGAGAGAAACCATATGGATGTGATCAGTGTGGACAACACTTCTCTCTATTGGCAGGCCTTAAAAGCCACCAGAAAATTCACACTGGAGAGAAACCCTATGGATGTGAACAGTGTGGACAACACTTCTCTAGAATGTCCCACCTTAAAAAGCACCAGAGAATTCACACTGGAGAGAAACCCTATGGATGTGATCATTGTGGACAACACTTTTCTGAATTGTCCAGCCTTAAAAAGCACCAGAAAATTCACACTGGAGAGAAACCATATGGATGTGATCATTGTGGACAACACTTTTCTGAATTGTCCAGCCTTAAAAAGCACCAGACAATTCACACTGGAGAGAAACCCTATGGATGTGATCAGTGTGGACAACAGTTCTCACAATTGTCCAGCCTTAAAAGGCACCATAAAATTCACACTGGGGAGAAACCCTATGGATGTGATCAGTGTGGACAACACTTCTCTAGAATGTCCCACCTTAAAAGGCACCAGAAAATTCACACTGGAGAGAAACCCTA
This sequence comes from Electrona antarctica, assembly GCF_951216825.1. Classification (NCBI taxonomy): domain Eukaryota; kingdom Metazoa; phylum Chordata; class Actinopteri; order Myctophiformes; family Myctophidae; genus Electrona; species Electrona antarctica. The sequence continues at coordinate 6,237,460 of NC_136811.1, forward strand.
TATGTGAGTAGAAAAGTGTTCAGTTGCTCACATTTTGGATACTTTCACAAGGTTGTACACAATGTATTTAAACTGTTCCCTTGTGGTCAATGTGGAAATAGTTTTACTACTTCAAGCAAACTGAAAATGTCATGTTGTACAGCTGTACACATACCATATACATAATGTTTAGTGTGAACAGTATCCATAAACAATCTGATTAAACAGAGGCCGATAAATATCGGCACATCTACAATGTGTTACATGATGATTTATGTGTGTTGATTAATTGCAAGTAAACTTAGCATAAATAATGGTTGTGCAGTCACAAATAAAGGCAAACAAGTCAGAGGTGTTTTCTGTTTTTATTTTGTTTGTTTGTTATTACCGGTAACACTGCACTTACTACACTTGCACTGTGTGGTAATTCCAGTCAATCCCTTAAAATACCATTTTGAAGGAAATAAAACACCATGTAATAGCAAGATAAATGAAGATGCTGTTATGAACTATAAAGACAATTTAACAGCTTCATTTGGAGCAATCAGGTGCAAATTAGGTTTATCTGTGTACTTGATTGTCACATCTATCTGAATGGTTCTGCTTGAATAGCAAGTGGAACGTGAGGAAGACTCAGACAAGGACATGAATATGGGTTTAAATGTAATCCAAATGTAACTCACAACAGAATATGCAGAATAATAGATCACATTCTTGTCAATACCAGCTTTACTAAAACAAGCTAAACATTTTGCCACCGTGGCTGTAGGTAAAGCTCACTGTGCCTTTGTTGGATTTGTTGCGAAATGATCAACATATAACAAACACTGGAGATTTTATAAGAAGAACATGATGAACAAGGACAAGTTTCTCACCCTCAATCATGTAGGTCTTTATTGCATATTGATCACAAACCATATCATTTTAACTTCTAGTACTAAGTTAGTGACTCACTTACATCTCAAAAGTAAAACTATAGACCAAGCAATTGCAAATGAGCCGTCATCATTTCACACAATTATAGGCTACTGTCCCATACACACAGCTATGTAAAACACTACTTTATTCTCAATGAGTCAATGGTCTGACTGAATCTCTATAGCATAGCCATATAGACCCCCCGCCCATACACACATCAACAATGAATCAGTGTAACTTGGGTCAAATGGTGAAATAGCAGGCAAACTATACATTAAACAGATTCATGTTTGAAATATTTCCACTTGCTATGAATGTGATTTTCAATCTAATTTCCTCTGCTATAAAGTATTGGTCTTGTGCATTCCTTGCTGATTTGAGTAAATGCTGAAACATGTTTGCTAATTTAATTGTAGCTTTTATTTCCTCATACATGGTGTACAAGTCTTCACTGTCTTGTATGTGGGCTAAGCAGTCATTTTATGATATTCTGTACAAAACAACACAAAGTCCTGTGAAACCAGAAAACTGTCTCACAAATAAAGGCAAACAAGTCAGAGGGGTTTTCTGTTTGTTATTTACTTTTTTGCACTGTGGTAATTCCAGTCAATATTCCAGTACATATCAGCACATCTACATAAAAGTGTTGCATGATGATGTATTTTTTGATTAATGTTAAGTAAACTTAGCATAAATAATGGTTGTGCAGTCACAAATAAAGGCAAACAAGTCAGAGGTGTTTTCTGTTTTTCTTTTGTTTGTTTGTTATTTACTTTTTTGCACTGTGTGGTAATTCCAGTCAATCACATGAAATACCATTTAGAAGGCAATAACACACCATGTAACAGCAAGATAAATGAAGATGCTGTTGAACAATAACCTACTATGAGCACAATGTAACAGCTTCATTTGGAGCAATCAAGTGCAAATTAGGTTTCTATGTGTACTTGATTGTCACATCTATCTGAATGGTTCTGCTTGAATAGCAAGTGGAACGTGAGGAAGACTCAGACAAGGACATGAATATGGGTTTAAATGTAATCCAAATGTAACTCACAACAGAATATGCAGAATAATAGATCACATTTTTGTCAATACCAGCTTTACTCAAACAAGCTAAACATTTTGCCACCATGGCTGTAGGTAAAGCTCACTGTGCCTTTGTTGGATTTGGCTTTGTATGTTTTCCTTCCATTCCCAATATTCCCCTCACTAAGCTCACCCATAAACCAAACCACAGAATGCAAGAAAACACTACATTCTATAGTTGTTGTACAGTTACAGTAGGAATAGACTTGAACAGATTTAAGAATGGCATAAACAGTAGGTCATAGTTTATCATAACATATTTTACTTATTGAACGTCGGTCTTGTAAGAGCATAATTATGGTGTTCGTTCAATGTAGTGACATTGTTTGCATCGGGTAAGGGTTCAGTTCTGAGCTTGTAGATCTGCCATTTTCATGTTTGCCTCTTTCATACACAATGTTTGTCCATTTGGTATTAAAAAGGTCTTAAATGTAGAAATGTGCAGATACCCTGCGTAGGTCTAAAGTGGTGGAGATTCAATAAATATTCTACTGTAAAATCCAACAGGATTGTTCATGGAGAGGAACATGATGAACAAGGACAAGTTTCTCACTCTCAATCATGTAGGCCTTTATTGCATATTGATCACAAACCATATCATTTTAACTTCTAGTACTAAGTTAGTGACATGTAGGCCTTTATTGCATATTGATCACAAACCATATCATTTTAACTACTAGTACTAAGTTAGTGACATGTAGGCCTTTATTGCATATTGATCACAAACCATATCATTTTAACTTCTACTACTAAGTTAGTGACATGTAGGCCTTTATTGCATATTGATTAAAAAACCATATCATTTTAACTTCTAGTACTAAGTTAGGAATACGAGACGGCTCGCCCCTTTTCCAACTCGCCCAAAGCGGCGAAGATCGGTCGCCCAAACGGGAAGAGCGGTCGCCCCAACGGACCGAGAATTTAAAACCTTAGAAGTTAGACTTATTACCCCCTTTTAGACTTATAGCATAATGTACAGATAATAGCCTACTACTATACTATACTATACATACTATACTATATTATATCTATTATACAATTGAAAAGGTGTACCCAAAAAGCTGTACGCAACCCAGGAAAAAAAGTCACCAGCTACTACGTCACTGACACACTGCAACACACACTGCAACAACCCACTAAATACACTAACACGTCACAGACTTACCCTCCGCGTCGATCCACGGCTATCTCCTCATGTCGCGCAGCACGCCCACACTCAACACCACCCGCGTAAAAATTGTCATTGCACTGCCACTAAAGCCGCCTCCCGTCCAGACTCACAAACAATATCAATATCAATAACAAACACAAACACGCCACAAGCACCGACACCCCCGCCTAATTTGTTGCCACGTCTATGAAAACAAGCACAGAAAAAATGCCATTCAACACGCTACTTACACACACTACCACTCGCTTACAATACGCGGACCTGGCAACACTACATTCCCTCTCCCATTTGCTCAAAGCCCACCACGTGACCCACACACACATACCAAAAGTAGAAGAAGAAGAACAACAACACACCGCACACACTGATTCTAACTTGGACGGAGAGCGCTGCGATTACATACATACACAGTTAAAATAACACGACCGCGTCGACACCTGGCGTGGTACAAGCGGGACGAACCGAGGCGCATATATGGATAACAACAACAACACCAACACTACACGCACACGCGCGCGCTGCAACAACGCGCTGCAACAACGCGCTGCAACACAAAACAGCTACGTACAGTGTGTGTGTGTGTGTGCGTGCGTGCGTGCGTGCGTGCGTGCGCGGGGGGGGGGGATTTTGGATCGCCTCGCGATGCAGCGCAAATGGCACAAAACGCTAATAATAATAATACAAAATAAGAACACTACACTAATAACAACAATAATATCAACAGTACAGAGAACAGTACAGTACACATGACTACAGTACAGTACAGAAAGAAAGCTCACATCAGAATATTAATCCATGTAATAATAATAATAATAATAAAAAATAAGAACACAACACTAATAACAACTATAATATCAACAGTACAGAGTACAGTACAGTACATCAGAATATTAATCCATGTAATAATAATAATAATAATCATAATAATAAAAAATAAGAACACAACACTAATAACAACAGTACAGAGAACAATACAGTACACATGAGTACAGTACAGTACAAAGACTTACAGTACAGCACAGTACAGTACAGTATACTGTTCCTGCGCCTTGCCATGCTCGCTTTCATACACAAATACACAAAACCAAACAAGGTCACTCAGCCAGCTTGGCAACTTTGCGCTTTCCAAGCAAATGCATAAATGAAAACATCATGGGTTGCCATTGCCTTCTTCCCATTTGCGTATCGCATGGCGCTAGGATGAGCGGAAATTCTAGTAGTATACATGTGTACTATAAAGTGCTATGACTATTCGAAATTCTGTGGCGAGCCGTCTTCACTTTTTGAAATTCTGTGGCGAGCCGTCTTCACTTTTCGCGGGGGCGAGATGGAAAAGGGGCGAGATGACCTGGTACCCTAAGTTAGTGACATGTAGGCCTTTATTGCATATTGATCACAAACCATATCATTTAAACTTCTAGTACTAAGTTAGTGACTCACTTACATCTCAAAAGTAAAACTATAGACCAAGCAATTGCAAATGAGCCATCATCATTTCACACATTCTAGGCGGTACCGAGACGACTCGCCCCTTTTCCAACTCGCCCTCGCGAAAAGTGAAGACGGCTCGCCACAGAATTTTGAAAAGTGATGACGGCTCGCCCCGAGCCGTGGAGAGCCCGCCCCCATAGTGTGGACAGCTCGCCCCACAGCGTGGATATCTCGCCCCAACGCACGGATATCTCGCCCCGTGTTTATTTCATGTTTATTTTACCTTATTTATCATATTAGAACATTGTTTGTCAAAGGAGAACATTTAGAACCAGTTAGAACCCGTTCGTTTGTTGTTGGTCAAATTAAAATTATGCATGGATAATGAATGGCTTACTCCCCTCCATTGTTCTGGAAATCCCATTCCAAGTACAGTACTTGAAATTATATGCACTCATGTTTACATAAGTACAGTACTTGAAATTTGTTTTTTGCTGCTAGTATTGAAGTAGCGTTGTGTATATATTTTTGTTCAACTTTTTTTCTTCTAGTATTGAAGAAGCGTTGTATATAATTTTTTTGTTCAACTATTTTTTAAAGTGGCATCTGTATATATTATTTCTCTCAAATAAATGGTTACATTCCTACAGTTGATCTGTTGTTGTTGTTCTTGTAACGACCCAGCACACTCAAACAAAAGAGGCTGATGACCCCCCTTGGGCCCCCTCCACTCTCACTATAACTAGACACATACCCCCCCCCCCCTCTCTCTCTGTTTAAAAGTACAGGAAAAATCTCAAAGTACATGTACAAATATAGTACAGGTAAAAATCTCTCTCTCTCTCTGTTTAAAAGTAGGCTACTATTGTGAATCAGTGGACCATGACAGCTTAAACACAACTCTTCTTTACTTTCAAAACTCAGAGTCAATAATAAGGCAAAGCAACATCATCACACATCATGTTGTATGTCAAGACTGAAGTAGTCGATCCCAGATAATCCCCCCAATCATCACAAACAACACAGGAATATGCAAGAGCGCAGCACAATCAAACAGCTGTCAGTGAGACATAACAGCTACATGTAAAAAATCTCTCTCTCTCTTTGTTGGGGCGACTTCTCCGGTTTTTTGGGCGAATTCTCCAGACTTTTGGGGGCGAATTCTCCACGTGTTGGGGCGACCGCTCTTCCCGTTGGGGCGACCGTTCTTCCTGTTGAGGCGACCGATCTTCGCCGCTTTGGGCGAGTTGGAAAAGGGGCGAGCCGTCTCGTATTCGGGAGAACGGGGTAAGATTAAGCACTTTTTGCTTAAGTTGTCCTGGAAGCAAGGCAAAATGAGATGGCAGTAAAATCTAACGATCTACACATATTTCAGGATGTCTTCTATCAATTGAAATGATGAGTAAGCATGATCTATGACAAAGGGCCATGAAAATATGACCTTTAAAAAAGGTCATGTGGCTCAATTTGCCCCAGGTAAGCGGTAAGTTGAACCACATGATATTTTAATGTAAAGAGCTTCAACTTGAACAGATAATGTATTCACTTATTGAAATTAATTTAATAACAGTTTTCCCTTTTGCAAATAGTCTTATTTATTTGTTTATTTTTTATTTAAACAATATAAAGACAATTAAATAAAGTTTGTTATTCAGAACCTTATAACATTTGCAATATTGTTAATACGATATAGCAAATTTGCAAACATTTGAAAACATGCAAATTAAAGGTCATTCAGTATAATTTGAGTAGCAAAGACTTAATAAAAAAATATCAATAGTGATTCACATTAAGACAATTGGCTCAATTTACCCCCGGACAGAGAACAGCTCTCAGAAGCGAACACTCCAGGTGGTAATTTGAAACCACAGGAAAGAATTTAAATACATGCTAAACAGAGCATTGAAGATATAACTATTATTCGAACCCCCGACTCCTGATGTCAGAGAGCTACAGTATCTCAGGCCTATTCCTAGACTCGGCGCCTGCCCTTTTAATTTTAGGAGTTTAAAGTTGAAACAACATGACATTTGGGAGACATCAGCTGTCTGCATTTACAACAGTAGCTATATTATTATGATGGGAATATTATCAGAACAATTTTATTAATGGTACCCCAACTTTCAGCAGCTGTCACATTCTCCTAGGGCAGTGGTTCCGAAAGTGGGGTCCTTGAGGGAGTTCCAGGGGGTACCCAGCTAAATGATATTTAGGAACCAAATGGACCCTTAATATGGGTCTGTAACTCAGAGTAACTGAGTGTACAAACATGTTGTACACTCAGAGTTAAATTAACATTGATTTTACAATATAAATTGGGGTCCCAGAGATAGAAATGCCATTAAAGGACAACTTTAGTTTTTTTCAACCAAGGTTCATGTTTTAGGTGAACCTTAGGGAAAGTAAAAGATGAGTGTTAATCTTTTTTTCATTTGCTGCTTTCTTTCGTTTTAGGGATTTTAGCTGTTTTTGACAGGGGGCGGGGGCATTCGAGCATGGGGCTAAATATGTATGTTTTTACAAAATGTTATAGCGATTTATTTTATTATTTACTATAGTCCTACTAGACCCCAGGAAATTACATCTGGCCACAAAAGATCACAGGATCTACTGAATGTGTCAAACTGACATATTGAGCCTATGACACACAGTATGGCAGCCCCCCAGTATAGTAGGCCTCCTTCACATCCTGTCTCCTGTCTACCCCCTTAGACAGCACTTTTTAGACTTAGATAGCATTTTAAACAGACGTAGCATGTGATGTAGACAGCACAATAATTGCATTGTATGTAGTCATAGCACTTCATAGTATATATGTACAGCATAGTATAGCATTATGTATAGTGTCATTATATAGATATGTTCTAGTTACGTTCTTAGCTTACGCATGTTTCGTGATAAATGCATTTTACATATGTGATGTATTCCCATGCTTTTTTGTTCTTGCTTAATGTAAATCGCTCTGGATTAAGAGCGTCTGCTAAATGCCTAAATTGTAATCACTGCTAGAGCCGTAAAAATCTTCTTATGTGGGTCCCTGGCATATCTTTTCCGTGGCCTGATTAGTGTCAATTTGAGGGTCCTTGACATGAAAAAGTTTGGAAACCACTGATATAATTGATTATATACAGTGTTGGGTCAGCTACATGTAGCTAAACTTGCCCAACACTGCAGATAACAATTAATTAAAACCAGTGTTTTAAGCAAGTTAAGCTAAAACACTGGTTAAGCTTGGGTCAGCAATGTAGCTGACCCAACACTGATATATGTCCAAAACTGTTTCAGGATTTCAAAATACAAAATAGCAAACATAAGATCTACAAGCTCAAAATGTGTCTCTTCGCACCACATTTCGAGCTTGCAGATCTGCTACCTTTGATACTTGTGTGTGATGCTGTAGTGTAGAATGATCCCATAGGGCATTCATTTAGGAAAAATACCAAATAAGTGGAAATATGGATAAGTTCTCTTTATTGTACAATAAAGTATCAAGAAATGTAACTACTAACGTACATTGAAATGTTATTATTGATGAAAATAGACAGTAGTCGGTCATTATCTCAACAAGATATCCATCATCATGACTAACTGCATTGTTCCACAGTTACACTGATCTTCCCTGGTAGCATCTTCAGAGGGACATGACCAGTGGCAATGAATGGAAAGAGTGCTTCGGTGAACGTGTGTTTGTCTTCGAAGGTGTGTATGTGTGTGTCAGTATCAGGATCCGAGAATGACAGCGTTCTTTCATTCCAGTCCAGCTGGACTCTGATCCTGTGAGGTTGTTTCTTCACTGAGAGAACGGTGCATTTTGCACTTCCGGGCTGTGCTCGGAAGAAGCGGGCTACGTAGTTCCCTTTGAACAAGCTTATTCCCCAGTGGTTCCCCTGGCGGTCTCCCCTTCTCTGAGCGGCACCCAGTAACCAGCTCGCACTGTCTCGCACCTCCACGTCCCAGCTGTGAGCCCCCGAGTCAAAGCCCTCAGAGCCCAGGACGAAGGGAAAGCGGTCAAACTTAATAAAGTTAAAAGGAAAGCTGCTGTCGGGGAGCGGCTGCCATTCTCCCCATCTCGCACTGGTCAGATCATCAGAGAGGGTGTATAAGGGTTGTGCGGTGCTGGGGTCCAGGGTGACAGGAGCGTAGGAGACCATGTCCTTCATCTTGTCCCAGACTCTGAAGGCCAGGTTGCCCAGGTGTTTGGCCACGTCTATCAGTGCTGAGACCGGCTGTGGGTCCTGCAGGGTGAACTGGGCTCTTTCCATCGTGGTCTTGTAGTTCTGCAGGAATGAGACGTGTTCGGCTCTCAGCTCCTCCTCCGTGGCTGTGATGTGGTTTGAAAGCGTCAATATGTCTCTGTTAAGACCCTCAATCCTCTCCTTCATCATCTGACTCTTCTGCCGCTCTTCCTCCCTCAGTGCAGCGATGCTGGCCTCCTCTTCCCCTCGTAGAAACTGATGCAGCTTCTTAAACTGTTCCTTAATGTGCCACTCTGTGTGACGGACCTTGGCCTTAAAGTGTGATGCCGTTTGGTCACTGTTTCTTTTAACTTCATTAAATACCTTAATTCTTTCCCGTAAGGTCTTCAGTGATTTCTGGGCTGCATTCTTGTGCTCCAGAGCAGCTTTGTCGATGGGTTTGAAACTGTGGCTGGCGTGTTTCTCTGAATGGACACACACTGGCTGTTGACATTCCAGGCAGAACAGCTTGTGTTTCTCGGCGTGCAGACCGCAGAGATCCTCAGGCCCCGCAGGTGAAGTTCTCTTACATTTTGCGGCTCTCTGACGACCTCTCTCCTGCTCGAAGGCCTCACACAGGTTCCTCAGCGCCAGGGTACGGGGTGGTGGGTGACCCGTGGTGATATGGACTTCCTTGCAAAGCGGACATTCCTCCGTGTTCTTAGTTCGCCAACATTCCTGCACACAGACGTTGCAGAAGCTGTGGCTACACGACAGGAGAACGGGATCTTTAAAGACGTCTCGACACACAGGACAGGAATAATCCTCTTCTGGAACAGGCGCTGTGGGGGTGGAAGAAGCCATCGTGGTGAGTCTGTCTGAGGTCTCCTGTCTAGAATGCAACACTAAGTTTACTTTCACTCTGTGAATCCTGGTTCTTTCTTGTAACTGTTGCGTTAAACTCCAGCAACAAGTCTAAGTAATAATTATCTGCTATGGCTGTGGAGGTAGGTCCTCACTCTCACTGGAAGTTGTTAGTTTGATGATGTGAAGGCGAGTCTCTCCGTAAATACATGTGTTCGCGCGTGCCAGAGAGCGGAACAATAACAACTTCCCCTTTTATGCCGTTTGTCAGATGACTCCGGCATGACACTCGCGCGCACACACGCACGCACACACACACACGCACACGCACACACACACTTTTTTTACATTAGCTTTTATTGGTCGCAATATTAATTAGTAGGCTAGTGGGTAGGGGAGAACGGGGTAAGATGAACCACTTTTTGCTTAAGTTGTCCTGGAAGCAAGGCAAAATGAGATGGCAGTAAAATCTAACGATCTACACATATTTCAGGATGTCTTCTATCAATGAAATATGGTCATGTGGCTCAATTTGCCCCAGGTAAGCGGTAAGTTGATCCAAGTCAAGGGGTAAGCTGAACCACATGATATTTTAATGTAAAGAGCTTCAACTTGAACAGATAATGTATTCACTTATTGAAATTAATTTAATAACAGTTTTCCCTTTTGCAAATAGTTAAATCTAATAAATAAATCTAATAGTGTTTAGATTTAAACAATATAAAGACAATTAAATAAAGTTTGTTATTCAGAACCTTATAACATTTGCAATATTGTTAATACAATATAGCAAATTTGCAAACATTTGAAAACATGCAAATTAAAGGTCATTCAGTATAATTTGAGTAGCAAAGACTTAATAAAAAAATATGAATAGTGATTCACATTAAGACAATTGGCTCAATTTACCCCCGGACATTTGGTTCATCTTACCCACAGCCTAACCTGACTCCGCCAGATGGGGCAGCAGAGAGTACACTGGGTTCCCCCCTCCTGCTCCCATCTGGGAACTCTCAGGCAGACTTGATGCCCGGCCACAAAACGGCCTGGCCAATAGGCCTATCTCACAGAATTTCCCCGCCCCCTTTTTACGCCCCCTTTCGGGACTAGTGGTGATAGCGTGACGTCACTCCATAGACACTACATGTTAACAGACGTTATTTAAGAAGTCTACAACTTTTGTTTTCTCAAGGTAAGGTTTGTTCTATCTGTTCGAGCTGATTTACCATCTTGTTTGCTTCATAATAATATTGGTCTGTCACATTTTTACATTAGGAAATGTACTTAGATTCTCCAGAGAAAGAAACTTGTAAATGCTAATGTTAAATGACACCACTATCTACCGGAAGTGGGCGTGGAAAGCGGGCTGTGAGATAGGCCTATCAGCAGCAGCTTCTAGCAGCTTATAGCAGCAGCTTCTAGCTTCTAGCTGCTGCTGATTGGCCAGGCCGTTTTGTGGCCGGGCATCAAGTCTGCCTAAGAGTTCCCAGATGAGAGCAGGAGGGGGGAACCCAGTGTACTCTCTGCTGCCCCATCTGGCGGAGTCAGGTTACCCACAGCCACCATTTAGGAAAACAATGACTAGAATAATACTTCAGACAATTTGCTAAATTATTCACATGCTTTAGACCTGGGTACATTCTGCATTCTGTCATTTTATATGATGTGTCGAAATTTTCTTTGTGTAAAAGAATGTTTTCTACTTTCCCCATGTGCTAACTAACTTCACAGCCAGGTGTAAATGATGGATGCTTAATTGCTTATTATTAGATTTAAGGTAACATGGCAAGTTGGCAACACAGTTTTCTAGTTTTCTAGATAAAGGGGGTGGTTCAACTTACCCGCTGGCTCATCTTATGGCTCTCCCCTACTGTCTGTGCTTATATGTCTGTCCATGTTATTTCTTATTTGTCTTGTATTTATTGTTACTGGCACAGCTGTGTTACTTATGTTGCCTCTTTTGGCCAGTTCACACTTTTTACTGGTTAAATAAAACACACTCGCGCACGCCACGCACGCACCTGTTGAAGACCCAGGCCGGCCCTGATGTAGACTGTTTGGCATTGGCAGGGTCAATGGGCTGGAGCCAGGCAATCCACATACTCTGCTATGCTGCTGATCCCACAGAAGCATGCATCCAAAGCAGAGTGTAGTGTAGGAGAGTAGTGACACGCTTTGATCTCGCCGCAAAGCGTGTGCCTATGGGCTACAGTTCCAAACATTGCTCCTATGACTGGAACTATCCCATTTACAATTTACAATTTACAATTTAGGCATTTAGCAGACGCTCTTAATCCAGAGCGACTTACAATAAGCAAGAACAAAAAGCATGGGAATACATCACATATGTAAAAAATGCATTTATCGCGAAACATGCGTAAGCTAAGAACGTGACTAGAACATATCTATATAATGACACTATACATATAAACTATAACTAGAACATATCTATATAATGACACTATACATATAAACTACACATATATGCTATACTATGCTGTACATATATACTATGAAGTGCTATGACTACATACAATGCACTTATTGTGCTGTCTACATGACATGCTATAAGTCTGTTTCAAATGCTATATAAGTCTATGAAGTGCTGTCTAAGGGGGGTAGGGTAAGTGCTATGGGCCATGATGGAGTCTGAAAAGGTGGGTTTTCAGACTACGGCGGAAGATCGGGAGTGATGCTGCAGTTCTGATTGCAACGGGAAGTGCATTCCACAGTTTTGGGGCCAGAAGGGAGAAGAGTTTGGGACGTGTGGAGCGTTGTCCCGGCGTTTTTAGTGAGGGTACTTCCAGCTTCCCTGCGTTGGCTGATCTGAGTGCGCGGGAGGGTTTGTAGGGTTCAATCATGCTGGCAAGATATGGGGGAGCCATACCTTTGGTTGCTTTAAATGCCAACATCAGAGTTTTGTATTCTGTGCGGGCAGCGACCGGGAGCCAGTGCAGGGAGCGGAGCAGGGGGGAGACATGTGAGAATTTTGGCTGGTTGAAGACCAAGCGAGCTGCGGCATTTTGGATCAGTTGGAGAGGCTTCAGTGCACATGCCGGTAGGCCAGTAAGGAGAGAGTTACAATAGTCAAGTTTTGACAGGACTGTTGTCTGGATTAGGAGCTGGGATGATTCCTGGGTGAGGAACGGTCTAATTCGTCGTATGTTATAGAGTGTGAACCTACAGGATCGAGTGACAGCTGTGATGTGAGTTTTGAACGAGAGCTGACTGTCCAGGACAACACCAAGGTTCCTGGCTGTTGGGACAGACGTTACCAGGGCGTTGTCTACGGAAATAGTTAGCTCCCGCATCGGGCAGGACTTAGCTGGGAAGAAGAGAAGCTCAGTCTTGTCTGGGTTCAGCTTGAGGTGGTTGGAGGACATCCACTGTGAGATGTCAGCCAGGCAAGCAGTGATGCGCTCTTCCACCTGGGTGGCAGAGGGGGGGAAGGATAGAAACAGTTGTGTGTCATCGGCATAACAGTGATAGGATATGTTGTGAGCAGAGATGATAGTGCCAAGGGATTTAGTGTACAGTGAGAAAAGGAGGGGACCAAGTACGGATCCCTGTGGGACCCCAGTTTGGAGGGTTCGGGGGGATGATAACAGACCTTTCCAGGAGACCTGGTAGGTCCGGTCGGTGAGGTAAGAGGAGAACCACTTTAGTGCTGTCCCGCCGATGCCTAGATCCGCTAGGGTGTCTAGGAGCAGCTGGTGGTTCACTGTGTCAAATGCTGCTGATAGGTCTAGGAGAATCAGGACTGCAGAGTGGGAAGCAGCCTGGGCAGCATGTAGTGCTTCTGTGACTGCCAGCAGGGCAGTTTCTGTGGAGTGGGCCTTTTTGAATCCGGACTGGTTGGGATCCAGCAGGTTGTTATGTGAGAGATGGAGAGAGAGCTGGTTGGAGACAACACGTTCAATGCTTTTTGATAGAAATGAAAGGAGTGATACCGGTCTGTAGTTCTTGACATCTGAGGGGTCAAGGGTTGGTTTCTTGAGGAGTGGTGTTACTCTGGCTGACTTGAGGGCAGATGGGACGCAGCCTGAGGTTACTGAGGTGTTGATGATGGAGGTGATGAAGGGGAGCAGATCAGGTGCGATGGTCTGGAAGATTGGGGACGGGACAGGGTCGAGAGGACAGGTGGTAGGTCTAGTGGAAGTCACTAGTTGTAGGACCTCGTCTGGGGAAAGAGGAGAGAAGGAGGACATGCATGGTGTGTTGGGGTTAGTGTTGGTTGAGTCAGATGCCACTTTATGGGGGAGAGGGGGGAAGGAGCTGCTGATATCGTCAACCTTCTTCTCGAAGTAGTTGACAAAAACATCAGCAGTGAGGGATGAAGGTTGGGTGGGGGGAGGGGGCTTAAGGAGGGAGGAGAAAGTGGAGAAGAGCTTCCTTGGGTTAGAAGTACAGGATTGGATTTTGGTGTGGTAGAAAGAGGTTTTAGCAGTGGTTAGTGAGAGGGAGAAGGCAGAGAGGAGTGAGTGAAAGTGGGATAGGTCATCAGGTAGCTTTGTCTTGCGCCACTTCCTTTCGGCTGCCCTTAGAGGTGTTCGTTCAGATCTGAGAGCTTCAGATAACCAGGGAGCCGGTGGACATGAGCGAGCTGGCCTGGATGAGAGCGGGCAGTGTTGGTCGAATGCAGATGAGATAGAGGAGAGGAAGGATGAGGTTGCAGAGTCAGGTGAGAGAGAGAGGAAGGACTCCAGGGAGGGTAGAGAGGAGAGAATAGAGGATGAGAGGGAGGAGGGGTTTAGGGATTTGAGATTGCGTCGGGTGGTGGCGTTAGGAGGGTTAGTGGGTTTAGGCGGGAGGGTGGAGAGAGAGGGAGAAGGCTATGAAGTGGTGGTCAGACCTAATTAACGGAGTAACAGAGAGTGTAGAAGGAGAGCAGGCTCTGGAGAACACAAGGTCCAAAACATTACCAGCCTTGTGAGTGGGAGGGGAGGGAGATAGTGAGAGGTCAAATGAGGCCAGAAGGGATGTAACGGGAAGATACTTCTCTGCTGTAGGTAGGTTGAAATCGCCCAGTAGGATCAGGGGGGTGCCATCTTCTGGAAATGAACTAATCAGGGAATCTAGTTCTTCCAGGAAGTTCCCAAGAGTTCCTGGGGGGCGATAGAGCACAATGAGGGTGAGGGGGACTGGTTGTGATATTGAGATAGCATGGAATTCAAATGTGGACAGAGAAAGGTGAGAGAGATTTAAGACACGGAAATTCCATTTGGGGGACATTAGTAGTCCTGTGCCACCCCCTGCACCTGTTGGGCGAGGGGTGTGGGTAAACTTGTGGGAAACAGAGAGGGCGGCCGGGGTTGAAGTGTTGTCTGGGGTAATCCAGGTTTCAGTCAGAGCAAGGAAATGCAGAGACTTGAGGGAGGCGTGGCCTGAAATGAATTCAGGCATTTTCTTTTTGGTAGCTGCATGGCAGTTCCAGAGGCCTCCCTCCACCACCATGTGGTGACTGGGTGAACGAGCTGGATAGATGAGATTTGAGGGATTTCTGAGACGGGGGAAGTAGTGACTAGGACGGCATGAGGGGGAAATTATAGCCTAATGGTGATTGTATATCCTGCTAGCCCTTTGTTTCAGATCAAGAGGACAGATTGGGTTAGGAACGAACAAAGAAAAACAGACAGAAAGACAGAAATAGTAGAAAGACAGAAATATTACTAAAAGGAATACAGATGTGCAGAAAAACTGCAGAGTAAGTTCCCCACCTACTGTGTCCAATTTCAAATAGCAGTAGATGAAATATCAGCTGCTTCTGTCACACCACCACTGGTCAAAGTGTGGTTTTGGTCTGGGCAGATAAATAGCAGTGCTATTTATATGCCTAGGAGCTATTAAGACAAGGATATGCAAAGTCCCATTGAGATAGAATGAGCACTTCCGCATTCCATTGTTACAATGGGAGTCAACGCTAGTGTTGCCACTCTCTTACAGTCTTACTATAATATTACTCTGACATAAAGGTAGCAGGGTAAGTGATATTTTTTGAGTGGTGTAAACCACTCCTATACAACTGGCTTTGTTAGTGCAGAAAAAATGAGCATGGTTGCTATGTTCACCCTGTTCACCCGGGTGTGATTTCATTACGTCAGACATGATTTCATTACGTCAGACAGGTTATATAAGACCTTACACCACTCAGTTCACACGGCACACACGCACGCACACACGCACACATATACACACACACACACACACACACTCCTCTCTCTCTCTGTCGCTCTAATGAATTAGTCTCATGTCTAGCAGCTGCGCATAGTTTCTGCTGGCGGATCCTGCCGGCAGCTGCCTATGCCATAAAAAGCATAGGTGAGTTCCTCCAGGCTAATGATACACAGACTTGAGTAGAAAATAAATTGTGGTATTTTATCATGAGAGGTGAGTCACTTACCACCGCGGTGTGACGTCATGTTGTAGTTTTCGGTGGTCACCTTATCACCTAAAACTGGAGTATGAATAGGCCTTTAGGGTACCACCATTTACACATTGTTGACAGGATGCAGAGGGAGATTACGTTCACAAATAATGAAGATCAACATAATTGACCCACCAGAGCCTATAAATTCTGTCTGGATCGGAGGTCCCATCTTACTAGCCTGGCTAATAAGCCAGACCGAATCAGCCGTTGGCAAAAAAAAATTGCCTGCCGGCGGATTACGGTCTGGAGAGGCTCAATTGTACGCCCATTTCCTACACCAGAGAACTGGTGTGGCCAATCGGGACACGGTATGCAATATGGGCGGGCTTTGGTACAGTGACGTTCAATGCTTGAGACCTTTGACTGACAGTAGCTCTGACCAATTGCGTCAAAGAGAAAATGTTTGAACCCGCCCCCCCGGGAAACAAGATCCATACACAGCATCTCCAGACTCAAATACCACACGACAGTGTGATTTGAGTCTGGTTTATTAGCCAGGCTACCATCTTACCTCCCTAGCTGCATGGTACCAGAAATTTGGCCTTTGGATACTTTTTGTGTGACATATGGTTCAAATCCATAATTTTTCTCAATAAGACGATTATGTTCTTAGTTTGGCTTTGTACAGTACCATGTATCAACAGGCAATCTTTCTTTATATTAAGGAACATACAATTCTGCATTTCATGAATATTACAACATAATCTATTTAAATCATACTATTCAGTCAATGTCTGTCTGTCTGTCTGTCTGTCTGTCTGTCTGTCTGTCTGTCTGTCTGTCTGTCTGTCTGAATGTCAGAAACACTGTGTTATCTCCTCACCGCCTCCACCAATCGCTCCCACTTTTCACAGGCATTGACCATAATAATATGGAGGTCTTAACGAAGCCCTTTTCCCAATTTAACAAATTATAAATTAATAATGAATTTATTAGTGAATTAAAAATATGAAAACTCACCCAGGGTGCAGTACCCCCAGCGGCCACAAGTGGGGGGCAATATCTCACAACGGGTAAGGGCTAGTAAATAATAATTATGAAAACATATTTCACTTCATTGGCCCAGGGGCAGGGGTAACCCTTACAAATGCCCCAGTTAAAATAATTCATTTAGTGAATTTGCATGGTGATTTTCTGCACTGGCATGTCAAACTCGGGCAAGCTTGGATATTCACATGACGCCACGGTGATGTCACCGACAGGTATATTTAAAGTCCTCCCACATCACAGGTTAGATATTTGTATAGGACGCAGATAAAAGAGCCTTAGAATAAAATCTTTACCCCTGAAACAGCTTCACGTAAAGCAGAACCCCACCTAACCCAAGCTCAGTCATGGATGACGACGTCCTCGCACTGGTCATTGACAATGGCTCAGGAATGTGCAAAGCTGGTTTCGCCGGGGACGACACGCCTCGCGCCGTCTTCCCCTCTATCGTCGGTCGTGCCAGGCACCAAGGAGTGATGCTGGGTATGGCCCAGAAAGATAGTTACGTAGGAGACGAAGCCCAGAGCAAGAGAGGTATCCTTACCCTGAAGTACCCCATAGAGCACGGAATTGTCACCAACTGGGACGACATGGAGAAAATATGGCACCACACATTTTACAACGAGTTGAGAATCACCCCTGAAGACTACAGCATCCTGCTCACGGAGGCCCCCTTGAACCCCAAAGCCAACAGAGAGAAGATGACACAGATCATGTTCGAGACCTTCAACACTCAAGCGATGTACGTGGCCATCCAGGCAGTGCTGTCCCTGTACGCCTCTGGTCGTAACACCGGTATCGTCATGGACTCCGGGGACGGCGTGACCCACACAGTGCCCATCTACGAGGGCCACGCCCTTCCACACGCCATCCTGCGTCTGGATCTGGCCGGACGCGACCTCACAGGTTACCTCATGAAGATCATGACAGAGCGTGGTTACTCTTTCACCACCACGGCTGAGAGGGAAATTGTGCGTGACATCAAGGAGAATCTGTGCTATGTCGCCCTGGACTTTGAGCAGGACATGAACACCGCTGCCAACTCTTCCTCCGTAGAGAAGAGCTATGAACTGCCTGATGGAGTGGTCATCACCATTGGCAATGAAAGATTCCGCTGTCCAGAGGCTCTCTTCCAGCCTAACTTCCTTGGTTTGGAGACTGCGGGTATCCACGAGACCACCTACAACAGCATCATGAAGTGTGACATCGACATCCGAAAGGACTTGTACGCCAACATTGTGCTGTCCGGAGGTACCACCATGTACCAAGGAATTTCCGACAGGATGCAGAAGGAGATCACAGCCCTGGCCCCATCCACCATGAAGATCAAGATCATTGCCCCGCCAGAGCGCAAGTTCTCTGTCTGGATTGGAGGTTCCATCCTGGCCTCCCTGTCCACCTTCCAGCAGATGTGGATCAGCAAACAGGAATACGATGAGTCCGGACCTTCTATTGTCCACCGCAAATGCTTCTAAATAGACCTAGTCTTTTTTCTTCCCTGAACAAACGCAGAAACGACGACATCCTTGAGCTCCACTCCAGGCTTCTGCCAGTTGAGCTCGGCAGTAGACATCGACGAGATGACCAATTCACTCGTTTGATCACGTCGATTGGAGATGGGAGGGCAAACGGTTAGCCCGACTCTGTACAGTGCAAAGCTAACAAAAACTCTCACAAATTAAAACAAACCTCATTTATTTAATCTGCACAAGAAGTTGAGTGTAACAGCAAGAACGTATGGATGGGTGAAGGACTATCAATCACACAAACGAAACACTGAGGGCACATGATGTCGACTTCGTCAGGCGAAGGCGAAACTGACCGACTTCAGACAGCCACGACAGGCCTTGAACATGAAAATGTTTTTATTTCTGTCTTTTTTGAGCCGTCCTCCTAGGCACAGCTTTGTGTGTTTGTGCGTCTGTCCGTTTGAGCATGGAATGTGATGCATGATGATGATGATAAGAGCGCCGCTCACTTCACACGAGTGTGATTTTCTTCTTCTTTTTTTTTTACAACGTTTATTTTTGACAACCGGGGCAACATGACAGGTGCTCAAGCCCCCTCCCCCCCAACACCCTGTAAATGGTTAATGGGGCATTTATAATAGCGCTTTTATCCAAAGCGCTCTTCATCGATTGTGCATTTCACCCATTTCACACACCGATGGCAGAGGAAACCATGCAAGGTACCAACCTTGCCCACCGGGAGAAATTAGCGGTTCAGAGTCTTGCTCAAGGACACTTTGACACGGGAATTCCGGGATCGAACTGGGAACATCACGGTTCCCATCCGGCTGCTCTACCGGCCACTCTTACCCCTGAGCCACTGTCGCATGTGCACGCTTTACTGCCGGGACAGTACACTATAAAGTAAAGTAAGTAGCCTTGCCGAGCCATGAGGCCCATAGAGCAGGAGCCTATCTCCTGTTTCTGTAGCGTGAGGCAGCTTGATGTACAAGTACACCCCCTGGACATGACGCTAGTATGTCGCAGGGACTTACCCCCAATCCAACCCTTGATGCTGAGTGTCAAGCAGGGAGGCACTGGGTCCCATTTCTTAGAGTCTTTGGTATGACCCGGCCGGGGATTGAACCCCAACCTCCCAGTCTCAGGGAGGACACTCTAACCACAAGGCCACTGAGCTGGTACAGTACACTATGCCTAACTGCAAAAGGGGACATGTCCAGTCCAGGTAAGATTCTGATGGGTTTGTAGCTGACGATTCTACTGGACCCCCGTGCATCCGGATGTTCACAATGTGATGTACATGAAGTTAGAACAGCTGGCTGGCCGATAAGCGCCAGTAGACGATGTTTTTTGCTCAAGTAGAGGCCTTCACAAATCCACAATGACGGATCCAAACCCTTGTTATGACCCTGTGAAATTTGTTCCGAGATCTGATTGGTTCTGACATTTTTTTAAACAACACGACAGACCTAATTCCTGACTCCGCCAGATTACGGCAGTACTGAGTTCACAAGTTCCCTCCTCCTGCCTGCATCTGGGATCTCTCAGGCAGAAACGATGAACCCAGAAGCAGCGGGACAAAAATCTGATATCTCCATAATAATTTCGAGTTGTAGTCTTGTTGGGTTGTGTTTACATTTGCGCTGTGGCACAGCTTCAATATGTCCTAAGTCTCGCGTTGATCCCGCCTCTAGCGGCCTCATACAGCCGCATATCGCTCCGGAGTACATCGTGTCTGCCTGAGAGACACCAGACTCACCCTCTGGCAGAATACAAATGTTGTCCAGCAGGGGGAGTGGTTCTACCAGGCTACGGCAGACCCCCAACAGTAATGGACCCGTGACATTTGTTTCCGAGATCTTATTGGTCCCGTCATTTCCTTTTTTTCTTTTTTTTTAAATGATGGACCTGTGAAGTATGTTTTGGACATGAGTTCCGAGATCCTTTTTGTTCCAATATATTATGGATGTGACAAACCTCATAATTGGTGCCTGTTTTCCAGTAGCCTACATGCCAGTTATATTGTATAGGCTACTCCATAATGGAATCTATACCGAGTGCCAGTCTTACCCATGCCCCCTGGGTTACGGATGTGTTTTTTTCCCATTCAAATCCCATAGACGTTTTTGAGTGGTGCAACCACTCCCTTACAGAGCTATGTGGGTGGGTAGGTGGCTGGGTCTGAGCACGAAAACAGCTTGACTGTTTTTCACCACCTGTGCGCAACCTAACACACACAAACACACACGCACATATTAACTGTATATATGATTTCGGGTGTGCCAGTACAGTACAGTGACAGTACAGTACAGTAGAGGGTACAGAGGGACCCCCACACGGTCACTCTGTAATTTCTCAACCGTTTCGGACGTGGAGCGGTTCGCCGGATTCGGCCCGGCCCCCTGGGCGCGTTCCTGGGGGTCTGGATGCTCAGGGTACCCCCCCGGAGACCCCCACATTAACTCTCATTTCTCTACCATTTCGGATGTGGGGCGGCTTGCCGCAACCGGGCCGGCACCCTGGCCGTGGTCCTGTGGGTCTGGAACTTCCGGTGACCCCCACACGGAGTTGCACCACTCACTTCACACAGGTGTGATTTTTAAATCATATACCATATAGGAACAGTGTTCCAAAAATGTAAAACAAATAAAATAATAAATAAAAAGTAAAGTCTGTTTTTGAAAATTGTATTAATTCTGTGACGGTACCCGGAAGTAGCGTTAAACGCTACATTAGCAAATCAAGCGAAGCAGGTCACGCTCCGTCAAAAACCTTCTCTAGATTCCTTCGATCTCGTTTGTCATCAGTATTATTTTGTTTGTTTGAAACAACTGAGAACTAACAATGCTACTACTACTAAAAAATACTACAACATGACTGACTGATTGATTGAAATATTTATTAACAGTTTGCAGTACATTTCAAGCACAAACTCAATACAAAGACTTAACTGTGAGTGGACGACCCAATAAAGCATTACACTTGTTTACAAGAGGGTCCACCGTCCACATTTAGAGACGTACAAATAGACACTTCTATATAGTCAAAGAACAGAACAGAACAGGAATTCATCATAAAGGAGGTAAAAAGGAAAAAGAAACATACAGTGAGGGGAAAAATTATGAATTGCCACCGGCAGTGACGCGGGGAGCCTATATGTACAGTATGTAGCCTTTAGTGTGTGTGTGTGCACTGCAAACACAAACCTTGTCCTAACACAAACATTAAATGCCATTGACAATGAATGGACAATTTTGAGTGTTTGTGTAAACACAAACATTGCGTAACACAAACATTGAAGACAAAGGTGAGGACGCAAATTCTGATTGGCCGGAATGAGATGACGTATGATGATGTATACGATGATAAGAGAGCCCCTCACTTCACGCAGGTGTGTTTTTATTGTAGTGGTTTTGTAGGCGGCCCTTTATTTTCTTCTTAGGGATAAATCTGTACCTTTTTACCATCAGACGGTAGGCCTACTCCATGATTAACGATATTACATGTTAATACATTATCACGCACGGTGTGCGCACCTTTTGTCCATAGCAGATCTACAAGCTCATAGCGCGAGCACCGAGTGCCGCACTGTGAGCTTGTAGATCTGCTATGGAAGTTTGATGTCCTCCTAAGAGTCAGTGAACTGTGGCTGGACTGCACTCATCTGGTCCCATGGCAACCTAAATTGTCACTTGTGTGCTATACCAGTGGTTCCCAAAGTGGGGTCCGGGGTCCCCCAGGGGTCCTTGAGGGAGTTCCAGGGGGTCTCCCAGCTAAATGATAGTTTGGAACCAAATGGACCCTTATGGGTCTGTAACTCTGAGAGTGTACAAATGGAACTAAATGGACCATGAACGGGTCCATTTGGTTCCTAAATTGGGGTCTGAAGAGATAGAAATGCCATTAAATGCGCGTCTGTAGACTAATATGCATGTCAAACTGGGGGTCCTTGAAATTGAACGGGTTGAGAATCACTGCTAGAGCCGTAAAAACCTTCTCTTTATGGGGGTCCCTGGCATATCTTTTCAAATGGGGGTTTGTGGGCTAATTAGTGTCAATTTGGGGGACCTTGACATGAAAAGGTTTGGGAAAGCCGTGAAAATCTGCTCTTATGGGGGTTGTTGGCATATCTTTTCAAATGGGGGTCCGCTCTGCGTAAAATGTCTCTCTCAGCTATACAATATGTGGTGGGGGTCTCTGCTTCATCTCTCTCTCAGCTAAAGAGTCTTTGAAGACCCCAACTGCTTTAGAGGGTAATGGTATATTACATTTAGGCATCTAGCAGACACTCTCATCCAGGATGATAGATTTACAAGTGCAAGGTCAAATTAAAAGGCATTAACCTGAGAGGAAACCAAGTTTATTTGTATAGCAAATTTAAACAACGAGGAAAGTCAAGATGCTTTTCATAAAACAATCATTAAGGCGGACACAGAGCATTAAGACCAAACTCATTATGTAAGGAAGGGGACGTGAACACGATAAAAAAGAGAACTTAAAACAAAACAGACAAGACGATCAGATTACAGTGAAGGAGAACAAAATAGATGTACCGTAGCTCTACTTAACTACTGTGTCATTAATGTTAACCACTTGGTAATTTTCCTTAGCCATATACCAATTTATTTTCCCAATTTTATTTTATGGAAAAAGCCATTTGTGTTGAATGTAGGCAAAAGTCATAAATTACATTGTGAAGCAATTGAAAGAGAGATGTACTAGCTCAGCTATCTGTAATCTTAACCCACTTGATAGCAAGCAGACAGACTGACAAACATCAGACACATTTCCATTAGTTTGTTTTATGGACACCATTGTTTGTGTTGAATGTGCTAATTAGATTGAAAATGTATCAAATTACTTTGATTACAAATTGTGTCATTGACACTTGTCACATTGCACTTGTCTTTTCATACGTTATGTGGAAATAAAGCAAACAAAAGTATCGTTAATGTCGTCATTTTATCAACCGTGGCCACTTCTCATTGTTGTAATGTGTCCCACAGGTTCATCTATTTGAGTATCCCAGCTGTAGATGCTCACATAATTATCCTTGTAGTTCTAGTGCTCAGAGTGAGAGGCCCTGCTGCTACAACACTATAAACTGTTACTTTTCAGGAAATGGAACAAAATGCTAAAATAGCAGATCAAAAGCTCAAAATGTGTTGCGTCGGCTGACACTGACAAAATAGGGTTTTTAATGTACGGAGGAATGAAAACATTAAAAGTTAAAATATGGAGATAAGCAACGATATGTAAAGCATATCTATGACACAACTATATAAATGTATAAATGATCACACATTGTATATCATCGCTGTCCGGCAGAAACCAGAAAAATCTCCATTTTTCAGGTTTTTCAGGTCTTTCATTATTTTTCATGAATCAATGCTATTTTACACCCTTTGCGTCTGTGTGTAGGTTAAAAAATATTGAACCAATGAATAGTATTAAAAAGTGCTTCTGACAAAACCAGCTAACTCCATTGGACCCTCAAACTAGTAGTCTGCTAAAGCAGCTAACTCCACCCCCTCCCTCTCTTGCAATATATAAAGTCACAATACCAACTGGTATTGCTTTGTTTTAAAAATACAAGGTTTTCTTCATTTCCTGAGAAATAATAGAAATAAAATAAAACATTTTGGAGTTTGCTGGTGTCTGCCCGACAGCAGAGATATCTACATGACCGTGCAGGCAAGTAGGGGTAATTAGCAGGTAATGGTATAGGCCTACTGATATATTATTGATTTCAGCTGTTCCAAATCCAAACGTGCAAACATGACCCGCTTTAATTGCTTCAGTCTATATGTAGCTTAATTACTAGTATTAGTATATATTTTTTACGTCCAATATATTTGTATTCAGTTCATAAAGTTAACACAACTATAACTAAATGCATTTGGTTGCATTTCTAGGATTCCAATTCAAAAATAGCAAAAAATAATTCAGGATTTCAATTCAAATATAGCAAAAATAGCCGACACGTTTTGCTACGCCAGTAATATGCAATGTGGCTCTCTGGAGTGAGTGTGGAACTATAGTGGCCCTCTGGAGTGAGTGTGGAACTATAGTGGCCCTCTGGAGTGAGTGTGGAACTATAGTTATTGTGGCCCTCTGGAGTGAGTGTGGAGCTACAGTATAGTGGCCCTCTGGAGTGAGTGTGGAACTATAGTTATTGTGGCCCTCTGGAGTGAGTGTGGAGCTATATTAGTGGCCCTCTGGAGTGAGTGTGGAACTATAGTGGCCCTCTGGAGTGAGTGTGGAACTATAGTGGCCCTCTGGAGTGAGTGTGGAACTATAGTGGCCCTCTCTATCGTCAAAGTTGCCCACCCATGGATTACGGTAGCCTATTCTGATATTAACCTGCGTGCCGCATTAAGTGATGTCGCCAGTTGCCCACCCCTGCCGTAATCTATCATTGTGTTCTGACGGTCAGTCCGCTGTGCTGAACTGCCGGCCAATTTTGCCTCCTCTGTTATGTCAGATGACTAAAATATGAGTAAGTCCTGAATGACATTTTATTCTAAAGAATATGACTACAACTAAATCAAAACTTGCTCTGGCTGTTTTGCTGGGGTTTTGATGCAGAGGAAGTTCCTTCTCTCCATGCAGTCCCTGATCTGCCACTGGGTGCTGTGGTCTTTGGGTAGGGTTCCACAGTGCCGCCCCCAGGCCGGACACGGTGGCAGGTTCTGGTACTGCTGTGGTTCCCCGTCCACCCAGAGCCACTGGCCCGCCAGGAAACGCAGAGCTGTCCACACCTGGGGACAACATGGAAGGCAAAGGAGGTCAAACATCTTCCTTCAAGTGTTACTGCACTTTAACTCACCCACTGCCTAGATTGTCTTTCGCTCCTATGGCTTTAGTCGTCGAGATCGTGTTTTGACGTCTTTTTTTATATATCGATTACATTTCACAACTCTGTTCTGCACGCGTCTGTATTAGAGCCCTTAGAGTATTAGAGCCCTTAGAGTATTAGAGCCCTTAGAGCCATTAGAGTCACAGTAACAACACGAACACTAACACGAACATCATCATGGCGGCCCCCTTCTTGCGCGAAACCGGTGAAACGCAAACTACAAGCAAACGATTACAGCACGCAATCTCCTAAAGGGAAGTCAGATGTCTGGGACAGTTTTGTTGTCATTGTCGACGCAGGCAGTAACAATGTTGGTGCTGCTAAATGCACAAAGTGTGACTCACTGCTTACTTACGACATGCAGAAGACGGAAAAATCTTCAGTGTTTCACAGTCACGGTGAAAATAAGCATACATAAGTATAATAAGACGAAAGTCCGTGAAAATTTAGTTATTTTCTGAATCTGCATTGTGCTGTGCAAACTGTACTTAACCATGCGACCATCGCAATAGCCGATCTGCTCGCTTCTTGTAGATCGGCTATTTTCAGCGCTCCTTTGTAAAGGCGGGCGTGATGCTGACGTTCAGTGTTCACTTCAGTCTCATAATCACAGTCACGGTGAAAATAAGCATAATATAGGATTGGACACACCACGGGTGTAACGGGTCTTTCGGACCGGGTAGGTTTATTTCGGATCGGATCCTGTTTTTATCGGCTCCGTTTCGGACCCGATCCAAAACTTTCGGGTCCGGGTCCGGGCCGGGTGCGGCCAATTAGAATGTTTTCGGATCCGGATCGGTTCTGTTCTGATATCACCGGGTCCGTTTCGGACCGGGTCCAATTTTATGGACCCGTGCTGCCCTCTAGTCCAGAGTTCCCCAATAGGCTGCCCGCGGGCCGCAAATAGCCCGCGGGCTCATAATCACAGTGGCCCCTGGAAGAATTTAAATTTTGAGGGGGTCCCAGATATAAATGGCATTAAATGGGGGTCAGTAGCCTATGCATGTCAAACTGGGCATCCTTTTCAAATGGGGTCTTGCCCACCTCGACCTCGTGCGTGCGGACTCTGCCCCCAGCCTGGTACCCTAGTCAAAATATGGCCCTTGAGGAAAATTAATTGGGGAACCCTGCTCTAGTCTGTATCGCTCTGGTTGCCGTGCGATGAAGTAAGAGAAAAAAAAGAGTGATGCACGAATGCACGATATAATCGGAATCAATCATATCGGCCATAAAAATACCATATCGGTATCGGAACGGTCTCAAAATAATCCAGATTATTTCATCGGTTTTCACCAGCAAAACAAATAAAATACATGAAAATGTAAAAAAATCATCAATGAGTTCAATATAAATCAAAAGTGTCTAGTACCTCTAGTCTAGAAGAAAAGCCAAATCAAATATGAAATAAACATTTACAGTTTTCTACATTTAATGTGTGTACTCATCTCATTCAGTAGTCATTCAGTTGTGAAAACAGACACTTGGAAAAGAGTATAGGCTATTTATTGATTGATTGAATATTTTATTAACAGGCTTTGGGCCAATAAGCCCCTATAGGGCCCAGGCTTGTTTCCATTGTGGTCCTCTGTATAATATCGGAATCGGTCAGAATCGGTATTGGCAGATATAACCCTACAAATAATCGGAGTCATGATTGAAAGTGAAAAGTCGACACTCGCTTATGTCTAGGGAAAGGAGTGAAACCTGACATACAACAGGCCCATTTTTATTAGCGACCTAGTCATGATTGACTGCCCCCTAAGCCAATGGTATAGTCTGAAACTGCCTAATTATCATCAAAATAAAGGAAAGTGAGAAAAGAATATTGTTTCCTGCATTCATTTCAACAAACTTTATTTATGTATTTATTTATTTTATTTAACAAGCCTTATCTCTCACAATGTGACCCGTCAACCCAAACCCTCAAACCTCATTGGTCGTGGCCTCCTGGATCTTGTCCCTGGCGTAGCGGTGGTCGTCCTCAGACTGCAGGCTCACCAGGTCATACTGGTGGTCACGGTAATGATTATGTCGGCTGGAGTCGACGCTGCCGATGGCCCTGCAGTGCTCCAGAGCCTCCTCCCATGTCTTGTTCTCCTTCACCAGGATCACGTTGTCAACGACACAGATGAATCGACCGAGACTGGAGCAAGGAGCCCCGCGCCACTTACCATTGGAGGAAAGTAAGCCACAGTTCTCATCCTTATCAGGCTCTCCAGTATCCCAGTTTGTGTCACTTGAAGCGTCTCCTCTGTAAAATAAAAATAATCAATATTACACGACTGCTCTGACTAACATTCAGGAGTGTTTCTACAGTAGCAAATAAGTTTCTAAAAATGTACCTTTTTCTTGAAAATGTAACAATTAGCTCACGTTTTTTTGCTCCCGATCCGATTTCAATGATTTTGGATGTTGTACTATTGTGAAATGGCACATCACAATAGTAGGCTACAACATTATCCCAAATCACAGACAATATCCAGTCTAATATCATGATATAATATTGATATTACTAGGGATGTTAACTTTTTTTGGCTCCCGATCCGATTCCGATCATTTGGAATCGGCGACCTTGAGTGCCCTGAAAGGCGCCTTATAAATAAAATGTATTATTATTATTATTATTATTATTTGAAACAATCCTAGCTTACCGCATATTTCCATAATTTCAAAATTGCATTATATAACAAAATGTGAGACGCCAGAGGGTTAAAAACAAGACCAACCTTTCTCCTGTCCACCTCCAGACAGAAGCGTTCCCAGGGTCTCTGTACAGTCCGATCCACGCAAATCTGCCTCCGTTCTTCACTAACTCATTCAGCAGGTCTTCTCTCTGATCACCACCAGAAGCCAAGTCAGTGAACTTCTCCTTGCAGTACTGTTGAGCATCAGACCAGGTTTTCTTCTCATCCAAATAGTGAAATGTTTTCATCGGGACAGACGCCTCCAATTGAAGAGCAGCAATGATGATGAGGAGGAGGAAGAGGGAGAGGGAGAGGGGGGTCATGAATGAGCTCCTCTTTTCCATTTTCACAAGTTGTTTCTTCAGTTCAAGCAGAGAAGAGTGCAGGGCAGAGTTCAGTTTTTGTCATAATGTCCACTCTGTAGCTGAGTCCTCTGTGTGACCTGGTTGTCTAAGTAAAGCAGGACTCACAGAGCAGGATAAAGATGTGGTTAGTTGTCTGGTGAGGAGCAGGCTGTCACACTGTTCTTATGACAGCCACACACCTACATGCACCTGGACACACCCACCTACATGCACCTGGACACACCCACCTACATGCACCTGGACACACCCACATACATGCACCTGGACACACCCACCTACATGCACCTGGACACACCCACCTACATGCACCTGGACACACCCACATACATGCACCTGGACACACACACACCTACATGCACCTGGACACACCCACCTACATGCACCTGGACACACACACCCACAGGCACCTGGACACACCCACATACATGCACATGGACCCACACACATGCACCTGGACACACCCACCCACATGCAACTGGACACACCCACTTACTTGCACGCACGCACGCACGCACGCACGCACGCACGCACGCACACACACACACACACACACACACACACACACACACACAAGGTGCATTTATTATTCATCCGCTGATTTATTGTAAGATGCGAACCTTCCGTGCAGGACCAAACAGCTATAGGGTGTGGCAATATACAAAATAGAAGTCAGCACACTGTAACTTTGTAAAGCTCCCAGTCAAGGCTTTATTATAGATTAACGTTTCGGGCCCGGGCAGCTGGCGTAGCTGTCTGGGCACCTTGGCTGGTAACCCAGTCTGGCAGTGTGCCGTCGGTTCGACTCCCGATCCCGATGGCCCCATCTCTCTCCCCATTTCCTGTCAGCCTACTTTCATCTATCAATAAAGAGGAAACAAAATAATACCTTAAATAATAATAATAGATTAACGTTTCGACACAGAGTCTTCATCAGAAGAAGAAGACGGTCAAAACGTTAATGTTAACTTGATGTTAGATATAGGAAAGTGTGGAGGGCAGCGACCAAGGAGTCCTGAGTTGACACCAACTGTCTGCCTGAGAGTTCCCAGATGGGAGCAGGAGGGGGGAACCCAGTGTACCTTCTGCTGCCCCATCTGGCAAAATCAGGTTATGTGCGTGCACCTCCTGACCAAATATTCTAATTGTCTCATTAATTATGCACACTACAAAAATGTACATTGCAGAAATGGATTCTACAGAAACAAATAGATGAGGATCAACTGAGAAAAGTTTGGTACACCATTTTATCAATTTATTATAGGGTTTGCCCTGTCTATAATATACAGTATGCTTGTTTTGAATGGGCCACTTACTGTAATCGCAGCTTTCTTAAGAACCGCTCATCCAAACAAGTTCAAATTTGATACTGCATTTCCATGGGTCCTCAGCAACACACTTGTCAAATGTCAACTTCATACAGTGTTCGGTTTTCAAGATATATAATAGCATTGTAATAATAGTGTGGTTGGCGGCCATTTTGAATTTAAACTTCTTTCCCCCCATGCAATTCCAGGCAACTTTTTTGCCACATTTAGGACACAAAATCAGTTGAGTTTTGTTTTTTTTGCAATTAGTTAGAGGTCAAGTGACATTATTACTGGACTATTTTCTTAAAGACTTCCACCAAAAAGGCAGACTGGTATTTGCAGTGGCAAATACCAGCGGCCGAACGGATAGCGGCGCGGTCTTGATACCGGAAGGTTCCTAGTTCGAATCAGCCGTCCGACACGTTAAAATTACCACCGCTGAAGTGCCCTTGAACAAGGCATTGAACCACTACGATGAAATGTGTTCTATGAGCAGGGCCTGGCTGGAAACAAGTTCTTGAGCTTAGCCCAGATACCCTGGGTAAATATAGATTTCATTTAATTTCATTTCATTTCTTGCATTGTGATTCACAGTATTTGTTCTCAGTGAGGCATTCCATCAAAGAGGTAATTTACTTAAGCATCCAAATGAGTCATTCAAAAGTTTGACATTCAAAACAGATGCATTCAAAACGGTCCCGTCTCCATGCTTGGGTTGGGTATAGTTCATTCAAATGCAGTGATTAGAATGTACTTGGTCACCAGATGTCAACAAGACCTTCATTATAATGTCCTAATGCTGTCATACGTTTCTTGGTGCGTTATCATATATTTAGCTATATTAGTCCAATGTTGCTGTTAAATAGATAAAACCAACTAATTTCACTTGAATAATGTTGATAAAACCGCATCGGAGCAAACTTTTGGACCACCACGTGCGCTCTCTCTCTCTGTGTGTGTGCGTGTGTGTGTGTGTGTGTGTGTGTGCGCGCGCGCAGAGAGACGGAGAATTATTTCATTAAAATCAAGATTTAACGTCCT
Source organism: Electrona antarctica (assembly GCF_951216825.1). Classification (NCBI taxonomy): domain Eukaryota; kingdom Metazoa; phylum Chordata; class Actinopteri; order Myctophiformes; family Myctophidae; genus Electrona; species Electrona antarctica. The sequence goes on from NC_136811.1 coordinate 6,268,226, forward strand.
GTCTCGCTGCATCCCACGTAGGCTAGGCTACTACACGCTATCACAAACATTTCGCCCTGTGAGAGAGAGAGAGAGAGAGAGAAGAGAGAGAGAGAGAAGCCGTGATACAAGCGCGAGACTGACACAGGACGCCATGTGCCTCTCTCTCTCTCTCTCTCTCTCTCTCTCTCTCTCTCTCTCTCGGTCGGAGACGGCATCATTTGTTTTTTATTCCAATTCATTTGGAATAAAAAACAAATTATGTGTATAGCCTCTATCGGGTCTGGATCGCATCTTGGTGAACTCTTGCAGTGTGTGATGCCTAGTCGGCGACCAATCGTTTAGTGTGAAAGCCACAAAGATATAATGACAGACGATTTTAAAAAAAAGACAGTGTGTAGGGGCCATACTACATGACAAATCAATGTCCAGAGGCAACCCATGCAACAGAGAGACATGGCAGATCATGATCAAGTGACAAAAAACAAAACAAAACAAAGTAGGCTATTGCAGAGAAAGTAAATAGCAATAGTTCATAAGAAAGTCTAATAGCTACGCTAAGGATGACTGGTTTGCTCTCTCTGAAGGAGGGTTAGGGGTCAGTGAAACATTTGTCATTCAAAACTGTCTCCATGCTTGGGTTTGGTGAATCACAATAATGCAAACGGAAGGATTTGTATTTACTCTGTCAGCAGACCTTCCATTCTAATGTCCTCATGCTCTCGTGCCTTTTGCTACAAAGATTAAACATGCCTTGCATGGACATCATGAAGACATGAGGCAAAACTCTCTTTGTATATACAGTACAATTTGGTAATTTGGCAGAAAGTCTCTTGACCAGAATGACTGATACCTAAGTCTATGTGAGCAGTGGACGGCTGTTTAGTGTTAGTTAGTTTCTTTTATTTTTTCCCTAGGAACTTTAGAGCAGTGGTTCTCAACCTTTTCAAGCCGTGACCACCCATCATAATCATATATGAACTGGGGACCACCCATCATAATCATATATGAACTGGGGACCACCCATCATAATCATATATGAACTGGGGACCACCCATCATAATCATATAAACTGGGGACCACCCATCATAATCATATATGAACTGGGGACCACCCATCATAATCATATATGAACTGGGGACCACCCATCATAATCATATTTGAACTGGGGACCACCCATCATAATCATATATGAACTAGGGACCACCCATCATAATCATATTTGAACTGGGGACCACCCATCATAATCATATAAACTGGGGACCACCCATCATAATCATATATGAACTGGGGACCACCCATCATAATCATATATGAACTGGGGACCACCCATCATAATCATATTTGAACAGGGGACCACCCATCATAATCATATTTGAACTGGGAACCACCCATCATAATCATATTTGAACTGGGGACCACCCATCATAATCATATTTGAACTGGGGACCACCCATCATATTCATATTTCACACACACACACACACACACACACACACACACACACACACACACACACGCACACACACGCGCGCGCACACGCACACACACACACACACACACACACAGTGGTATTACTTCGTTACTGTACTTAAGTACACGTTTTGAGAATTTGTACTTTTATTTACTATTTTTATTTTGCTGTAATTTTACTTTTACTTCGTTACATTTACAAGTAAAACATCGTACTTTTAATCCGCTACATTAAAATTGGACACCTTTCGTTACTCGCTACACATTTCCGTGCAAAATATGCGAAATATGCGGGGATCGCTTGATTTCACAATCTCCGCATTTTCCGCATAAAGTTTATGAAGTCATCGCCTCACTCATTCGTTCACATGCACACAGAGAAGCATGGTGGTGCGGTGCGGTGAAAAAGCTGGACAGAAGCGCCCGTCTCTCTCTCTCTCTCTGGTGCGGTGAATAAATAACAGCGAGCCGCGGTGTGTGTCTGTGTGTGTGTGTGTGTGTGTGTGTCTGACGCGCGCTGCATCTGCTGGTTATTGCCGTTTTGTTTTCGTCATCCATCCATCCATCCTTCCATCTTCAACCAGTTATCCGTAGTCGGGTCGCGGGGGCAACAGCTCCACCAGAGTGCTCCAGACTTCCCTCTCCAGAGCAACATTAGTGACTTCCTCCTGGGGGATTCCGAGACGTTCCAAGGCCAGTTAGTCGATGTATTTCCTCCAACTGCGCCTTGGTCTGCCCCGGGGTCTCCTCCCAGTGGGACGTGCGTTGAGGACCTCCCTAGGGAGGCGCCCGAGAGGCATCCTAACTAGATGCCCGAACCACCTCAGCTGACTCCTTTCCAGGCGAAGGAGCAGCGGTTCTACTCCGAGTCTCTCTCGTGTGACTGAACTTCTCACCCTATCTCTAAGGGAGATGCCAGCCACCCGTCGAAGAAAACTCATTTCGGCCGCTTGTATTCGCGACCTTATTCTTTCGGTCATGACCCACACTTCATGACCATATAAGGTGAGAGTAGGAACGAAGATTGCTCGGTAGACGGAGAGCTTTGCCTTCTGGCTCAACTCTCTTTTCGCCACAGTGCGGTACAGCGACTGCAATACCGCCCCTGCCGCTCCGATTCGCCGGGCTGATCTCATAGCTGTTATTCATTTGCATGGCTGTGTTGTGGAACAGTATACACAGCTTAACGTCAGGAACGTTACACGACTCACCCATCCAGGTGCATTGCAATAATAATCACTGACTGTCTTACCGTGCATTGCATGTAAACGTCTGTCGAACGGGATGGTCGTTAAAGTTGATATCGGTTTCAACTTTCTTCCCCAATAATGTAATCCACATTGTCCAGTGCATAGGCCTATAGCCTACTGCAGGCTTTTTTGACTAGATTTAGAAGACATTTTCAAGCTCTTGCTATTATATGATCGATTATTTTTATGGAGAAATCATTTAACATGCATCTCAATGGGAGACAGAAGGACAGTTTGCCCTCGCAGAGTGGAGTGGGTGGGGCTTAATTAGGGATGGGCTAATTATAATGCGTGAATTCACGCAATTATAATTCTGTTTTGCAAATTGCAATGGCTCGCCCCATTCTCCCCTAAATGAGTCTGGACTATGAGGGGCACGGTGGCACAGTTGGTAGTGCTGTCGCCTCACAGCTAGAAGGTCCTGGGTTCGATTCCTGCTCGGGACGCTGTGGGTGCTGGCGGCGTGTTTCCTCCTCCGCGTCATCAGTGCCCATACCCGAGGTGGGGTTGGAGAAAGGGCCTTTCTGTGTGGAGTTTGCATGTTCTCCCCGTGTCCCCTAGGGTAGGTACCCTCACAAAAAACATGCAGTAATCCTGGTCTCTAAACTGCCCCCCCCCCCCTGGCCAGCCGGGGCGCCTGATGGAGGGGAAAGGAACTGGTTGGAATAACATGTTCCTTCCACGCGCTACGTCCAACCAGGGAAACTCCCCCCTGTCAGGTGTAAAGGAGCAACTTGGACACTCAGGCATGAAGGAAGCATGAGTTCAAGTCCATTGCTCTCCCCATGTCCCCCATATATGGACTAGGTTGGCGGAGGGTGTGTAGAGCCCAGGGTCACATTAGATAATTGACACAGGGGTGAAAAATGGGACTGTTGACTGTGGACCCCCATCTGAAATATATTTTTGTGTGAGCTTGCTTGCACCCTGAGGGTGCGTGTATGTAAACACAAACATTGTCCTAACACAAACATTATGCCATTGATACTGAATGGCCAGTTTCTAGTGTTTATCCTAACACAAACATTACATGCCATTGCTAATGAATGGCCAGTTTCTAGTGTTTATCCTAACACAAATATTAAATGCCATTGATAATGAATGGCCAGTTTTACGTCATTAATTGTCCTAACACAAACATTAAATGCCATTGATAATGAATGGCCAGTTTCTAGTGTTTATCCTAACACAAACATTAAATGCCATTGATAATGAATGGCCAGCAGTTTTACATCATTAATTGTCCTAACAAAAATATTAAATGCCATTGATAATGAATGGCCAGTTTCTAGTGTTTATCCCAACACAAACATTAAATGCCATTGATAATGCATGGCCAGTTTCTAGTGTTTATCCCAACACAAACATTAAATGCCATTGATAATGAATGGCCAGTTTCGAGACGAGTGTTGAAATAAAGCCACTTTTGGACTTAATTTCTTTGTAGGCATTTTGAAAAGCATCTTGTACTTTTTACTTGTACTTTGTACACCGGGTACTTTTTGTACTTAAGTACATTTAATTTGAGGTACTTTTATACTTTTACTTAAGTAACTTTCTTAATGGGTACTTTGTACTTTTACTTAAGTAATTTTCAAGTAGAGAATCAGTATTTCTACTTAAGTAAAATATTTTTGTACTTTTTCCACCTACACACACACACACACACACACACACACACACACACACACACACACACACACACACACACACACACACACACACACACACACACACACACACACACACACAGATGAATTTTGTGAAAATAGCCCGATCTACAAGCTCACAACGCCCCATTGTGAGCTTGTAGATTGGCTACTTTCCAAATGGTTGTCTCTTTATGTTATTTGACAATTTGTCTAATGTTAGACAGGTTTCTTTGTCTTATTTTTCTTCTTTTTTCTTCTCTTTCTTTTTTGTTTGGGTATTAAAAGAGTTCTTAAACGTCCTTACATTGTCACTGCACTGTCATCTGGACACGCACGCACGCACGCACGCACGCACCCACGCACGCACGCACGCACGCACGCACGCACGCACGCACGCACGCACGCACGCACACACACACGCACACACACATTGAGACCTTATTGAGATGTAGTGGTAGAAGTACAGTACTTCGCATTTAGTTACTTTCCACAGCTGACTATCATTATGTGAGTTCAACTAATTATTATTACATTATTAATTGAGTAAAAAATAGGACTACAATATTTTCCCCCACCTTGAGATGTAGTGGTAGAAGTTAGTATTTAGTTACTTTCCACAGTTGACTATCATTGTGTGCATGAGTTCAGATTGTAAGTTGATGAATATGTCGGTACAGTACAGCATCAGCAGCACAGACAACATGGAACTAATGATAATGAATTAATTTAGATAGAGGATCATTTTGTGACTATGTCTAGAAATGTGCTGACGCCTAAACATATTATACAACCATCTCCATTCTTCAATGAAGCAGATCACCTCCATGCAAATGTGTGTGTGTGTGTGTGTGTGTGTGTGTGTGTGTGTGGTCAAGGCCATTGTCTTTATTGCAGTGGTTAGTTTGCCTAAGTGTGTGTGTGCGCGCGTGCGTGTGTGCGTGCGTGCGTGCGTGCGTGCGTGCGGGACACGCTATACAATATGTAGTGCGGGTCTCTGCTTCATCTCTCTCTCTCTCTCTCTCTCTCTCTCTCTCTCTCTCTCTCTCATATACCATATGAGTGTCCTGTAAGTCCATATGGGCTGGGCTTAAGCATGACACTTAAATAAAGAATCAATCAATCAATCAATCAAACGCATTGGACAAAACCTCTTAACTCCATTGGACCCTCAAACTGTCTGCTAAAACAGCTAACTCCACCACCTCTCTCCTTCTCTTGCAAGTAATTGACAATATCTAAAGTCACAACACCAACTTTGATGAGGCAGTATTGCATCGTTTAAAAAATATAAGGTTTTATTCTTTCCCTTAAAGGGTAAGACCACTTTTGTAGAGGTTTGGGTTGTGTAGTTACCTTGCCATGATGTAACTCCAAATGTGGACAAGAAATCAAAAATAATTTCTCCAGTGATTAGAAATTGATAATTCAAAATATGCTCCTCATTGACTTACATTGTACGCTGAAACAGCTCTCAAAGTCACTCTTTTAGTACGTAAACAAACACAAACAAAGTTGTTTCAGACAATATAGAGCAACACCAAAACTCATGTGGATTTATTTCTTCATAAAAATGGTAACTTCCTGTTGATTTGTCCATTTTTATTCAGAAGAAAACCTGGACTGGATCCATGGATCCAGATCCAGATCTTCATATAGTAAAATCAACAGGAAGTTACCATTTTTATGAAGAAATAAAACCACATGAGTTTTGGTGTTGCTCTATATTGTCTGAAACAACTTTGTTTGTGTTTGTTTACGTACTAAAAGAGTGACTTTGAGAGCTGTTTCAGCGTACAATGTAAGTCAATGAGGAGCATATTTTGAATTATCAATTTCTAATCACTGGAGAAATTATTTTTGATTTCTTGTCCACATTTGGAGTTACATCATGGCAAGGTAACTACACAACCCAAACCTCTACAAAAGTGGTCTTACCCTTTAAAAACGTATATTTTTCATTTCCTGAAAAATGGAACATTTTGGAGTTATGAGGTTTCCTCTGGACAGCAGAGATATTATGTTGACACAATTAGACTACAGAAAGCAGAATGATACCGGCCTTAATGTACAGTAGACCTTTAGCAGACACTCATCCAGGATGATAGATTTACAAGTGCAAGGTCAAATTCAAAGGCACTAACCTGAGAGGCAACCACGTTTATTTGTATAGCAAATTTAAACAACGAGGGAAATCAAGATGCTTTTCATAAAACAATCATTAAGGCGGACACAGAGCATTAAGACCAAACTCATTATGTAAGGAAGGACACATGAACACGATAAAAAAGAACTTAAAACAAAACAGACAATTTGCGTCCTGACTTTGGTCTTCTACTGATTTACCCATATAGGCCTACCTATTTATTTTAAGTTTAGTTAATGGAAAAGCCATTCATTATTTTGTGTTGGCCTGTCATAAATTACAATGTGAAGCAATTGAAAGAGATATGTGCTCAGCTATATTTAATGTAAATTGGTTTATTTCATGGCATTTGTGTTGAATGTGCTAGTTGCACAGAATTATTCAAAAGAGAGAAAATGTACTGTAGCAAATTACTTTGATTACAAATTGTGTCATCGACAGATTAGAAATTAAAGGCTGAGGCCATAAAATAATTCACAATGCAATTGTCTTTTCATACGTTACGTGGAAATGAAACAAATAAAAGAGAGAAGTTATGAAGTATCATTAATGTGGTCATTTTATCAACCGTGGCCACTTGTCATTGTTGTAATGTGTCCCACAGGTTCATCTATTTGAGTATCCCAGCTGTAGATGCTCACATAATTATCCTTGTAGTTCTAGTGCTCAGAGTGAGAGGCCCTGCTGCTACAACACTATAAACTGTTACTTTTCAGGAAATGGAAGAAAGAACAAAACTAGCAGATCAAAAGCTAAAAATGTGTTGCGTCGGCTGACACTGACAAAATAGGGTATTTAATGTACGGAGGAAAGAAAACATAATTAAAATATGGAGATAAGCAACGATATGTACTGCATATCTATGGCAACTATATGAATGGATATAAATGATCACACATTGTATATCTTCGCTGTCCGGCAGAAACCAGCTAACTCAATTTTTCATGTCTTTCATTATTTTTTCATGAATTCTGAAGTCTGTGTGTTGGTTAAAAAATACAGAACCAATGCATAGTATTAAAAAGTGACCCTCAAACTAGGTGTCTGCTAAAGCAGCCAACTGCTAAAGCAGCCAACTCCACAACCTGTCCTCCTCTCATGCTATGTATAGTCACAATACCATGCAAATTTGTTTTTAAAATACAAAGTTTTCTTAATTTCGTTAAACAAAGTTAGCTGGTGTCTGCCCGACAACAGTAGCAGTAGCGTAGCTCTATATATAAATGACCACACATTGACTATGTGCCTGCAGTGCAGGCCTACCATTCCTCATGGCTGTTTTGCTGGGGATTTGATGCAGAGGAAGTTCCTTCTCTCCATGCAGTCCCTGATCTGCCACTGGGTGCTGTGGTCTTTGGGTAGGGTTCCACAGTGCCGCCCCCAGGCCGGACACAGTGGCAGGTTCTGGTACTGCTGTGGTTCCCCGTCCACCCAGAGCCACTGGCCCGCCAGGAAACGCAGAGCTGTCCACACCTGGGGACAACATGGAAGGCAAAGGAGGTCAAACATCTTCCCTCAAGTGTTACTGTGCTTTAACTCACCCACTGCCTAGATTGTCTTATGTCTATGGCTTTAGTCGTCGAGATCGCTTTGACATATATATATATATACATATACATTTCACAACTCTGTTCTGCACGTGTCTGTATCACTCCGGTTGCCACGCGATGAAGTAAACAGGAGAAATAAAAACGGAAGTGAAAAGTCGACGCTCGCTTATGTCTTTGGGAAAGGATATTTGTCAGGTGAAACCTGACATACAACAGGCCCATTTTTATTAGCGACCTAGTCATGATTGACTGCCCCCTAAGCCAATGGTATAGTCTGAAACTCGTGTAGCCAATCACGTAGTAACGACCTAGTCATGATGGACTGTATAGTCTGAAACTCTGCCTAATTATCATCAAAATAAAAGAAAGCAAGAAAAAAATTGTTTCCTGCATTAATTTCAACACACTTTATTTATATATTTATTTAGTTAGTTAGTTTAACAAGCCTTATCTCTCACAGTGTGACCCGTCAACCCAAACCCTCAAACCTCATTGGTCGTGGCCTCCTGGATCTTGTCCCTGGCGTAGCGGTGGTCGTCCTCAGACTGCAGGCTCACCAGGTCATACTGGTGGTCACGGTAATGATTATGTCGGCTGGAGTCCACGCTGCCGATGGCCCTGCAGTGCTCCAGAGCCTCCTCCCATGTCTTGTTCTCCTTCACCAGGATCACGTTGTCAATGAAACAGATGAATGGAAAGAGACGGGAGCAAGGATCACCGTACGACAGTAGTTACTATATGCTGTGGTTCATTACACCCTGTGGCCACTGGGGGCGCCAGTGAGTAATTTATGTTAATTTATGTTAATTTATTCATACATTCCATACATTCCCTACATTCCATACATTCCATACGTTCCATACATTCCATAATCATATTGTATATTTATTATATTATTATTATTATAATTATTATTATTATTATAATCGTTTTATTTATGTATGTGATGTATTGCCATGCTTTTTGTTCTTGCTTAAGTGTTAAGCTTAAGTGTTTTACATTAAGTGCTTAAATCTCCCATCTCTCCCTTTCTCTATGTCCCATTCATGTCACAGCCTGTGACCCCCCTCATGTGGGTCTGTCCCACAGATCAGACAGACATGCCGGCTCCCAGGTGTGAATAGAACAATAGAAATGTAGATGAACCACTGTGTGGGGTGAGGGGTGGGGGATCCCTTATCTTTTACAACTGCCAGGTGGCAGTTGTAACCGGGGGGTGGGGGCCATTCTCTTTGAACTGCCAGCTGGCAGATTGGGGGGTCCCTTATCTTTTTGAAGTGCCAGATGGCCGTTGTAAACCCCCCCTCCTCAAAACATTTGTTTGTTGTGTTAATGTGTTAATTAGATGAAGTTAAAACCGGGGGGGTGGGGGCCCTTATCTTTGAAGTGCCAGCTGGCAGTTGTAAACCCCCTCCCCCCCCCCCCCTCATTAGAGGGGGTGGGGGGGGGGGGGGGGCCCTTCTCTTTGAAAGTGACAGGTGACAGATGACAGGTGACAGGTGACAGGTGACAGATGACAGCAGCTGTCAGCTGACAGGAAAACACACAGCTTGTGTGTTTGTTTAGCCCTAACATTGCAATTTCCAGGTGCATATATACGTTGGAGTATTGGGTGTATAGTAGGTGTACACTATTGAGTATGGGTATGGAAAAATAAAAGTATGAATAAATTATGCAAATTTAAAAAAAAGAAAAACACTTAAAAAAAGCTTAAAGTTAAAAAAAAGTTACAAAACAAGTTAAAAGTTAAAAAAAACTTAAACAAATAAAGAAAAGGAGAAAAATGAAAAAATCAAGAACTTTTAGTGTAAATGTGGTTTCTCAATTGTACTGCCTATGTATGTGTGAACTCGTAGTGAAGAAAGCTTGAACTAGCTTGGGTGTTGTAGATGCCGCAAATATGTTCGAAAAGGTTTGCACAATGGTTAGTTAGAGGGGGGTGGTCTACTGTGTGGGTGGGGTGTGTATGGGGGGTTGGTCTACTATGTGTAGGTGTAGTCTAGTGTAAATGTGGCGTATAGCGGGTACTGCAGGTTTAAACATCAGGTTGGTCTGCTGTATAGCTTTTCTTTTTTTGTCTAACAGATTTGTCCATTTTATGGTGTAATTCCATTTTTGACCATAGACTATGGATCTAATAATGTAGGTGTAATTCCACATACAGCCACTACAGACCTGTAGGGGGTTTCAGCCTCCTAGTGCAATTCATCTATTTATTTTTTGTCCCAGTGGTTCAGAGGACACCCCCATCCAGGGGCCCTACAAGGGGGGTGTAATATTGAATATTGACCGGTGTAAATCTAGCCTGTGTAGCCTATCTGTGAACAATTACACAACATACAGAATAGTATGAGAGCCATATGTGTTTACGATTATTTGTACGCAGTAACGGGGAGTTTTTACAGTATTACATGGAACCAATATTCTCTGCTATTATTTGGTATCCTTCAGACATGATGAGGCTCTTACATGTAACATATCTGTCCTCTCTAATTATATTACAATATGGTTATGTTATGCTCATAGGGAACAGTGGTTCGAGCAGTAATTATTGTCTTCAGACATTGTATGATCAGGTTATTAACCAAACATTACAGGTAGTACATCATAATCCCATATGGTCTAGTGGTATAGGATGCTTGAAGTATAGCCATGAGACCAAAGTTCGACTCTTGGTGTGGGAAATATAAGTATATGTTTTCAATTATAGTGAAAGTTAATGATATCCACATAGTGGGGAATTTCTATAGATGTTGATCAACCAGTCATGCAAACGATTTCAGCACCATAGATAGCATTATGCCCCTATTGTTAGGACTGTTAGTACACCTTATGAAGACACAGAACTCTATAGTGCATACGTATTGGTTCATCATACAGATATTCCACTGATGGATTGATGGTAGGTTACTAGTTAGCGTATGATTCATGTTGATAATCTTTTGAAAAATGTGATTTTACGGGGGTTCATATGGTAAAATGCCTAAATTGTAAATTGTAAACTATATAACAATACTATTTACAGCATCACATACACAAAAATTATACAAAAACAAACAACAATCATACAACAGCAGAAAAACAAGACAATACGTGACACAACAAACACAAAATACTAAAACAAAATAAATAAACTACACAGCAGACAAAACAAAAACTTGACAAAGCACAACACCACAAAAACTGGACAAAACACAACAAAACAAAACACCCATTAAACAAATATCATGACACAAAAGCAAAAATACTAAAACAAAAATCAAAAAGCTACACATCAGACATAACAAAAACTTGATAAAACAAAAACCATGTCAAAACAAAAACACAAAACATACATTAAACAAATATCATGACACAAATGCAAAACAAAATAAATAAACTACACAGCAGACAAAACAAAAACTTGACAAAGCACAACACCACAAAAACTTGACAAAACAAACCTTTCAAAACACAAAACACACACGAAACAAAATCAAAAACTGGACAAAACACAACCAAACAAAAAACTTGACAAAACACAACACAAACAAAAAATACTAAAACAAATATCATGACACAAACGTAAACAAAATAAATAAACTACACTTCAGACAAAACAAACGTGACAAAACAAAAACACAAAACACACATTAAACAAACATCATGACACAAAAACAAAACAAAAATTATACAACAGCAGAAAACAAAACAAAAATCACACAAAGCAAACAGCAAAAAACATAACACAGCAACAATACGAAACAAAATCAAAAGGCTACACACCAGACAAGACAATATGTAACAAACACATGTGATAAAAACAAAATCAAAAACTGGACAAAACACAACAAAACAAAAACTTGACAAAACACAACACAAACAAAAAATACTAAAACAAAAATAAATAAACTACACAGCAGACAAAACAAACTTGACAAAACAAAAAACTTTTTCAAAACAAAAACACAAAACACACTTTAAACAAACATCATGACACAAAAACAAAACAAAAATTATACAACAGCAGACAACACAACACAAAAATAATAACTTGACATTGTAGTATATGACTAAACGTGTAGCTAGATGGAATAGGGGGGTGTACACAGACATGACCTGATACCGTACATGTCCAGATCAGGCAGCTATAGCACCACCAGCAGGTGGTTTTTGCTAAAACCCATTTTATTTTGGAGCAAAATGGCTCAAATCATCAGATACCCTCCACGGCTAAGAAGAAAGGGACTGCTATCATGAGGCCCACAACCTGACAGGGCCGGTTTTTATCTAGTATCTAGGCTAGTTTCATCTATGTAGTTGTATCTAGTATACAAGCTTTTGCTCAATATTACAAATTATTTACAGTTTTTATTTTATTTGTAATGATAAGATGTTTTGTGGAGAAAACGTATAATTCCTACATAGGCAGGGGTTATCGATGTATACAAAAACATCTACGCGGATCAATTATCCTGGGATTATTTTTACTTCTAAGATTATATTCTTGAAAAAGTTGCTAAACTCTGTGGTTAAATGCTAAACGCCTATTGTTTTCTAGATCTACAGTGATATGTATAGATAGTTTCGTCAGTGATAGATAGTAAATCCTTCACCATCAATCACCAGGCATTTTTTACTCATTCACTCAGTTGTTCTCCCCCATTATATTATGACTAGTACATTATTCAACCAATACCAATAACTATTAACTAATAACAATTTTGCCAACTAAATTTGGAATAATTGTTAATTTCGGCTATTTTATCATTTTTCAGACATGTTCTCTATCCATTTTGTAAATGTGCAAACCTCTGTAGTGGTAAAAGACCCCCATACTTCACCATTCCCCCTGTGGGTAGATATTTACAGAGCCAACAGCGCCCTAACAGCATCCTAACAGCATCCTCCATCTGATTTCACCAGCCAATGGTCTATATGGTCTATCAGAGATACAGGACAGCAACATTTTTGAGTATTGGGTATTCTGAGTACATACACAAATTAACCTCAGTGACATATCCAACACTCATTTACCATTACATTCTGATTAAAACATGGTTTTCCCCCCTATTATCTCACTAAATTGATCCCTAGGGGGGTATTGTACGGAAAAAAGCACACACCTAGGGCATGAAATCTGATGTGGAACACTGTATCTTAACATCTTAGTCAAAATAATAGGCTAAATCAGCATAATAGTTCTCAATCCTGGCTGAGGATAGTAGGTAAATTAGGTCACTAGATCATTTGCACACCCAAAGTTGCTGTGAAACTTCACAATATACAATAAATATATATATATTTATGTCAGGGACCTAGTAAAATATAGTGTAAGGGGTGCATGGGGGTAAATAAATAGGCATTTTCGGTTTATAAAGACCTAAAGAGCCCTGAAGATATTGTATTCATTGTTAAAGCTCTGCATAATATAGATCCAGCTACCACTTATTGCACACTATGGGCTGATTGTTTTAATGATAGACACAATATTTCTGACTTTTGACACCATGATATATGACTTGGGTACTCGCTGTCACAACTGGGTCAATAAAAAATATACCAATTATGTACAGATGTTGGTGTCTCTGCAGCTTTACACAAAAATATTATAGCGTTAGGCGTGATGAAGACGATCATTGTATGAATTCTATCAGGGGTTTTCTAGGGGAAGTTTTGAAAAGAGTCAACAAGTTGGCACATTATACTTGAAAATACTACATTCAAGTTGTTTATGTTTGGGCAAGGGTCACAATTTCACACAAATTACTCCCCCATCACTGGGGAACACAGTCATGTGGACACAGTCACTGTAAGTTTTACATACATAAACTATGTTGTTCATGGTGTAAATAAAAATATTATACATTGAGTCACTAATATGACTTAATATAATACCCCTTTTGACTAGACCCAATCACTCTTTGTATCACCAAATTCGTCTATTGGTGTCTATTCTACACACAAAGTATGAAGTGAAATGCTAAACCCCTCAAAAGAGACTGACCCTAAACCAAGCCAAGCTACCAGAGCTGTTTCATAAAACAGATACTGATGTTAAACACATACAATGTTGCAGAAATGATTTGCACTAACAAAATGACAACAAAATATACACATTTTTATGATTACATATTTTATTACGACTGCATATTTAGGAATATTCACAGTAGGCACTGTAGATGGTACACCATATCAGACCAATATTTGTCTCAATACAGTACATACAACATACAATGTGTACAATGTAATAATACGAGGGCAGAAAACTGTATGCAATATATGCACTATACAATTGTTTCATTATATGCATAACTTATACGTGCCGCATTAGTTATGTCTTTGATTTTTGCGTGTATATAGGGTAAATCCTTCAGGTCATGCAGAAAACATCTGCATATTCCATGGATTCTTGACAGTGGTGCTACAATTCCGTGAGTTTCCAATACCTTCATAACCCTAGGTATAAATTCATCAGTCCATAGCTTGTTCGTTAAATCTTTAAAATGATTGTAGAAGTAATATCTAGGTGTAACATCCAAACACGGGTGTTCGGTTTGGTTAGAATGGTTTATCTGACAACCGTTGCAACTTTCTCTCATCTGTTCAGTTATAGCCTTTTCGAGTAGTTGCACAATTCGTATTTTCATAATATCTATATATACTGTGCTGATCACCCAGTCATTCTCATCCATAGTCAGGGGCAAATTCACTGGGGAGGGCGGCGAAAGCACTGTTGAGGTGGTTGGAGTGTCATGGGGAACGGGTGAATTTGTGGATAATAGGCCTACCCTCTCAAAATATTCAGCGTCCCCTGTATCATAGCCCCAAAATGCTATCTCATCATATTCAGCGTCTTCGTCCGTATCATCATATTCATCTATTTTTTGTCTATTCTATACACAAAGTATGAAGTTAGAGGCTAAACGCCACTCAAATGAGACTTAACCCTAAACCATACCAAACCAAGCTACCAAAAACTAATTAAATAAAACAGATACTGATGTTAAACACATACAATGTTATAGAAATGAATTGCACTAACATGTAGTTTAACATCAGTATCTGTTTTATTTAATTAGTTTTGGTAGCTTGGTTTGGTATGGTTTAGGGTTAAGTCTCATTTGAGTGGCGTTTAGCCTCTAACTTCATACTTTGTGTATAGAATAGACAAAAAATAGATGAATATGATGATACGGACGAAGACGCTGAATATGATGAGATAGCATTTTGGGGCTATGATACAGGGGACGCTGAATATTTTGAGAGGGTAGGCCTATTATCCACAAATTCACCCGTTCCCCATGACACTCCAACCACCTCAACAGTGCTTTCGCCGCCCTCCCCAGTGAATTTGCCCCTGACTATGGATGAGAATGACTGGGTGATCAGCACAGTATATATAGATATTATGAAAATACGAATTGTGCAACTACTCGAAAAGGCTATAACTGAACAGATGAGAGAAAGTTGCAACGGTTGTCAGATAAACCATTCTAACCAAACCGAACACCCGTGTTTGGATGTTACACCTAGATATTACTTCTACAATCATTTTAAAGATTTAACGAACAAGCTATGGACTGATGAATTTATACCTAGGGTTATGAAGGTATTGGAAACTCACGGAATTGTAGCACCACTGTCAAGAATCCATGGAATATGCAGATGTTTTCTGCATGACCTGAAGGATTTACCCTATATACACGCAAAAATCAAAGACATAACTAATGCGGCACGTATAAGTTATGCATATCTATTATACATTTGAAAAGGTGTGCCCAAAAGGAAAAGGGACCCAACCCAAAGTGCGGGTTGCCAGGTTTTTTGATAAGTAAAGTATTTACATTCAATTAAAAAAATATATATATATCATAAATTTTAATTTACGTCATATTTAGCGCCATTTCGACCTAAATTCTCTGTTCTTTGTCAATGGCAAATATTGAGACGTGTGGGGACTAAAGCTGTATATAGGAGGGCCCTCAAACACATTATTTGATAACTTTTCATCGTGCTCCTAAAAATAAAAGTGTGCTACTAGCCGCGATTACATACACAGTTAAAATAATAAGAAATTTGCGCCAACGACTGCGTCGACACCTGGCGTGGAACAAACGGGACGAACCGAGGCGCATATATGGATAACAACAACAACACTACACGCGCGCTGCAACACAAAACAGCTGCATACAACGCGTGTCACTGTGCACTTCTGTATCTGTGGACTTCTGTATCGCAACGCGGGGCAACGCAACTCTGGGATGAGCGGGCCGAAGGCCCGCGAAATTCTAGTAATGAAACAATATTGATATTGTGTACCATCTACAGTGCCTACTGTGAATATTCCTAAATATGCAGTCGTAATAAAATATGTAATCATACAAATGTGTATATTTTGTTGTCATTTTGTTAGTGCAAATCATTTCTGCAACATTGTATGTGTTTAACATCAGTATCTGTTTTATGAAACAGCTCTGGTAGCTTGGCTTGGTTTAGGGTCAGTCTCTTTTGAGGGGTTTAGCATTTCACTTCATACTTTGTGTGTAGAATAGACACCAATAGACGAATTTGGTGATACAAAGAGTGATTGGGTCTAGTCAAAAGGGGTATTATATTAAGTCATATTAGTGACTCAATGTATAATATTTTTATTTACACCATGAACAACATAGTTTATGTATGTAAAACTTACAGTGACTGTGTCCACATGACTGTGTTCCCCAGTGATGGGGGAGTAATTTGTGTGAAATTGTGACCCTTGCCCAAACATAAACAACTTGAATGTAGTATTTTCAAGTATAATGTGCCAACTTGTTGACTCTTTTCAAAACTTCCCCTAGAAAACCCCTGATAGAATTCATACAATGATCGTCTTCATCACGCCTAACGCTATAATATTTTTGTGTAAAGCTGCAGAGACACCAACATCTGTACATAATTGGTATATTTTTTATTGACCCAGTTGTGACAGCGAGTACCCAAGTCATATATCATGGTGTCAAAAGTCAGAAATATTGTGTCTATCATTAAAACAATCAGCCCATAGTGTGCAATAAGTGGTAGCTGGATCTATATTATGCAGAGCTTTAACAATGAATACAATATCTTCAGGGCTCTTTAGGTCTTTATAAACCGAAAATGCCTATTTATTTACCCCCATGCACCCCTTACACTATATTTTACTAGGTCCCTGACATAAATATATATATATTTATTGTATATTGTGAAGTTTCACAGCAACTTTGGGTGTGCAAATGATCTAGTGACCTAATTTACCTACTATCCTCAGCCAGGATTGAGAACTATTATGCTGATTTAGCCTATTATTTTGACTAAGATGTTAAGATACGGTGTTCCACATCAGATTTCATGCCCTAGGTGTGTGCTTTTTTCCGTACAATACCCCCCTAGGGATCAATTTAGTGAGATAATAGGGGGGAAAACCATGTTTTAATCAGAATGTAATGGTAAATGAGTGTTGGATATGTCACTGAGGTTAATTTGTGTATGTACTCAGAA
Source organism: Electrona antarctica (assembly GCF_951216825.1). Taxonomy (NCBI): domain Eukaryota; kingdom Metazoa; phylum Chordata; class Actinopteri; order Myctophiformes; family Myctophidae; genus Electrona; species Electrona antarctica. Next base: position 6,285,774 of record NC_136811.1, read on the forward strand.
TACCCAATACTCAAAAATGTTGCTGTCCTGTATCTCTGATAGACCATATAGACCATTGGCTGGTGAAATCAGATGGAGGATGCTGTTAGGATGCTGTTAGGGCGCTGTTGGCTCTGTAATTATCTACCCACAGGGGGAATGGTGAAGTATGGGGGTCTTTTACCACTACAGAGGTTTGCACATTTACAAAATGGATAGAGAACATGTCTGAAAAATGATAAAATAGCCGAAATTAACAATTATTCCAAATTTAGTTGGCAAAATTGTTATTAGTTAATAGTTATTGGTATTGGTTGAATAATGTACTAGTCATAATATAATGGGGGAGAACAACTGAGTGAATGAGTAAAAAATGCCTGGTGATTGATGGTGAAGGATTTACTATCTATCACTGACGAAACTATCTATACATATCACTGTAGATCTAGAAAACAATAGGCGTTTAGCATTTAACCACAGAGTTTAGCAACTTTTTCAAGAATATAATCTTAGAAGTAAAAATAATCCCAGGATAATTGATCCGCGTAGATGTTTTTGTATACATCGATAACCCCTGCCTATGTAGGAATTATACGTTTTCTCCACAAAACATCTTATCATTACAAATAAAATAAAAACTGTAAATAATTTGTAATATTGAGCAAAAGCTTGTATACTAGATACAACTACATAGATGAAACTAGCCTAGATACTAGATAAAAACCGGCCCTGTCAGGTTGTGGGCCTCATGATAGCAGTCCCTTTCTTCTTAGCCGTGGAGGGTATCTGATGATTTGAGCCATTTTGCTCCAAAATAAAATGGGTTTTAGCAAAAACCACCTGCTGGTGGTGCTATAGCTGCCTGATCTGGACATGTACGGTATCAGGTCATGTCTGTGTACACCCCCCTATTCCATCTAGCTACACGTTTAGTCATATACTACAATGTCAAGTTATTATTTTTGTGTTGTGTTGTCTGCTGTTGTATAATTTTTGTTTTGTTTTTGTGTCATGATGTTTGTTTAAAGTGTGTTTTGTGTTTTTGTTTTGAAAAAGTTTTTTGTTTTGTCAAGTTTGTTTTGTCTGCTGTGTAGTTTATTTATTTTTGTTTTAGTATTTTTTGTTTGTGTTGTGTTTTGTCAAGTTTTTGTTTTGTTGTGTTTTGTCCAGTTTTTGATTTTGTTTTTATCACATGTGTTTGTTACATATTGTCTTGTCTGGTGTGTAGCCTTTTGATTTTGTTTCGTATTGTTGCTGTGTTATGTTTTTTGCTGTTTGCTTTGTGTAATTTTTGTTTTGTTTTTGTGTCATGATGTTTGTTTAATGTGTGTTTTGTGTTTTTGTTTTGTCACGTTTGTTTTGTCTGAAGTGTAGTTTATTTATTTTGTTTACGTTTGTGTCATGATATTTGTTTTAGTATTTTTTGTTTGTGTTGTGTTTTGTCAAGTTTTTTGTTTGGTTGTGTTTTGTCCAGTTTTTGATTTTGTTTCGTGTGTGTTTTGTGTTTTGAAAGGTTTGTTTTGTCAAGTTTTTGTGGTGTTGTGCTTTGTCAAGTTTTTGTTTTGTCTGCTGTGTAGTTTATTTATTTTGTTTTGCATTTGTGTCGTGATATTTGTTTAATGTATGTTTTGTGTTTTTGTTTTGACATGGTATTTGTTTTATCAAGTTTTTGTTATGTCTGATGTGTAGCTTTTTGATTTTTGTTTTAGTATTTTTGCTTTTGTGTCATGATATTTGTTTAATGGGTGTTTTGTTTTGTTGTGTTTTGTCCAGTTTTTGTGGTGTTGTGCTTTGTCAAGTTTTTGTTTTGTCTGCTGTGTAGTTTATTTATTTTGTTTTAGTATTTTGTGTTTGTTGTGTCACGTATTGTCTTGTTTTTCTGCTGTTGTATGATTGTTGTTTGTTTTTGTATAATTTTTGTGTATGTGATGCTGTAAATAGTATTGTTATATAGTTTACAATTTACAATTTAGGCATTTTACCATATGAACCCCCGTAAAATCACATTTTTCAAAAGATTATCAACATGAATCATACGCTAACTAGTAACCTACCATCAATCCATCAGTGGAATATCTGTATGATGAACCAATACGTATGCACTATAGAGTTCTGTGTCTTCATAAGGTGTACTAACAGTCCTAACAATAGGGGCATAATGCTATCTATGGTGCTGAAATCGTTTGCATGACTGGTTGATCAACATCTATAGAAATTCCCCACTATGTGGATATCATTAACTTTCACTATAATTGAAAACATATACTTATATTTCCCACACCAAGAGTCGAACTTTGGTCTCATGGCTATACTTCAAGCATCCTATACCACTAGACCATATGGGATTATGATGTACTACCTGTAATGTTTGGTTAATAACCTGATCATACAATGTCTGAAGACAATAATTACTGCTCGAACCACTGTTCCCTATGAGCATAACATAACCATATTGTAATATAATTAGAGAGGACAGATATGTTACATGTAAGAGCCTCATCATGTCTGAAGGATACCAAATAATAGCAGAGAATATTGGTTCCATGTAATACTGTAAAAACTCCCCGTTACTGCGTACAAATAATCGTAAACACATATGGCTCTCATACTATTCTGTATGTTGTGTAATTGTTCACAGATAGGCTACACAGGCTAGATTTACACCGGTCAATATTCAATATTACACCCCCCTTGTAGGGCCCCTGGATGGGGGTGTCCTCTGAACCACTGGGACAAAAAATAAATAGATGAATTGCACTAGGAGGCTGAAACCCCCTACAGGTCTGTAGTGGCTGTATGTGGAATTACACCTACATTATTAGATCCATAGTCTATGGTCAAAAATGGAATTACACCATAAAATGGACAAATCTGTTAGACAAAAAAAGAAAAGCTATACAGCAGACCAACCTGATGTTTAAACCTGCAGTACCCGCTATACGCCACATTTACACTAGACTACACCTACACATAGTAGACCAACCCCCCATACACACCCCACCCACACAGTAGACCACCCCCCTCTAACTAACCATTGTGCAAACCTTTTCGAACATATTTGCGGCATCTACAACACCCAAGCTAGTTCAAGCTTTCTTCACTACGAGTTCACACATACATAGGCAGTACAATTGAGAAACCACATTTACACTAAAAGTTCTTGATTTTTTCATTTTTCTCCTTTTCTTTATTTGTTTAAGTTTTTTTTAACTTTTAACTTGTTTTGTAACTTTTTTTTAACTTTAAGCTTTTTTTAAGTGTTTTTCTTTTTTTTCTTTTCTTTTTTTTTAAAGTTTTTTTGTAAGTTTTTTTATTTTCTATTTTTATTTTTTCATTTTTTATTTTTTATTTTTTCATTATAAGTTTTGCTTAAATTCATTTTCTTTTTTAAATTTGCATAATTTATTCATACTTTTATTTTTCCATACCCATACTCAATAGTGTACACCTACTATACACCCAATACTCCAACGTATATATGCACCTGGAAATTGCAATGTTAGGGCTAAACCAACACACAAGCTGTGTGTTTTCCTGTCAGCTGACAGCTGCTGTCATCTGTCACCTGTCACCTGTCACCTGTCATCTGTCACCTGTCACTTTCAAAGAGAAGGGACCCCCCCCCCACCCCCTCTAATGAGGGGGGGGGGGGGGTTTACAACTGCCAGCTGGCACTTCAAAGATAAGGGCCCCCACCCCCCCGGTTTTAACTTCATCTAATTAACACATTAACACAACAAACAAATGTTTTGAGGAGGGGGGGTTTACAACGGCCATCTGGCACTTCAAAAAGATAAGGGACCCCCCAATCTGCCAGCTGGCAGTTCAAAGAGAATGGCCCCCACCCCCCGGTTACAACTGCCACCTGGCAGTTGTAAAAGATAAGGGATCCCCCACCCCTCACCCCACACAGTGGTTCATCTACATTTCTATTGTTCTATTCACACCTGGGAGCCAGCATGTCTGTCTGATCTGTGGGACAGACCCACATGAGGGTGGTCACAGGCTGTGACATGAATGGGACATAGAGAAAGGGAGAGATGGGAGATTTAAGCACTTAATGTAAAACACTTAAGCTTAACACTTAAGCAAGAACAAAAAGCATGGCAATACATCACATACATAAATAAAACGATTATAATAATAATAATAATTATAATAATAATAATATAATAAATATACAATATGATTATGGAATGTATGGAACGTATGGAATGTATGGAATGTAGGGAATGTATGGAATGTATGGAATGTATGGAATGTATGAATAAATTAACATACATTAACATAAATTACTCACTGGCGCCCCCAGTGGCCACAGGGTGTAATGAACCACAGCATATAGTAACTACTTACGACTTACCAGTGGAGGAAAGTAAGCCACAGTTGTCATCCTTGCCAGGCTCTCCAATATGCCAGTTTGTTTCACTTGAAGCGTCTCCTCTGTAAAATAAAAATAATCAATATTACACGACTGCTCTGACTAACATTCAGGAGTGTTTCTACAGTAGCAAATACGTTTTGAAAAATGTACCTTTTTCTTGAAAATGTAACAATTAGCTTTAATGTCCCGATCACGTTTTTTTGCTCCCGATCCGATTTCAATGATTTTTGATGTTGTACTATTGTGAAATGGCACATCACAATAGTAGGCTACATTATCCCAAATCACAGACAATATCCAGTCTAATATCATGATATAGATATAATATTGATATTACTAGAGATGTCCCGATCAATTTATTCAGCTCCCGATCCGATTCCGATCATTTCAAAATGACAGATTTCCAATCACGTAATCGGTGCGGAACAATCCTAGCTTTAACCGCATATTTCCATAATTTCAAAATTGCATTATATAACAAAATGTGAGACGCCAGAGGTTTAAAAACAAGACCAACCTTTCTCCTGTCCACCTCCAGACAGAAGCGTCCACAGGGTCTCTGTACAGACCGATCCACGGCCATCTGCCTCCGTTCTTCACTAACTCATTCAGCAGGTCTTCTCTCTGATCACCAGCAGAAGCCAAGTCAGTGAACTTCTCCTTGCAGTACTGTTGAGCATCAGACCAGGTTTTCCTCTCATGCACATAGTGAAATGTTTTCATCGGGACAGACGCCTCCAATTGAAGAGCAGCAATGATGATGAGGAGGAGGAAGAGGAGGAGAGAGAGCGGGGTCATGAATGAGCTCTTCTCCATTTTCACAATTTGTTTCTTCAGTTCAAGCAGAGAAGAGTGCAGGGCAGAGTTCAGTTGTTGTCATAATGTCCACTCTGTAGCTGAGTCCTCTGTGTGACCTGGTTGTCTAACTAAAGCAGGACTCACAGAGCAGGATAAAGATGTGGTTAGTTGTCTGGTGAGGAGCAGGCTGTCACTCTGTTCTTATGACAGCCACACACCTACATGCACCTGGACACATGCACCTACATGCACCTGGACACACCCACCTACATGCACCTGGACACACCCACCTACATGCACCTGGACACACCCACCTACATGCACCTGGACACACCCACCTACATGCACCTGGACACACGCACCTACATGCACCTGGACACACGCACCTACATGCACCTGGACACACGCACCTACATGCACCTGGACACACCCACATACATGCACCTGGACACACGCACCTACATGCACCTGGACACACGCACCTACATGCACCTGGACACACACACCTACATGCACCGGGACACACCCACATACACAAACACACACACACACACACACACATGCCTTGATACCAGATGAGTAGTTATACCAATGAGTTACATTATACACAAGTAACTTCTTGAATATATTGTAGTTATAAAGTTTTATTGCAACATACTTTTGGCTCATCCAATCCACCAAACAATAAAGAGTCAATTCTTTGAGACACAGGTATTTCGGGCTTGGCCAAATCCCTCATTGTTCCGTCGGGTGCAAACAACACAGGTTTGGTTTTGTTGTTTGTAAAGATTTGTTTTGGGTCTTTTTATGCCTTTATTGATAGTGAACAGTAGTCAGACAGGAAAGGGGGAGAGAGATGGGGAGTGACACACGGCCAAGGCCGTTGGGCTCGGGAGTCGAACCCGCGGCACGCCGTCCGGCTGGCTCGGCAGCCTAGGTGCCCAGACATAGTGCAACATGGTGAAGTATTATACAGTAGTACAGGTAATTGCAACCACCACTGATCTTGTGTAAAATGAAAACGGGCCTGCAAAATATTCTAAACTTTCCACGATTCTGACAATAATCATATCCTTTGAGACACACATCCGAGATTTAGCCGGGTCAAACAAGGAATCCCCTATTTGTCCGGCAGTCGGGGTTGTGAAGTGGTATATACATACTGTACATTCATGAATCCACTTGCTGACCAGCTTTTGCTATTGAGCCATTTTTTTTACGGTTTATATGTTACCATACCATTAACATCCTATATAAGGCAAGATTTTCAAATTTTCAATATTCTTTATGTAGCATGTGACATGTCAAACTAGGGTTTTTTTTCGTGATTCTGAATCGATTCCAAGCATTAGTTTAGCAAAAAGAAAAACGACCATAGCCACGTAGGCCTACTTCCAAATGTGCCCAAAATGTGCTGACCTCATCACATTATTTTGTGTTGACCTCTATGGCCGTTTCTAGCCCAAGGAGTGTTTTTTTGTGCAAGATTAATGCTTGGAATGGATTCAGAATCATGAAATGACCCCTAGTTTGACATGTCACATGCTACTTAAAGGCAAAGCACGAGGAAAGTTTGACATTTGTTTTGCCTAATATAGGATGTTATTTGGTAGGGTCACATAAACCCAAAAAATGCTCAATACCGACAGCTGGTCAGCAAGTGAATTCATGAATGTATGTATATAGACAATAATTGGCTGCCGGACTATATTGGCTCATAATAGGACATGACGTATGTGCAGGCAGAAGAATGGCAACAGCAGAATAAGCTTTTTTGGGGTGGTTAAGATTTGTGAGTACGTATGTGTGTGCGTGCACTGACTAAACTCATATTTCATTCCGCCCCTGCACAAGTGTTCCACTTGGGCAACCCCATGAAGTCTGGAGGACACACCACCAGAAGACAGTTGGACAGAGGCCCGGCTGTGCCGGGGGTACAGGGGGGTGTCAAAAGGCTCATGGAGAGTCACTGCCACCCAATCAATCCAATCAAGCCTGAGTGAATGGCAGCTTGTTCACTGGCCACACACAGGTGTGGGAGGCTACATAAGTAGGCCTAGCTGCACTCATTTCCTCATGCCCACTACTAAACCGTAGCTGCCTGTCGTCTCCCAAACCTAAACCACCAGAACCACCACCCTTCCTCAGCCCTCGAATAACTGTGTGCGTCCAAGAACCAACGTAAGGCTCGTAAGCCCTAGCCTGGTATCCAGCCTGCTTCGCTACGTTCGGCGGATTTTTTTTTCTCTCTTCGCTTATCAGTCTGGAAAGCCTCCTATCTCCAAGGGAGGCGGGACATGCCAAAAGCTTCGAAACCTAACGTGGCTTCTGATTGGTCTGTGGTGCGGGGCGGGACAAAGCACCAGTGAGACGTCATAGCAAAGCGCAGTGTGAAAAGCATGGAGGGTGGCGCTGGCTGATGACGTAGGTTGCCTAACGCTACTCTCATTCGTTGGAACAACATCCAATCAGCAACGACGTTGACTACGTAACATATGTAGTTCTAGTGTAGTTCTGCAAAACCTCCCAATGGGAGGCTTTCCAGACTGATAAGCGAAGAGAGAAAAAAAAATCCGCCGAACGTAGCGAAGCAGGCTGGATACCAGGCTACGTAAGCCCGGCCGTTGGTCATTTATCCACTGTTTGTTCCCCCCTGCACACTTTATTATGGACTACAATTATGTTTGAGCTGTTGCTTGGCCACTAGTCATTGGTCAGACAGTCATTAGTCTGATATCGACAACCTATCTCAAACCCTAACCTAAACATAACCGCAAGCACGGGAGCAGCGTGTTCGAGCGGTAGTCCCACCATTGTTTCCGCATGTCGGACTGTTGGTGTGTCTAATGTTAGTGCGCATCCCGACCTGTTTATTTGTTTGTATCTAATTATCAGCAGTGCATTTAAATTATGTCTATTCCCTATGGTTCATTACTATGAATGATTTGGCCATGAATGATTTAATTGACTCTATTCTGAAGATGGTTTATTTAGTATTTTAGTATTATGGGATGAATTGCTATTTATGATTTAGTTGTTAATGTCTATCAATTCCAAATATTGTACATTTCTGTTTCCTTTTGTATAGCACACACACTCCACACACACAGTCATACATTGTGTGTCCCCCCCCCCCCCAAGTTGGGAACAATGACAGCCGGGAATGCATAAAGCCACCCTAGCCACCCTAGTATGCAATAGCCTACCCGACTCAAGGCCGGCACTGCACTCCCTGTGGTGGTGTGGAACGAGTGTGCCGAATTTGACAGACGTACGTACACACACACACACACTTGGTGCATTTATTCATCCTCTGATTTATTGATTTAAACAGCTATAGGGTGTGGCAATATACAAAATAGAAGTATGGACACTGTAACTTTGTAAAGCTCCCAGTCAAGGCTTTATTATATATCAGCGTTTCGGGCCTGGGCGGCTGACATAGCTGTCTGGGCACCTTGGCTGGTAATCCAGTCTGGCAGTGTGCCGTCGGTTCGACTCCCGATCCCGATGGCCTTTACTGCGTGTCACCCCCCCATCTCTCTCCCCATTTCCTGTCAGCCTACTTTCATCTATCCCTCTATCAATAAAGAGGAAAACAAATTATACCTTAAATAATAATAATAGATTAACGTTTCGACACAGAGTCTTCATCAGAAGAATAATACTGTCAAAACGTTAATGTTAACAGCAGGAAGACGAACTACAACCACCACAATTATATAAGTTATGTTCTATTAACAAACTACCATACAGATTGGATACAATTACATTTTATTTATAAAACAAATGTTACATAGTTGGGCTTTTTATTATCAATTAAACAAAGTTATTATTACAATCATTTGTTGTTTGGATCAGGAGATAAGGGGAACTAAATGCAAAAATAAATCACACCTGTGTGAAGTGATGGTTTATCCGATTTGCTCGTCTACATGACGTTACATTTTCCCTTCATTGTCAATGGCATTTAATGTTTGTGTTGCCACAAATTTACGTCATATTTAGTTACTTTCTACAGCTGACTAGCATTATGTGAGTTCAAGTACACATGTATAATATATTATATAGTATAGTATGTATAGTTAACATAGATACTCCACTGTTACGTTCTTAGTTTACGCATGATTCATGATAACTACTTTTTATATATGTGATGTATGCCATGCTTTTGTTATTGCTTGATGTAAGTCGCTCTGGATTAAGAGCGTCTGCTAAATGCCTAAATTGTAAATTGTAAATTGTAAGTAATTATTATTACATTATTAATAGAGTAAAAAGTAGGGCTACAATATTTGCCCCCACTTGAGATGTAGTGTGGTAGACTACAGTACTTAATATTTAGTGTGCATGAGTTCAGATTGTAAGTTGATGAATATGTCGGTACAGTACAGCATCAGCAGCACAGACAACATGGAACTAATGATAATGAATTCATTTAGATAGCACATTTCTAGACATAGACACAAAATGATTCCGCCTAAACAAATTATACAACCATCTCCATTCTTCAATGAAGCAGATCACCTCCATGCAAATGTGTGTGTGTGTGTGTGTGTGTGTGTGTGTGTGTGGTCAAGGCCATTGTCTTTATTGCGGTGGTTAGTTTGCCTAAGTGTGTGTGCGTGCGTGCGCTACAATGTGTAGTGGGGGTCCCTGCTTCATCTCTCTCTCAGCTATACAATGTGTAGTGGGGGGGGTCCCTGCTTCATCTCTCTCTCTCTATCAACTATACAATATGTAGTGGGGGGTGTCCCTGCTTCATCTCTCTCTCAGCTATACAATATTTAGTGGGGGGGGGGGGGTCCCTGCTTCATCTCTCTCTCAACTATACAATATGTAGTGGGGGGGGGTCCCTGCTTCATCTCTCTCTCTCTATCAACTATACAATATGTAGTGGGGGGTGTCCCTGCTTTATCTCTCTCTCAACTATACAATATGTAGTGGGGGGGTCCCTGCTTCATCTCTCTCTCTCTATCAACTATACAATATGTAGTGGGGGTCCCTGCTTCATCTCTCTCTCAGCTATACAATATGTAGTGGGGGGGTCCCTGCTTCATCTCTCTCTCTCTCTCAACTATACAATATGTAGTGGGGGGGGGGGGTCCCTGCTTCATCTCTCTCTCAACTATACAATATGTAGTGGGGGGGGGTCCCTGCTTCATCTCTCTCTCAACTATACAATGTGTAGTGGGGGTCCCTGCTTCATCTCTCTCTCAGCTATACAATATGTAGTGGGGGTCCCTGCTTCATCTCTCTCTCAACTATACAATGTGTAGTGGGGGTCCCTGCTTCATCTCTCTCTCAGCTAATAAGGAGTGCTCGGCCTGAAATACTTTGAAGACCCCTGCTGCTTCAGAGTGTGATGGTCTTTTTGTATATTATGTTGACAATTAGACAAAATAAAGAAGAATGATTAATGTAGGCATTTAGCAGACGCTCTCATCCAGGATGATAGATTTACAAGTGCAAGGTCAAATTAAAAGGCATTAACCTGAGAGGAAACCAAGTTTATTTGTATAGCAAATTTAAACAACGAGGAAAGTCAAGATGCTTTTCATAAAACAATCATTAAGGCGAACACAGAGCATTAAGACCAAACTCATTATGTAAGGAAGGACACATGAACACCATAAAAAAGAGAACCTAAAACAAAACAAACAAATAAGACAATCAGATTACAGTGAAGGAGAACAAAATAAATGTACTGTAGCTCTACTTAACTACTGTGTCATTAATGTTAACCACTTGGTAATTTTCCTTAGCCATATACCTAATTATTTTTCACAAGTTTATTTTATGGGGAAAAGCCATTTGTGTTGAATGTACGCCAAAGTCATGAATTACATTGTGAAGCACAGAATTATTTAAAAGAGAGAAAATGTCGCAAATGACTTTGATTACAAATTGTGTCATTGACAGAATAGAAATGGAGGCCAAGGCCCTAAAATAATTCATACTGCACTTGTCTTTTCATACGTTTTGCGGAAATAAAGCAAAACAATCACACCCGTGTGAAGTCAAATGAGGGGCACTCAATTATTATCATAGTTTATCTCATTGTCACCTATGGCATATATATGGCATATATATTTTATGGAAAACCCATTTTGTGTTGGCCTACATTGTGAAGCAATAGTGTGTACCAAAATCTCCTGGAGGGGGCGAACATATGTGTCACGTGGTAGCGGCCGCCATACTTGTTGGCTTGTCTGGTTTGTTTACATTGAGCGACCATCTGGTGTGCTTGTATACGTTCTTTTTTTAAACTGACCTCACAATGGTGCAGACTTGCTCAGTAAATACGGAATACGGAATTAGATTTAGTAGAATGGCTTGGATCTCGGCTGTACGGCGCACGGGCGCAGAGACAAAGTATCTAAGCACAACATTTTCCTTGTCCTTGTAATGTATTTGGGCCCAACGTTCTTTCTATCCATCCTGGTGTTGGTTCACTATGTTGTCGCCAAGAACGAGCTCAATATTTACAAAAACATACCACCGTCACTCTATTCTGAGTGATGTGGGCTAGAATTTAAAGCCCACGAGAGGGCCGCCCCTAGCTTTTCAGACGCCACCCCCCTTTTGGTGACGTACACGTTCTCACACGCTATTGAAAGAGAGAAGTGCTCGGCTATCTTTAATGTAAATTGGTTTATTTTATGGAAATCGTTGTTTGTGTTGAATGTGCTAATTGCACAGAATTATTCAAAAGAGAGAAAATGTACTGTAGCAAATTACTTTGATTACAAATTGTATCATCGACAGATTAGAAATGGAAGGCCGAGGCCATAAAATAGTTCACATTGCACTTGTCTTTTCATACGTTATGTGGAAATGAAGCAAATAAAAGAGTTAGTTATCAAGTATCATTAATGTCATCATTTTATCAACCGTGGCCACTTGTCATTGTTGTAATGTGTCCCACAGGTTCATCTATTTGAGTATCCCAGCTGTAGAAGCTCACATAATTATCCTTGTAGTTCTAGTGCTCAGAGTGAGAGGCCCTGCTGCTACAACACTATAAACTGTTACTTTTCAGGAAATGGAACAAAATGCAAAAATAGCAGATCAAAAGCTCAAAATGTGTTGCGTCGACTGACACTGACAAAATAGGGTATTTAATGTATGGAGGAAAGGAAACATTAAAAGTTAAAATATGGAGATTAGCAACCACATGTACTGCACATATATGACACAAATAAATGTAGATAAATGATCACACATTGTATAACTTCGCTGTCCGGCAGGAACCAGCCTACTCCATTTTTTCATGAATCAATGCTATTGAATACCCTTTACGTCTGTGTGTTGGTTAAAGGGATTGTGACGTATTTTGTATTTTTTCTTTTTTTTTAGGTCTTCAGAAGATTTTCTATGGTCTGGGGTTTTCTGGCTCAAATAAGTGCTCTGATTTTCCAGGTGTTTTGGAGGCAGAGGGCCATCTCTGCCTCCAAATCCCATATATGTCAATGGGATTTACCAGCAGATGTCACTGATTTCACTGTTTTGCCTGTTTTCATTGCAGCTCAAAAGGCTTCCAACCCCCAGAGAAAACTCCAGACCACAGAAACTCCACTGAATCAGGTTTTTTGGGTGTAATTGAGGTCATAATATATAAAACCTAAAATAAAAAATAAATGAAAATTAACATCATGAAACCATGAACCAATGAATAGTATTAAAAAGTGCTGGCCCGGGCGGCTGCCGTAGCTGTCTGGGCACCTTGGCTGGTAATCCAGTCTAGCAGTGTGCCGCTGGTTCGACTCCCGATCCCGACAGCCTTTACTGCGTGTCACCCCCCCATCTCTCTCCCCATTTCCTGCCAGCCTACTTTAATATATCCCTCCATCAATAAAAAGGCGAAAGCCAAAAACAAAATCAAGCCAGCTGACTCCATTGGACCCTCAAACTAGTTGTCTGCTAACTGCTAACTCCGCCCCCTCTCCCCCTTTCATGCAATATATAAAGTCACAATACCAACACAAGGTATTCTTCATTTCTTGAATTAAAAAAATAAATAATAATAATTAATTTCCTGAAAAATGAACATTTAGGAGCTGGTGTCTGCCCGACAGCAGAGATATCTACATAGTACTGCAGTAGCGTAGCTCTATATATAAATGACCACACATTGACTATGTGCCTGCAGTGCAGGCCTACCATTCCTCATGGCTGTTTTGCTGGGGATTTGATGCAGAGGAAGTTCCTTTTCTCCATGCAGTCCCTGATCTGCCACTGGGTGCTGTGGTCTTTGGGTAGGGTTCCACAGTGCCGCCCCCAGGCCGGACACGGTGGCAGGTTCTGGTACTGCTGTGGTTCCCCGTCCACCCAGAGCCACTGGCCCGCCAGGAAACGCAGAGCTGTCCACACCTGGGGACAACATGGAAGGCAAAGGAGGTCAAACATCTTCCCTCAAGTGTTACTGTGCTTTAATTATAGGATCTAGTCAACCTTACTTTTATTTTCCAAGCTGTTTGTTCCTATGATATCTTTAAGTCATTTAATTAGACATTATTTTATATTCTGAATACAAAACTTTATTGCCAAGATTGATGTTAAAGTGTTAAAGTTATTGTTAGGGTTAGGATTAGGGTTAAGGCAAGATAATACATTAAAACATATATAAATTCTGCATTTGTTATATTTTGTATTCCGTTACATATATCACCCCAGTCCTCTACGATCTCCACTGGCAGCCTGTCAAACAGGGAGTCCACTATAAAATGCTGCTTACCACCTACAAGGCACTGCACAACCTGTAGCTGGCTCCCCCCTATAGCTCTCTGCCCTCCTACAGCCACATGTCCCGTCTCTGTCCCATGTCCCGTTCTCTGTGGCTGCCCCCTCCCTCTGTGGGGCAACAGGGCCATCTCTGTGGCTGCCCCCTCCCTCTGTGGGGCAACAGGGCGTAGTCTGTGGCCGCCCCCTCCCTCTGTGGGGCAACAGGGCCTAGTCTGTGGCTGCCCCCTCCCTATGTGGGGAAACAGGGCCTAGTCTGTGGCTGCCCCCTCCCTCTGTGGGGCAACATGTCCATATCTGTGGCTGCCCCTCCCTCTGTGGGGCAACAGGGCCATCTCTGTGGCTGCCCCCTCCCTCTGTGGGGCAACATGGCCATCTCTGTGGCTGCCCCCTCCCTCTGAGGGGCAACAGGGCCATCTCTGTGGCTGCCCCCTCCCTCTGTGGGGCAACATGGCCATCTCTGTGGCTGCCCCCTCCCTCTGAGGGGCAACAGGGCCATCTCTGTGGCTGCCCCCTCCCTCTGTGGGGCAACAGGGCCTAGTCTGTGGCAGCCCCCTCCCTCTGTGGGGCAACAGGGCCTAGTCTGTGGCTGCCCCCTCCCTCTGTGGGGCAGCAGGGCCATCTCTGTGGCTGCCCCTTCCCTCTGAGGGGCAACAGGGCTATCTCTGTGGCTGCCCCCTCCCTCTGTGGGGCAACAGGGCCTAGTCTGTGGCAGCCCCCTCCCTCTGTGGGGCAACAGGGCCTAGCCTGTGGCTGCCCCTCCCTCTGTGGGGCAACAGGGCCTAGTCTGTGGCTGCCCCCTCCCTCTGTGGGGCAACAAGGCCATCTCTGTGGCTGCCCCCTCCCTCTGTGGGGCAACAGGGCCTTCTCTGTGGCTGCCCCCTCCCTCTGTGGGGCAACAGGGCCATCTCTGTGGTGGCCCCCTCGCTCTGTGGGGCAACAGGGCCTAGTCTGTGGCTGCCCCCTCCCTCTGTGGGGCAATAGGGCCTAGTCTGTGGCTGCCCTCTCCCTCTGTGGGGCAACAGGACCTAGTCTGTGGCTGCCCCCTCCCTCTGTGGGGCAACAGGGCCTTCTCTGTGACTGCCCTCTCCCTCTGTGGGGCAACAGGGCCATCTCTGTGGCTGCACCCTCCCTCTGTGGGGCAACAGGGCCATCTCGGTGGCTGCCCCCTCCCTCTGTGGGGCAACAGGGCATAGTCTGTGGCCGCCCCCTCCCTCGATGGGGCAACAGGGCCTAGTCTGTGGCTGCCCCCTCCCTCTGTGGGGCAACAGGGCCTAGTCTGTGGCTCCCCCCTCCCTCTGTGGGGCAACAGGGCCATCTCTGTGGCTGCCCCCTCGCTCTGTGGGGCAACAGGGCCTAGTCTGTGGCTGCCCCCTCCCTCTGTGGGGCAACAGGGCCTAGTCTGTGGCTGCCCCCTCCCTCTGTGGGGCAACAGGACCTAGTCTGTGGCTGCCCCCTCCCTCTGTGGGGCAACAGGGCCTTCTCTGTGACTGCCCTCTCCCTCTGTGGGGCAACAGGGCCATCTCTGTGGCTGCCCCCTCCCTCTGTGGGGCAACAGGGCCATCTCGGTGGCTGCCCTCTCCCTCTGTGGGGAAACAGGGCCTTCTCTGTGGCTGCCCCTTCCCTCTGAGGGGCAACAGGGCCATCTCTGTGGCTGCCCCCTCCCTCTGTGGGGCAACAGGGCCATCTCTGTGGCTGCCCCTTCTCTCTGGAATGCTCTCCCCAAGCATATCAGAGACGCCCCCTCCCTCCCTACCTTCAAAACCGCCCGAAAACGCACCTGTTCAGAATTGCGTTCACGAGTTGATTTTAAATTCAATTATAGTTACTTTTAGTGTTTTATTGCTATATATTGAGTTTTTTTTTTCTTTTTTCCCCCCTTCTCTCTCCCATGGCCCCTACACATGTAAAGCGTTTAAGTGCAATATAAATCACGGATATTATTATTATCATCGTTATTTATTATTGCATAAATAGTTCAGTCTTATTATAGGCTATTTTGAATTTGAGTAACTCAACAGACACTCAGAGCACATTGACTGCACCTGTGTGATCACTGCAGCCCAGCACTGAAACATTAATCTATAATTAAGACTTGATTAGGAGCAGTGTGCAGACTTGTTTTTAATATTGTCTTAAATCCACTCTTAATGCACCTGCTGTCCAGTGGATGTGCCAGTTTTATTCTTGCTCTAGGATTAGTGTTAATATTAGGATTAGTGTTAATGTTAGGATTAGTGTTAATATTAGGATTAGTGTTAATATTAGGGTTATAGTGTTGGGGATATACAAGAAATTCACCTTAACATGGGGTGCGGTCACAATCCAAGACAATTAAGATATAAAACAATGTACCTTGACGGTTTCAACCAATTATCATTATCAAAGAAAATAAAATACAGTTTCCTGCATTCATTTCAACAAACTTCTCTCTCTCTCTCTCTCTCTCTCTCTCTCACAATGTGACCCATCAACCCAAACCCTCAAACCTCATTGGTCGTGGCCTCCTGGATCTTGTCCCTGGCGTAGCGGTGGTCGTCCTCAGACTGCAGGCTCACCAGGTCATACTGGTGGTCACGGTAATGATTATGTCGGCTGGAGTCGACGCTGCCGATGGCCCTGCAGTGCTCCAGAGCCTCCTCCCATGTCTTGTTCTCCTTCACCAGGATCACGTTGTCAACAAAACAGATGAATGGACGTTCAATAGAGCAACGCTCACTGTACCACTTGTCACTAGGAAGGATGCCACAGTTCTCAAGATCTGGCTCTCCTGGAGCCCAATTCCTATAGTCTGAGTCCGTTCCAATCCACTTCCAGACGTCTTTAGACGTGTAGCTTCCAGGTGTGTTTGGGGGTATATGCAGTCCAATCCAACCATTCTCAGTGAACTTGTGCTGGTTGCTCTGTGTGACAGTGGCTAAGACCATGGACTTGTTGTTACAGCTCTCCTGGGCATCAAACCAGCTCATGCGTTTAGTCTCATGTAGGACACTGTCCCCATTAGAGCAGTAGAACCAACGTTTATCAGAACATTTACGATTGTACCACTCATTGAAAACAACTCCGCAACTCCGCATTTCAGGCTCTCCAGTTCCCCAGTTTGTGTCACTTGAAGCGTCTCCTCTGTAAAATGAAAGAAGTAATCAATAATCAAGTTTACATGACTCACATGACTGTCTTACACTGAGTAAGTGTCTGTATTGGTCTATGTCATGGTGTTATAATGCTACTTCACTACGCTAGCAAATACTTCTAGAGGTACTAGAAATGTGCCGTTTTTCATGATAAAGCAATTCATAATATTAATTAGCTTCAACCACAGTCCACATTTCATACATTTAAAATCAGTTTGTGTCTCCTATAATGTCTCCTATAATAGGGACATCAGGCTGACAGTGGTTAAGAAGAATGAGAACAAGACTAACCTTTCTCCAGTCCACCTCCAGACAGAAGCGTCCCCAGGGTCTCTGTACAGACCGATCCACGCAATTCTGCCTCTGTTCGTCACTAACTCATTCAGCAGGTCTTCTCTCTGATAACCACCAGAAGCCAAGTCAGTGAACTTCTCCTTGCAGTACTGTTGAGCATCAGACCAGGTTTTCTTCTCATTCACATAGTAAAATGTTTTCTTCATAGCAAACGCCTCCAATTGAAGAGCAGCGATGATAATGAGGAGGAGGAAGAGGAAGAGGGAGAGGGGGGTCATGAATGAGCTCTTCTCCATTTTCACAAGTTGTTTCATCAGTTCAAGCGGAGAAGAGTGCAGGGCAGAGTTCAGTTGTTGTCATTAATGTCCACTCTGTAGCTGAGTCCTCTGTGTGACCTGGTTGTCTAAGTAAAGCAGGACTCACAGAGCAGGATAAAGATGTGGTTAGTTGTCTGGTCAGGAGCAGGCTGTCACACTGTTCTTATGACAGCCACACACCTACATGCACCTGGACACACCCACCTACATGCACCTGGACACACCCACCTACATGCACCTGGACACACCCACCTACATGCACCTGGACACACACACCTACATGCACATGGACCCACACACATGCACCTGGACACACCCACTTACTTGAAACTGGACACACCAACTTACCTTCACCTGGAGACACGCACGCACGCACGCACGCACGCACGCACACAAACACACACACAGACACACACACAAGGTGCATTTATTCATCCGCTGATTTATTGTAAGATGCGAACCTTCCGTGCAGGACCAAACAGCTATAGGGTATAAGGCAATATACCAAATAGAAGTCAGCACACTGTAACTTTGTAAAGCTCCCAGTCAAGGCTCCCGATCCCGATGGCCTTTACTGCGTGTCACCCCCCCCCCCCCCCCCCCCCCATCTCCCCCATCTCTCTCCCCATTTCCTGTCAGCCTACTTTCATCTATCAATAAAGAGGAAAAAAAATAATACCTTAAATAATAATAATAGATTAACGTTTCGACACAGAGTCTTCATCAGAAGAAGAAGACGGTCAAAACGTTAATGTTAACTTGATGTTAGATATAGGAAAGTGTGGAGGGCAGCGACCCAGGAGTCCTGAGTTGACACCAACTGTCTGCCTGAGAGTTCCCAGATGGGAGCAGGAGGGGAACTTGTTTGGGGCTCATCCAAACAAGTTCAAATTTGATACTGCATTTCCATGGGTCCTCAGCAACACACTTGTCAAATGTCAACTTCATACAGTGTTCGGTTTTGAAGATATATAATAGCATTGTAATAATAGTGTGGTTGGCGGCCATTTTGAATTTAAACTACTTTCCCCCCTTGCAATTCCAGGCAACTTTTTTCCTCTCATTCAGGACACATTTAGGACACAAAATCAGTTGAGTTTGTTTTCTTTTGCAATTAGTTAGAGGTCAAGTGACATTATTACTGGACTATTTTCTTAAAGACTTCCACCAAAAAGGCAGACTGGTATTTGCATTGGCTCTTGCATTGTGATGCAGTATTTGTTCTCAGTGAGGCATTCCATCAAAGAGGACACTGTCATTTACTTAAGCATCCAAATGAGTCATTCAAAAGTTTGACATTCAAAACAGATGCATTCAAAACGGTCCCGTCTCCATGCTTGGGTTGGGTATAGTTCATTCAAATGCAGTGATTAGAATGTACTTGGTCACCAGATGTCAACAAGACCTTCATTATAATGTCCTAATGCTGTCATACGTTTCTTGGTGTGTTATCATATATTTTTTTACATACAAAGTCAATGCAAAAAACAGGCCCATAAATTGGTATTTGAGTCAACAAACTGCGTTTTCTGCTGACATTACATCCGGCTTGTCAGTATCTGATGTGAGAAAGCACGTGAGGACCCATACAGGGAAAACACCTTTACTTGTACAATTTGTGGAAAAAGCCTTTGGTGTACGGCTTGTAAATATCTTGGACCCACACAGGAGAAACCCTTTACCTGTACCTTTTTTACACGGTGGGAAATATGAACAAAAAACGAAATTCACCCACATTTTTAGTTGTAAAACTGTGATGTGACAAAAAAAAAGCTGATTCTGATGCTGAACAGGGAGCACCAAGGCCTGCTCTGTGCTCAGACATCCCCAGGCAGTACAGTTACCTGCCAGGCCGAATAACGAAAGAGCAAGCAACTAATGGCTCGTACACACTGCACGATATTTGCTCCGATTATGCTGTCGGGGAACATTTTTGGCGCTCGCCGACAAAACTGCCGATCTGACGCAAAATCGGGCTTTGGTCGCCGATGTTTTGCTCGCTGTGTGTGAAAGGCTCTGCGAGAAGATATAGCGCCGATAAAAGTGCTCGCGACGTCTCCCCGACGTCTTCTGAATATCTAGCATCTGTCGCCGACTACGGCTTCAGCCAATGGGGTTGACTTGGAGGTGGGACTTCCGGGACTGGGGAGTGAGTGACGTGGGCTGTGTGTGGAATGTTGTTGTGTTGGTTGTGTGACAAGAAGTAAAGAGGAGCACAAACGTTGTTATTGTACTGAACGCAAAGGAGTAATAAAGAGAGATTCTTATGTTGTGCATTACGTCTCTGCCTCCGGTTCCTGGGATCGTTACACTGGTGTCAGAAGAAAACTAAAAACTAAAGACGGACTGTTGAAAGACGTAAGTTGCGCGCATTGTTTACTAGCTAGCTTAGCTTCAGTTAGCGTGTTAGCTAGACCGGCATAATAACATGGAGAGCTCCGGTGGAATGGAGATAAAGACAGAGCCGCAGAACGAAGCAGATTATGGGCTGCCTGGACCGTCAGACATGCCCCAGCTAGAGTTGGCCACAAGACAGATGGCTGACCACCGCGTGAGTTGCGCTGCGGGTGACGCCATGGACAGCGCAGCCGCCGCCTCCTCCTCCTCCCGCCATTTTCCCGCATCTGCTGCCTCGGTGAAGACGCCCAAATACACTGGTGGCTCGGACTGGGAGGCGTTTCATGCTCAGTTTGAACTGCTGGCAGATGCTAGAAGGTGGGAATCAAGAGACAAGGCACTGCAGTTGGCTTTGTGCCTTGAGGGGGACGCTCTGTCATGTCTCCTGCTGCTGGACCCGGAGCAGCGGCGGTGCTACGATGCCCTGGTGGGGGCGCTCAAGAGGCGGTTTGGAACGTGGTCCCAGCCAGTGCTCTTGAAAAATGAACTTAGAGGAAGATGCAGGAAGCCTGGTGAGTCGCTCCGGGGGCTGGCTAATGACATTGAGGGCCAGGTGCGGCGGGCATACAGTCACATGCCCGCCCATGCACGGAGTGAGTTGGCTACTGATCTGTTCGTCGGGGCCATCTCCCCCCCTGACCTGCGTGTACAAGTATAGCTCCAGCACCCGAAGTCTCTGCAGGAGGCGATGGAGGGAGAGCCTGCAGAGCGCTGCTGCCGGCGGTGGACAGGAAGTGAGCTCCCATGCGGTGAGGGCTGCGTCAGGATGCCCCGCCAGGGAGGAGGTGCCAGCATGGGCGGCGTAGATGACTGAGCTGCTACGGGCGGTGACTCTGCAGGGACCGCGTGGGCCGCAGGTCTGCTGGGGGTGTGGCCCCATGCTACAGAACTGCTACGGAACTGCTACGGAACATGCTACGGAACTGCCCTGCTGCCCTCCAGAAGCGGGGAAACTCCTCGGGGTCCGCATAGACGGGGATATGCGGGCCCCTATTTCCGCCGCTGCCCCAACGTCGCCAGCCCAGGCCTGTTGTCCAGCGGAGGGAGCCCAGTGGTGCAGCAAGGGGGGAGGGGCTCCCCCCCCCCCAGAAGTAGATGACAGCACACCGCCGCCTTCTCAGCCTCGTCCGTCAGCAGGAGGAGCCCAGTGGTGCAGCGAGTGGGGAGGGGCTCTGTCCCCCCCAGAAGTAGATGACAGCGGTGCTCCACCGGTCGTGGTGGGGTGGATCCGTGGGACTCCGGGGGTGGGAGCTCCTGCCATGTCGCTGTCACTGTCCAAGGGGTGCCTACTGCTGGCCTGGTGGACACCGGGTCGTCGGTGACGTTGGTGAGGCCGGACGTCCTGCCCGGCGGGACAACACTGCAGCCTACAGCGGTGCGGCTCCGCACGGCCACAGGTCAGCTGGCTCCCATGATGGGGAAGGGGCTGATGTGGTTGTGCGTGGGAGGCAGACGTGTTCGCCATCTGGTTTGGGTGGCGGACGTGCAGGACTGCTGCATCCTGGGACTGGACTTCCTCCAGGACACGGGGTGTCTGCTGGACATGGGGAGGGGTACGCTTAGCTTTCCAGGGGGTCCTACAGTTTCCATGGGCCCTCTAGCTACCGGCCCCCTGCCCCCTGCCCAGCCCATCGTCCAGTCGCTACAGTTGCCCCTCGCCGTCCCCGCCTCCCCCTTCATGTGGCCGAGTTACTTCCCCCTCCCTGTCCCCCTTCCACCCATGTTGGCTGCCGGGGCGGGTCAGCCCCTGGCAGCTCCGCCCAACGCCCCCCGCCAGCAGCTTTCTCCGCTGGCCCCTGTGTTCACCCCGCCACCCTCCACCAGTCTTCAACCGTGCCCAGCGTGGCCTCCCCAGGGGGGGGAGGAGACGTCGATCGACGCTGGGCATCTCCAGTGCCAGTCAGTAGCCACGGCCCTGCCCGACGAGGGGGGCGGGGGTGAGCTGCCTTCAGGGGTGTGGAGAGAGGAGTACGGGGACTTGGAGATGCAGCAGCAGGAACAGCTGAGACAGCTGCTTGTGGAGTTCCAGGACTGTTTCACGATGAGTGAGAGCGAGGTGGGGAGGACTACCATGGCGGAGCACGTGATTGACACTGGACCTGCGGCGCCCATAAAGTGCCGGCCGCGCCGCCTCCCTCTTGCTCGTCAGCAGGCATGCGACAAGGCCTTGGAAGACCTGCTGCAGGCGGACTTTGTCGAGCTGTCAGAAAGCCCCTGGGCGGCGCCTGTAGTCATGGTCGCGAAGAAGAATGGAGACTGGCGGTTCTGCGTCGATTACAGGCGGTTGAACGACGTGACCACGAAGGACTCGTACCCCCTCCCCCGCATCGATGAGTCCTTGGACCTAGTCTCCGGGTCCTCGTGGTTCACCACACTGGACCTCAAGAGCGGCTACTACCAGGTTCCCCTCTCCCCTGAATCTCGCCCCAAGTCTGCTTTCTGCACTGGGCGGGAGCTATGGCAGTTCAAGGTCCTCAGCTTCGGTCTTTGTAATGCCCCTGCCACTTTCGCCCGGCTCATGGACAAAGTGTTGGCTGGTATCCCCCGCCAGGAGTGCCTGGTGTTTCTCGATGACTTTTTGGTGCACGGCCGTTCCTTCGAGGTGGCCCTGGAGTCCCTGAGGCGGGTTATGGGGAGGATAAGAGCTGCGGGGCTGACGTTGCACCCTGGGAAATGCCACTTCATGCGCAAAGAGGTGACTTTCTTGGGGCACGAGTTGGACGCGGAGGGTATCGGCACCATGGATGACAAGGTGCGGGCTGTGGAGGAGTGGCCCACCCCCCGTGACCAGAGTCAGTTGAAGAGTTTCATCGGTCTGGCCTCGTACTACAGGAGACATGTGAAGGGTTTCGCCACCATTGCATCACCCTTGTACTGGCTGCTGGAAAAGGACAGAGACTTCACTTGGACTGAGAGGTGTGAGGAGGCGTTTCTCGGTCTAAAACAGGCACTGTGCAAGGCTCCGGTGCTCGCCCCGCCTGACCCCACACTGCCCTTCGTACTGGACACTGACGCTAGCGGTGTGGGGGTGGGGGGCGTTCTATCACAGCTGTGGCCAGAGGGGGAGAGAGCTGTGGCGTACTTTAGCCAAAAGCTCAACAAGGCTGAGCGGAACTACTGCGTCACCCGCCGGGAGCTCTTGGCAGTAGTGCTTTCTGCCAGACACTTCAAATACTACCTGTGCGGTCTCCCCTTCGTTGTAAGGACGGACCACTCAGCTCTCCAGTGGTTAATGACTTTCAAGGAGCCAGAGGGGCAGGTTGCCAGGTGGTTGGAGGAGCTGCAGGAATACGACTTCAAGATAGAGCACCGACCAGGGGCTCGCCACACCAACGCAGATGCCCTGTCACGCCGGCCGTGTGCGACGGAAGGTTGCCGTTACTGCGAGAGAAGGGAAGCACGGGAGCTAGAACGGCGTGCGGAGGGGGAGGAGTGTGCAGCCGTCAGGAGGATCGAGGAGGTCGTCTGCAGGGAGCTGCAAACGGTGACAGACGCCGAATGGAGAGACAAACAGGAGGAAGACCCGGACCTGCAGCCCGTCTTGTGGTGGGTGGAGGCCCAGCAGCGCGTGCCATGGGAGGCGGTGGCACCCCTCTCAAAGGCGACCAAGGGTCTGTGGACCATGTTCGACTCACTGCGGCTGTCCGGAGGAGTACTACAGCGGGCGTTCAAGGCGGCGGCCACCGGGGAGGAGCAGTGGCAAGTGGTGGTTCCTAAGGACCTGCAGGAGGCGGTACTGAAAGCCATGCACGGAGCAGGTGGGTCGGGACACTTTGGGGTCATCAAAACACTTCGCCGTCTTCGACAGAGCTTCTACTGGGGGCGGCAGAAGAGGGACATCGCTGACTTCTGCCGTCGCTGTGATCTCTGCGTGGCCCGCAAAGGCCCCGCCGGGCGCTCGCAAGCGCCACTCCAACAGTTCCCTGTGGGGTGCCCGATGGAGAGGGTGGGGATAGACATTACAGGGCCCTACCCACGCTCAGACGGGGGCAACTGTTATGTTCTCTCCGCCATAGACTACTTTACAAAGTGGCCGGAGGCGTACGCCATCCCAAACCAGGAGGCTGTAACGGTCGCTGATGCCCTGGTGGAGGGCATGATTAGCCGGTTCGGCGCCATGGAGTCCCTACACAGCGATAGGGGGACGAACTTTGAATCCCGGGTGTTCGCTGCCATGTGCGAGCGCCTGGGCATACACAAGACTCGCACTACCCCGTTGCACCCCCAGAGCGACGGGTTGGTGGAGAGGTTTCACCGGAACATGGGAGATCAGCTTGCCATTGTCACCTCCCGACACCAGCGGGACTGGGACAAGCACCTGCCCCTGGTGCTTATGGCATGCCGCTCTGCAGTGCAGGAGTCGACGGAGTGCACGCCGGCTCTCCTCATGCTGGGACGAGAGCTGCGCACCCCTGCTGAGCTGGTCTTCGGTCGCCCGCCGGACGCCCCGGCCGTCCCTGCAGGGCCGGAGTACGCCAGGAAACTGCAGGACCGCCTGGACTCTGCCCACAGCTTCGCCCGGGTGCAGCTACAGGAGGCAGCAGTGAAGCAGAAGCGCTACTACGACGTGAAGTCCCGGGGGCGAGACTTCGCACCAGACGAGCTGGTCTGGGTCTACAACCCGGTACGGAAGAAGGGACGGAGCCCCAAGCTGGACAGCAAGTGGACGGGACCCTGCAAGGTGTTGGAGAGGTTGGGAGAGGTTGTTTACCGTGTGCAGATGCCTCCTCGGGGAAGGAAGGTGGCCCTCCACAGAGACAGACTGGCCCCCTACAGGGGGGGTCCTCCATCCCCCGACACGAACGCACCGGCGACCTCTCCCTCTTACCGGCAGCCCAACTCCCCCCCGGTTCTCCGCCCATGCCACGAGGAGACACTGTGTCCCCTGCCCCTACACCCCTGTCCCGTCCCCCCCCTGACCCCTCCCCGGGGGCCCTTCCCCCCCCCTGCCCCTGTTCCCCTGGCCCCGACCCCTACTAGGTCTCGGCCGAGGAGGCGGACAAGGCCTCCGGCCCGCCTGGGAGACTATGTGGTCTGACTGGGACGTTGTGAATTGTAAAAAAAAAAGAAAAAGAAAAATGAGTTGTGAACTGCATTTGGGGATGTGGGGGGGTGTATTTTGTTTCTTGCTTTGATGTCTAGGCTGTGGCCGCGTTGTATTTTGGCTGTTTGTCTTGCCTGTCGGCCCGGTCCTCGGGGTCGAGGACTTTTGTGAGGGGGGGGGGGTAGTGTAGCGGCCGGCTACGGCTTCAGCCAATGGGGTTGACTTGGAGGTGGGACTTCCGGGACTGGGGAGTGAGTGACGTGGGCTGTGTGTGGAATGTTGTTGTGTTGGTCGAAGTAAAGAGGAGCACAAACGTTGTTATTGTACTGAACGCAAAGGAGTAATAAAGAGAGATTCTTATGTTGTGCATTACGTCTCTGCCTCCGGTTCCTGGGATCGTTACAGTATGTAATGGGTTGCGAGCGCATCCCGAGAAGTCCTGTATTGCAGCCAATGAGAGCACTTGCACCGACACTGTCTGTCTGTGAAATGAAATGAAATGATTACTATATTTACCCAGGGTATCTGGGCTAAGCTCAATAACTTGTTTCCAGCCAGGCCCTGCTCATAGAACATTTCATCGTAGTGGTTCAATGCCTTGTTCAAGGGCACTTGAAGCGGTGGTAATTTTAACGTGTCGGACCGCTGATTCAAACTGGCGACCTTACGGTATCAAGACCGCTCCACAATGTCTGTCTGTCTGTCT
>NC_136811.1:6314068-6539068 GCF_951216825.1 Electrona antarctica
GGCTAATTATAATGCGTGAATTCACACAATCATAATGTCTGTTTTGCAAATTGCAATGGCTCGCCCCATTCTCCCCTAAATGACTGTGGACTGTGAGGGGCACGGTGGCACAGTTGGTAGTGCTGTCGCCTCACAGCTAGAAGGTCCTGGGTTCGATTCCCGCTCGGGACGCTGTGGGTGCTGGCGGCGTGTCTCCTCCTCTGCGTCATCAGTGCCCATACCCGAGGCGGGGTTGGCGAAAGGGCCTTTCTGTGTGGAGTTTGCATGTTCTCCCCGTGTCCCCTGTGTATAGGTATCCTCACATGTTCTCCCCGTGTCCCCTAGGGAAGGTACCCTCACAAAAAACATGCAGTAATCCTGGTCTCTAAACTGCCCCCCCCCCCCTCCCTGGCCAGCCGGGGCGCCTGATGGAGGGGAAAGGAACTGGTTGGAATAACGTGTTCCTTCCACGTGCTACGTCCAACCAGGGAAACTCCCCCCTGTCAGGTGTAAAGGAGCAACTTGGACACTCAGGCATGAAGGAAGCATGAGTTCAAGTCCGTTGCTCTCCCCATGTCCCCCATATATGGGGACTAGGTTGGCAGAGGGTGTGTAGAGCCCAGGATCACATTAGATAATTGACACAGGGGTGAAAAATGCGTTACAAAATCGTGGGATAAAAATTATATATAAAAAAAATAAAATTACTGTGGACTGTTGACTGTGGACCCCCATCTGAAATATATTTTTGTGTGAGCTTGCTTGCACCCTGCGGGTGCGTGTATGTAAACACAAACATTGTCCTAACACAAACATTATGCCATTGATAATGAATGGCCAGTTTCTAGTGTTTATCCTAACACAAACATTAAATGCCATTGCTAATGAATGGCCAGTTTCTAGTGTTTATCCTAACAAACATTAAATGCCATTGATAATGAATACTTTTACTTAAGTAACTTTCTTAATGGGTACTTTGTACTTTTACTTAAGTAATTTTCAAGTAGAGAATCAGTACTTCTACTTAAGTAAAATATGTTTGTACTTTTTCCACCTACACACACACACACACACACACACCCTGACAAGCACTTGGACTGTATGACGATGAATGACGATGAATTTTATGAAAATAGCCCGATCTGCAAGCTCACAAAGCCCCATTGTGAGCTTGTAGATTGACTACTTTCCAAATGGTCTCTTTATGTTATTTGACAATTTGTCTAATGTTAGACAGGTTTCTTTGTCTTATTTGTCTTATTTTTTCTTCTCTTTCTTTTTTTGTTTGGGTATTAAAAGAGGTCTTAAACGTCCATACATTGTCACTCCACTGTCATCTGGACACTCACGCACGCACGCACGCACGCACGCACGCACGCACGCACACACACACACACACACACACACACACACACACACACACACACACACACACACACACACACACACACACACACACACACACACAGAGAGAACAGCTGCTTTAGAGAGATACTTTTATTTAAGTAAAGAACATGTAGTTTTTCCACCACTGGCTGTGCGTGGCTACTACTCCTCTGTCTATCCTGCTGGGGATTTGATGCAGAGGAAGTTCCTTCTCTCCATGCAGTCCCTGATCTGCCACTGGGTGCTGTGGTCTTTGGGTAGGGTTCCACAGTGCCGCCCCCAGGCCAGACACAGTGGCAGGTTCTGGTACTGCTGTGGTTCCCCGTCCACCCAGGACTGTCTAAAGAGGACGAGACGCGAAGACCATACGGGCGACACCATGTTGCTCCATGGTGCTCCATGGAAGGAAAGAAACATGCGCAGTTGAGACCAGGAAGTTGTACATGCCCAAATTTGTGCATGTACAACTTCCTGGTCTCAACTGCGCATGTTTCTTTCCTTCCATGGAGCACCATGGAGTCGCCTGTACGGTCTTCGCGTCCTCGTCCTCGTCCTCTTTAGACAGTCCTTGTGGCCCGCCAGGAAACGCAGAGTTGTCCACACCTGGGGACAACATGGAAAGCAAAGGAGGTCAAACATTATGAGATATACGGACCAATTTCTACGGGCCACGATTTGAGTAAAAATCCCATTTTATTGTGACCGTAGGTCGCAGATTAGGTAAGAACAGGTAATTAAATGCCAGAGGTTGGACAAAATTGGATTATTTTGTTTCTCAACTGATTCTGACAGAAAATTAGGTCTAGCCAGGATAACAAATCTACCCTAATCTGCTCACTGCTAATACCGGTACCCTAAATTTGTCTTAATCCAAGATGGCCCTATTGATAACCTATTATAAGGCAATATTTTCTCAATTTCATTATGCTTTAAGTACCATGTGACGTGTAAAACTAGGGGGTTTTCAAGATTCTGAATCCATTCCAAGCATTAGTTTTGCATGAAAAACACTCACGTCACCTCGTGACACGCTCCATATATGGCCGTCTCCATATATGAAGATCACGACACTGACATCATCAAACCCTGGATAGCCATTCATGGAGAAGACTGCATCATCACCTGGATCTGCATATATAGAGCGGGCCAGCAACTCTACATCTGACCTCAAACCCTTAGATCTCCATATATGGAGCTGACATGTACATTCCACATGTTGATCCTCCCTCACCCGTCCTTTCTCTTCGATGTCTCCCTTTTGACTGATACCTGTCCATTTAAACTCTAGACGGGCCTTCCCCAAAGTTATTAGTGCAGCCGCGCCCGGCCCAGGTTTTGGCCCGGCCCTACCTGGGCCCTCATCAAACTCTGTACACTCAAGGCAATGCCCCCACTGCCACCCTTAGATCTCCATATATGGAGTTCTGACATTCCATATCGTCGCTATTCTCGCCCTCAGGGCGTCTTACTTACCTTCAAAATAAAAATAAAATAAATAAATAAATAAATATATATATATATATATATATATATATATATATATATATATATATATAAATGCCATTATATATATATATATATATATATATATATATATATATATATGCCCTATAAATATATATATAAATATATATGCCCTATATGACATTTCTGTATAAAAAAATCACTCATCCAATCCACCAAACAAGAGTCAATTATTTGAGACAAGTATTTCGGGGCTTGGCCGTACCTGTAATTTTTTCGTCGTGTTCAAACAACACATTTTTCTTATGTTTTGTTTTGTTGTTCATCACATCACATCACATGCAACATATGGTGAAGTATTGTACAGTAGTGCAGGTAATTGCAACCACCACTGATCTTGTGAAAAATGAAAATGGGCCTGCCAAATATTCTAAACTTTCCACGAATCTGCCAATAATCATATTCTTTGAGACACACATCCAAGATTTAGCCGGGTCAAACAAAGAATCAAGGAATCCCCTATTGGCTCATACTATATGTGTAGGCAGAAGAATGGCAACAGCAGAATAAGCTGTTTTGGGGTGGATAAGATTTGTGAGTATGTATGTGTGTGCGTGCACTGACTGCACTCATACTTCATTCCACCCCTGCACAAGTGTCCACCCCTGCACACAGGTGTGGCCAGTGAACTGGCCACACCTGTGTGTGGCCAGTGAACAAGCTGCCATTCACTCAGGCTTGATTGGATTGATTGGCTGGCAGTGACTCTCCATGACCCTTTTGACACCCCCCTGTACCCCCGACATAGCCGGGCCTCTGTCCAACTGTCTTCTGGTGGTGTGTCCTCCAGACTTCATGGGGTGGCCCAAGTGGAACACTTGTGCAGGGGTGGAATGAAGTATGAGTGCAGTCAGTAGGCCTAAGCTACACTAATTTCCTCATGCCCACCAAGGACTGTCTAAAGAGGACGAGACGCGAAGACCGTACGGGCGACACCATGTTGCTTATGGTGCTCCATGGAAGGAAAGAAACATGCGCAATGGGCTATATGCAGCCAACACTTCCGCGTTCAGCTTCCTTGGTCTCAACTGCGCATGTTTCTTTCCTTCCATGGAGCACCATAAGCAACATGGCGTCGTCCGTACGGTCTTCGCGTCTCATCCTCTTTAGGCAGTCCTTGATGCCCACTAAACCGTAGCTGCCTGTCGCCTCCCAAACCTAAACCACCAGAACCACCAACCTTCCTCAGCCCTCGAATAACCGTGTGCGTCCAAGAACGCACACGGAGGCTCGTAAGCCTGGCCGTCCATCATTTATCCACTGTGTTTGTTCCCCCCCTGCACACTTTATTATGGACTACAATTATGTTTGAGCTGTTGCTTGGCCACTAGTCATTGGTCAGACAGTCATCAGTCCGACATCGACAACCTATCTCAAACCCTAACCTAAACATAACCGCAAGCACAGGAGCAGCGTGTTCGAGCGGTAGTCCCACCATTGTTTCCGCATGTCGGACTGTTGGTGTGTCTAATCTTAGTGCGCATCCCGACCTGTTTATTTGTTTGTATCTAATTATCAGCAGTGCATTTAAATTATGTCTATTCCCTTTGGTTCATTATTATGAATGATTTGGCCATGAATGATTTAATTGACTATTCTGAAGAGGATTTATTTAGTATTTTAATATTATGGGATGAATTGTTATTTATGATTTAGTTAATGTCTATCAATTCCAAATATTGTACATTTGTACGTTTCCTTTTGTATAGCATACACAATTCCACACACACATCGTGTGTGTCCCCATCCCCCCCCCCAAGTTGGGAACAATGACAGCCGGGAATGCATAAAGCCACCCGTTATATCCGTTGTCATAGCACCCGTTTTAACTGTCTGTCTGTCTGTCCATTTTGTGCCCATACAGACTCAAGGCCGGCACTGCACTCCCTGTGGTGGTGTGGAACGCGTGTGCCAAATTTGACAGACGTACGTACACACACACACACACACACACACACACACACACACTTGGTGCATTTATTCATCCTCTGATTTATTGATTTAAACAGTTATAGGGTGTGGCAATATACAAAATAGAAGTCTGCACACTGTAACTTTGTAAAGCTCCCAGTCAAGGCTTTATTATATATCAGCGTTTCGGGCCTGGGCAGCTGGCGTAGCTGTCTGGGCACCTTGGCTGGTAATCCAGTCTGGCAGTGTGCCGTCGGTTCGACTCCCGATCCCGACGGCCTTTACTGCGTGTCACCCCCCCATCTCTCTCCCCATTTCCTGTCCGCCTACTTTCATCTATCCCTCTATCAATAAAGAGGAAAACAAATTATACCTTAAATAATAATAATAGATTAACGTTTCGACACAGAGTCTGTGTCGAAAATACTGTCAAAACGTTAATGTTAACAGCAGGAAGACGAACTACAACCACCACAATTATATAAATTATGTTCTATTAACAAACTACCATACAGATTGGATACAATTACATTTTATTTATAAAACAAATGTTACATAGTTGGGCTTTTTATTATCAATTAAACAAAGTTATTATTACAATCATTTGTTGTTTGGATCAGGAGATAAGGGGAACTAAATGCAAAAATAAATCACACCTGTGTGAAGTGATGGTTTATCCGATTTGCTCGTCTACATGACGTTACATTTTCCCTTCATTGTCAATGGCATTTAATGTTTGTGTTGCCACAAATTTACGTCATATTTAGTTACTTTCTACAGCTGACTAGCATTATGTGAGTTCAAGTACACATGTATAATATATTATATAGTATAGTATGTATAGTTAACATAGATACTCCACTGTTACGTTCTTAGTTTACGCATGATTCATGATAACTACTTTTTATATATGTGATGTATGCCATGCTTTTGTTATTGCTTGATGTAAGTCGCTCTGGATTAAGAGCGTCTGCTAAATGCCTAAATTGTAAATTGTAAATTGTAAGTAATTATTATTACATTATTAATAGAGTAAAAAGTAGGGCTACAATATTTGCCCCCACTTGAGATGTAGTGTGGTAGACTACAGTACTTAATATTTAGTGTGCATGAGTTCAGATTGTAAGTTGATGAATATGTCGGTACAGTACAGCATCAGCAGCACAGACAACATGGAACTAATATGATAATGAATCCATTTAGATAGCACATTTCTAGACATAGACACAAAATGATTCCGCCTAAACAAATTATACAACCATCTCCATTCTTCAATGAAGCAGATCACCTCCATGCAAATGTGTGTGTGTGTGTGTGTGTGTGTGTGTGTGTGTGTGTGTGTGTGTGTGTGTGTGTGTGTGTGTGTGTGTGTGTGTGTGTGTGTGTGTGTGTGTGTGTGTGTGTGTGTGTGTGTGTGTGTGTGTGGTCAAGGCCATTGTCTATATTGCGGTGGTTAGTTTGCCTAAGTGTGTGTGCGTGCGTGCGTGCGCTACAATGTGTAGTGGGGGTCCCTGCTTCATCTCTCTCTCAACTATACAATGTGTAGTCGGGGGGGGGGGGTCCCTGCTTCATCTCTCTCTCTCTATCAACTATACAATATGTAGTGGGGGGTGTCCCTACTTCATCTCTCTCTCAACTATACAATATGTAGTGGGGGGGGGGGTCCCTGCTTCATCTCTCTCTCAACTATACAATATGTAGTGGGGGGGGGTCCCTACTTCATCTCTCTCTCAACTATACAATATGTAGTGGGGGGCGGGGGCCCTGCTTCATCTCTCTCTCAACTATACAATATGTAGTGGGGGGGGGGGTCCCTGCTTCATCTCTCTCTCAACTATACAATATGTAGTGGGGGGGGGGGGTCCCTGCTTCATCTCTCTCTCTCTATCAACTATACAATATGTAGTGGGGGGGGGGGGGGTCCCTGCTTTATCTCTCTCTCAACTATACAATATGTAGTGGGGGGGGGGTCCCTGCTTCATCTCTCTCTCAACTATACAATATGTAGTGGGGGGGGGTCCCTGCTTCATCTCTCTCTCTCTATCAACTATACAATATGTAGTGGGGGGGGGGGGTCCCTGCTTCATCTCTCTCTCAACTATACAATATGTAGTGGGGGGGGGGGTCCCTGCTTCATCTCTCTCTCAACTATACAATATGTAGTGGGGGGGGGTCCCTGCTTCATCTCTCTCTCTCTATCAACTATACAATATGTAGTGGGTGTCCCTGCTGCATCTCTCTCTCAACTATACAATATGTAGTGGGGGGGGGGGGGGGTGTCCCTGCTTCATCTCTCTCTCTCTATCAACTATACAATATGTAGTGGGGGGGGGGGGGGTCCCTGCTTCATCTCTCTCTCAACTATACAATATGTAGTGGGGGGGGTCCCTGCTTCTTCATCTCTCTCTCAACTATACAATATGTAGTGGGGGGGGGGGGTCCCTGCTTCATCTCTCTCTCAACTATACAATATGTAGTGGGGGGGGGGGGGGGGTCCCTGCTTCATCTCTCTCTCAACTATACAATATGTAGTGGGGGGGGGGGGTCCCTGCTTCATCTCTCTCTCTCTATCAACTATACAATATGTAGTGGGGGGGGGGGGTCCCTGCTTCATCTCTCTCTCAACTATACAATATGTAGTGGGGGGGGTCCCTGCTTCTTCATCTCTCTCTCAACTATACAATATGTAGTGGGGGGGGGGGGGGGGGGTCCCTGCTTCATCTCTCTCTCAACTATACAATATGTAGTGGGGGGGGGGGGGGTCCCTGCTTCATCTCTCTCTCAACTATACAATATGTAGTGGGGGGGGGGGGGTCCCTGCTTCATCTCTCTCTCAACTATACAATATGTAGTGGGGGGGGGGTCCCTGCTTCATCTCTCTCTCAACTATACAATATGTAGTGGGGGGGGGGGTCCCTGCTTCATCTCTCTCTCAACTATACAATATGTAGTGGGGGGGGGGGTCCCTGCTTCATCTCTCTCTCAACTATACAATATGTAGTGGGGGGGGGGGGTCCCTGCTTCATCTCTCTCTCAACTATACAATATGTAGTGGGGGGGGGGTCCCTGCTTCATCTCTCTCTCAACTATACAATATGTAGTGGGGGGGGGGGGTCCCTGCTTCATCTCTCTCTCAACTATACAATATGTAGTGGGGGTCCCTGCTTCATCTCTCTCTCAACTATACAATATGTAGTGGGGGTCCCTGCTTCATCTCCCTCTCAGCTATACAATGTGTAGTGGGGGCCCCTGCTTCATCTCTCTCTCAGCTAATAAGGAGTGCTCGGCCTGAAATACTTTGAAGACCCCAGCTGCTTCAGAGGTTAATGGTATATTACATTTAGGAATTTAGCAGACGCTCTCATCCAGGATGATCGATTTACAAGTGCAAGGTCAAATTAAAAGGCATTAACCTGAGAGGAAACCAAGTTTATTTGAATAGCAAATTTAAACAACGAGGAAAGTCAAGATGCTTTTCATAAAACAATCATTAAGGCGGACACAGAGCATTAAGACCAAACTCATTATGTAACGAAGGACACATGAACACGATAAAAAAGAGAACTTAAAACAAAACAGACAAATAAGACAATGAGATTACAGTGAAGGAGAACAAAATAAATGTACTGTAGCTCTACTTAACTACTGTGTCATTAATGTTAACAACTTGGTAATTTTCCTTAGCTATATACCTAATTATTTTTCACAAGTTTATTTTATGGGAAAAAGCCATTTGTGTTGAATGTACGCCAAAGTCATGAATTACATTGTGAAGCACAGAATTATTTAAAAGAGAGAAAATGTCGCAAATGACTTTGATTACAAATTGTGTCATTGACAGAATAGAAATGGAAGGCCAAGGCCCTAAAATAATTCATACTGCACTTGTCTTTTCATACGTTATGCGGAAATAAAGCAAAAAAATCACACCCGTGTGAAGTCAAATGAGGGGCACTCAATTATTATCATACGTTATCTCATTGTCACCTATGGCATATATATGGCATGGAAAACCCATATTCATTGGCATTCATTATTTTGTGTTGGCCTACATTGTGAAGCAATAGTGTGTACCAAAATCTCCTGGAGGGGGCGTCAACATAATGTGTCACGTGGTAGCGGCCGCCATACTTGTTGGCTTGTCTGGTTTGTTTACATTGAGCGACCATCCGGTGTGCTTGTATACGTTCTTTTATTTAAACTGACCTCACAATGGTGCAGACTTGCTCAGTAAATAAGTGCCACAGCAGGTCACGTCGAGGGAATGAGCCAGAAAACGGAATTAGATTTTCAGCTTTCCAGCATGGAAACAGCATCAAGGAACCCAGATTGACGAGTTTACAAAAAGACGTAGAATGGCTTGGATCTCGGCTGTACGGCGCACGGGCGCAGAGACATAACGTTCAACAAAGTATCTAAGCACAACATTTTCCTTGTCCTTGTAATGTATTTGGGCCCAACGTTCTTTCTATCCATCCTGGTGTTGGTTCACTATGTTGTCGCCAAGAACGAGCTCAATATTTACAAAAACATACCACCGTCACTCTATTCTGAGTGATGTGGGCTAGAATTTAAAGCCCACGATAGGGCCGTCCCTAGCTTTTTAGACGCCGCCCCTCTCTTGGTGAAGTACACGTTCTCACACGCTATTGAAAGAGAGATCTGCTCGGCTATCTTTAATGTAAATTGGTTTATTTTATGGAAATCGTTGTTTGTGTTGAATGTGCTAATTGCACAGAATTGCACAGAGAAAATGTACTGTAGCAAATTACTTTGATTACAAATTGTATCATCGACAGATTAGAAATGGAGGTGATGCAGCTTGTCTCTTTGGATCAATCTTTTCCTTTGACCTTAAGGTACTTCCATGCCAAAGGAAAAACGAAATGAAAGTTTTAGGGGTGAGGGGGTGGAAAGTTAATCTCATCTTTTCGAATGAAATTTGTATATTTTACCCCTGTTGTCATGGTAATGACAACAGGTTAGGTTTTTTAGTCTTGAAATGTATTGAATGTGCTAATTGCACAGATTTTTTCAAAAGAGAGAAAAGAGAGATTAGAAATGGAAGGCCGAGGCCATAAAATAGTTCACATTGCACTTGTCTTTTCATACGTTGGAAATGAAGCAAATAAAAGAGTTATTTATCAAGTATCATTAATGTCATCATTTTATCAACCGTGGCCACTTGTCATTGTTGTAATGTGTCCCACAGGTTCATCTATTTGAGTATCCCAGCTGTAGAAGCTCACATAATTATCCTTGTAGTTCTAGTGCTCAGAGTGAGAGGCCCTGCTGCTACAACACTATAAACTGTTACTTTTCAGGAAATGGAACAAAATGCAAAAATAGCAGATCAAAAGCTCAAAATGTGTTGCGTCGACTGACACTGACAAAATAGGGTATTTAATGTATGGAGGAAAGGAAACATTAAAATATGGAGATTAGCAACCACATGTACTGCACATCTATGACACCAATAAATGTAGATAAATGATCACACATTGTATAACTTCGCTGTCCGGCAGGAACCAGCCTACTCCATTTTTCATGAATCAATGCTATTGAAATGAATACCCTTGGTCTGTGTGTTGGTTAAAGGGATTGTGACGTAAAAAAGAAAAGGTTTTTGTATTTTTTCTTATTTTTTAGATTTTCTATGGTCTGGGGTTTTCTGGCTCAAATAAGTGCTCTGATTTTCCAGGTGTTTGTGATGTCACAGCCTCCAAATCCCATATATGTCAATGGGATTTACCAGCAGATGTCACTGATTTTACTGTTTTGCCTGTTTTCATTGCAGCTCAAAAGGCTTCCAACCCCCAGAGAAAACTCCAGACCACAGAAACTCCACTGAATCAGGTTTTTTGGGTGTAATTGAGGTCATAATATATAAAACCTAAAATAAAAAATAAATGAAAATTAACATCATGAAACCATGAACCAATGAATAGTATTAAAAAGAGTTGGCCCGGGCGGCTGGCGTAGTTGTCTGGGCACCTTGGCTGGTAATCCAGTCTAGCAGTGTGCCGCTGGTTCGACTCCCGATCCCGACAGCCTTTACTGCGTATCACCCCCCCATCTCTCTCCCCATTTCCTGCCAGCCTACTTTCATATATCCCTCCATCAATAAAAAGGCGAAAGCCGAAAACAAAATCAAAAGAAAAGCCAGCTGACTCCATTGGACCCTCAAACTAGTTGTCTGCTAACTGCTAACTCCGCCCCCTCTCCCCCTTTCATGCAATATATAAAGTCACAATACCAACACAAGGTATTCTTCATTTCTTGAATTAAAAAAATAAATAATAATAATTAATTTCCTGATAAATGAACATTTAGGAGCTGGTGTCTGCCCGACAGCAGAGATATCTACATAGTACTGCAGTAGCGTAGCTCTATATATAAATGACCACACATTGACTATGTGCCTGCAGTGCAGGCCTACCATTCCTCATGGCTGTTTTGCTGGGGATTTGATGCAGAGGAAGTTCCTTCTCTCCATGCAGTCCCTGATCTGCCACTGGGTGCTGTGGTCTTTGGGTAGGGTTCCACAGTGCCGCCCCCAGGCCGGACACGGTGGCAGGTTCTGGTACTGCTGTGGTTCCCCGTCCACCCAGAGCCACTGGCCCGCCAGGAAACGCAGAGCTGTCCACACCTGGGGACAACATGGAAGGCAAAGGAGGTCAAACATCTTCCCTCAAGTGTTACTGTGCTTTAATTATAGGATCTAGTCAACCTTACTTTTATTTTCCAAGCTGTTTGTTCCTATGATATCTTTAAGTCATTTAATTAGACATTATTTGATATTCTGAATAAAAAACTTTATTGCCAAGATTGATGGCAGCCTGTCAAACAGGGAGTCCACTATAAAATGCTGCTCACCACCTACAAGGCACTGCACAACCTGTAGCTGGCTCCCCCCTATAGCTCTCTGCCCTCCTCCAGCCACATGTCCCGTCCCGTTCCCTCAGGTCCAGTGATGCCGACCTCCTGGAGGTCCCCAAGACCAAGCGCCGAGCCTGGGGCAACAGGGCCTTCTCTGTGGCTGCCCCCTCCCTCTGTGGGGCAACAGGGCCTTCTCTGTGGCCGCCCCCTCCCTCTGTGGGGCAACAGGGCCTAGTCTGTGGCTGCCCCCTCCCTCTGTGGGGCAACAGGGCCTTCTCTGTGGCTGCCCCCTCCCTCTGTGGGGCAACAGGGCCTAGTCTGTGGCTGCCCCCTCCCTCTGTGGGGCAACAGGGCCTAGTCTGTGGCTGCCCCCTCGCTCTGTGGGGCAACAGGGCCTTCTCTGTGGCTGCCCCCTCCCTCTGTGGGGCAACAGGGCCTAGTCTGTGGCTGCCCCCTCCCTCTGTGGGGCAACAGGGCCATCTCTGTGGCTGCCCCTTCTCTCTGGAATGCTCTCCCCAAGCATATCAGAGACGCCCCCTCCATCCCTACCTTCAGAACCCACCTGTTCAGAATTGCGTTCCCAAGTTGATTTTGAATTAAATTATAGTTACCTAGTGTTTTATTGCTTTTCATTCTTATAGCTTTTAATTATTAGAGTTTGTTTTTCTTTTTTTCCTCCCATGGCCCCCACACATGTAAAGCGTCTAAGTGCAATATAAATCACGGATATTATTATCATCGTTATTTATTATTGTATAAATAGTTCAGTCTTATTATAGGCTATTTTGAACTTGAGTAAGTCAACAGACACTCAGAGCACATTGACTGCACCTGTGTGATCACTGCAGCCCAGCACTGATTGGTGGCTATTCTGAGGTATCACTATTTAAAAAGTTTTTTGACTGTCGAAACATTAATCTATAATTAAGACTTGATTAGGAGCAGTGTGTAGTTGTTTTTGATATTGTATAATATAAATCCACTGTTGGTCTCAATGCACCTGCTGTCCAGTGGATGTGCCACTTTATTCTTGCTCTAGGATTAGTGTTAATATTAGGATTAGTGTTAATATTAGGATTAGTGTTAATATTAGGGTTAGTGTTAATATTAGGGTTAGTGTTAATGCTAGGGTTAGTGTTAATATTAGGATTAGTGTTAATATTAGGGTTAGTATTAATATTAGGGTTAGTGTTAATGCTAGGGTTAGTGTTAATATTAGGATTAGTGTTAAAGGGACACTTCACCCTTTTTGCCAAAACATATATATCAATGACGTTTATAAGATTTAGAACACTTTCCTGGCGTTATTTTTTGTGTAATCTCTGGGTTTAGATATTTTAGATTAACGGGTGGCTCTTACGTCAGAGACACTCTTCCGTATTGCTACCGGACTACATTGTCTCCTCACACTGCAGCTAGACCAGCCCCAAAACACAGCCGTCACGGACACTGCGATTTGTTCCACCTACAACCTTCGTTGACCGCACCCCCACATGCGCATTTGTTATTGTGTTTGTCATGTCGCCGTCGTCAGCAGAGCAGCACCAGAGAGACGCGCTTTGTTGCCACGAATCCCCCCCCCCCCCCCCCAACTCTAGATTTATTATAATGATATGAAGTGACTTGCCATAAACCATCCATTAACTCCCCATTCATCCAATTTGCATCTGCTTGTATTAAACAACATTAAACTCACCAACATTGCAGCTGTAGG
This sequence comes from Electrona antarctica, assembly GCF_951216825.1. Taxonomy (NCBI): domain Eukaryota; kingdom Metazoa; phylum Chordata; class Actinopteri; order Myctophiformes; family Myctophidae; genus Electrona; species Electrona antarctica. Next base: position 6,327,462 of record NC_136811.1, read on the forward strand.
GAAAGCTTGAATATCCACTTTCAAACTGCAAAGCTTTTGTTTCATAAAAATCCACCGAATCTTTTTCCCACTCAGCTCTGCACTTAGTTTTTCTTCTTTTTTAGTTCTATCTCACTACTAGAACTTTCTGACTCTGAGGTAGATAAGATTTTTGGCTGTCAACAGCATCCATTTGTTTTTTCAATGTTGTGGACCGGAGCGTGGTGAAATAGTTGCTAAGATACGATACTGCATAGTGATTGGCTCTGCTGCATGCCTATGAAGAGTACTGACCAATGAGCTGAGCCTAGCGCCCTTCCAGACACCAGGTTTCAGTGTCTTGCTTTCCTGTTCCTATAGCTCAGTCGGCTGCCCCTTCTTATTACTTGTCTGTGCGTCTGCATGGGAGCGAGTGACTGAGAATCACCATAACGCGCTGTCATTTTTCCACAAGCCCAAAATACGGGATTAAGTGCGTCCCGTATCGGTTCATTACGGGACAGGTCTTTTAGTTGCCAAATACGGTACGATCCCGTATTTTACGGGACGGTTGGGAACCCTTGACAAATAACATTGGTTGCATCTTACAATTCGTGGCAACACTACACAGCGCGTCTCCTCTGAGTTGTTTTTTTCTGTATACTCTGGTGCTGCTCTGCTGACGAGGGCAACATGACACAAACACAATAACAAATGCGCATGTGGGGGTGGAGTCAACGAAGGTTGTAGGTGGAACAAATCGCAGTGTCCGTGACGGCTGTGTTTTGGGGCTGGTCTAGCTGCAGTGTGAGGAGACAATGTAGTCCGGTAGCAATACGGAAGAGTGTCTCTGACGTCAGAGCCACCCGTTAATCTAAAATATCTAAACCCAGAGATTACACAAAAAATAATGCCAGGAAAGTGTTCTACATCTTATAAACGTCATTGATATATATTTTTTGGCAAAAAGGGTGAAGTGTCCCTTTAATATTAGGATTATAGTGTTAGGGGGATATACAAGAAATTCACCTTAACGTGGGGTGCGGTCACAATCCAAGACAATTAAGATTTAAAACAACGTACCTTGACAGTTTCAACCAATTATCATCATTATCAAAGAAAAGAAAATACAGTTTACTGCATTCATTTCAACAAACTTCTCTCTCTCTCTCTCTCTCTCTCTCTCTCTCTCTCTCTCTCTCTCTCTCTATCTCTCTCTAGCCACAATGTGACCCGTCAACCCAAACCCTCAAACCTCATTGGTCGTGGCCTCCTGGATCTTGTCCCTGGCGTAGCGGTGGTCGTCCTCAGACTGCAGGCTCACCAGGTCATACTGGTGGTCACGGTAATGGCTATGTTGGCTGGAGTCGATGCTGCCGATGGCCCTGCAGTGCTCCAGAGCCTCCTCCCATGTCTTGTTCTCCTTCACCAGGATCACGTTGTCAACGACACAGATGAATGGAAGTTCAATAGAGCAAGGTGCATTGTACCACTTGCCACTATAAACGTAAAGGTAGCCACAGTTCTCAAGATCTGGCTGTCCTGGAGCCCAATTGCTATAGTCTGAGTCCGTTTCAATCCACTTCCAGACGTCTTTAGACGTGTAGCTTCCAGGTGTGTTAGGGGGTAAATGCAGTCCAATCCAACCATTCTCAGTGAACTTGTGCTGGTTGCTCTGTGTGACAGTGGCTAAGACCATGGACTTCTTGTTACAGCTCTCCTGGGCATCAAACCAGCTCATCATGACTTTAGTCTCACGTAGGACACTGTCCCCATTAGAGCAGTAGGACCAACGTTTATCAGAACATTTAACATTCTTCCACATTTTATCATCTTCTTTGGATACATAGGTACAATTCCAAATTGCAAGTTCTCCTTTTGCCCAGTTTGTGTCAAGTGAGGCATCCCCTCTGTGGAAAATAATATACAATATTGAATAATCATAAATATACTGTATGTGTACACACACACACACACGCACGCACGCACGCACGCACGCACGCACGCACGCACGCACACACACACACACACACACACACACACACACAGATAAAGGCTACACACCTTTCTCCTGTCCACCTCCAGGCAGAAATGTCCCCAGGGTCTCTGTACAGACCGATCCACGCAGACATGGCTTTACTCTTCACTAACTCATTCAGCAGGTCTTCTCTCTGATCACCAGCAGAAGCCAAGTCAGTGAACTTCTCCTTGCAGTACTGTTGAGCATCAGACCAGGTTTTCCTCTCATCCACATAGTGAAATGTTTTCATCGGGACAGACGCCTCCAATTGAAGAGCAGCAATGATGATGAGGAGGAGGAAGAGGAAGAGGGAGGTCATGAATGAGCTCCTCTTCACCATTTTCACAAGTTGTTTCTTCAGTTCAAGCAGAGAAGAGTGCAGGGCAGAGTTCAGTTGTTGTCATTAATGTCCACTCTGTAGCTGAGTCCTCTGTGTGACCTGGTTGTCTAAGTAAAGCAGGACTCACAGAGCAGGATAAAGATGTGGTTAGTTGTCTGGTGAGGAGCAGGCTGTCACACTGTTCTTATGACAGCCACACACCTACATGCACCTGGACACACCCACCTACATGCACCTGGACACACCCACCTACATGCACCTGGACACACCCACATACACGCACCTGGACACACCCACCTACATGCCCCTGCACACACACACCTACATGCACCTGGACACACACACCTACATGCACCGGGACACACACACACACACACACACACACACACACACACACACACACACACACACACACACACACACACACACACACACACACACACACACACACACACACACACACACACACACACATACCTTGATACCAGATGAGTAGTTATACCAATGAGTTACATTATACACAAGTAACTTCTTGAATATATTGTAGTTATAAAGTTTTATTGCAACATACTTTTGGCTCATCTAATCCACCAAACAATAAAGAGTCAATTCTTTGAGACACAGGTATTTCGGGCTTGGCCAAATCCCTCATTGTTCCGTCGGGTGCAAACAACACAGATTTGGTTTTGGTTTTGTTGTTTTTTAAGATTTGTTTTGGGTCTTTTCATGCCTTTATTGATAGTGAACAGTAGTCAGACAGGAAAGGGGGAGAGAGATGGGGAGTGACACGCGGCCAAGGCCGTTGGGCTCGGGAGTCGAACCCGCGGCACGCCGTCCGGCTGGCTCGGCAGCCTAGGTGCCCAGACATAGTGCAACATGGTGAAGTATTATACAGTAGTGCAGGTAATTGCAACCACCACTGATCTTGTGTAAAATGAAAACGGGCCTGCAAAATATTCTAAACTTTCCACGATTCTGACAATAATCATATCCTTTGAGACACACATCCGAGATTTAGCCGGGTCAAACAAGGAATCCCCTATTTGTCCGGCAGTCGGGGTTGTGAAGTGGTATATACATACTGTACATTCATGAATCCACTTGCTGACCAGCTTTTGCTATTGAGCCATTTTTTTTACGGTTTATATGTTACCATACCATTAACATCCTATATAAGGCAAGATTTTCAAATTTTCAATATTCTTTATGTAGCATGTGACATGTCAAACTAGGTTTTTTTTTTCGTGATTCTGAATCGATTCCAAGCATTAGTTTAGCAAAAAAAAAAACGACCATAGCCACGTAGGCCTACTTCCAAATGTGCCCAAAATGTGCTGATCTCATCACATTATTTTGTGATGACCTCTATGTCACAAAAAATGCTCAATACCGACAGCTGGTCAGCAAGTGGATTCATGAATGTATGTATATAGACAATAATTGGCTGCCGGACTATATTGGCTCATAATAGGACATGACGTATGTGCAGGCAGAAGAATGGCAACAGCAGAATAAGCTGTTTTGGGGTGGTTAAGATTTGTGAGTACGTATGTGTGTGCGTGCACTGACTGCACTCATACTTCATTCCACCCCTGCACAAGTGTTCCACTTGGGCAACCCCATGAAGTCTGGAGGACACACCACCAGAAGACAGTTGGACAGAGGACCGGCTGTGTCGGGGGTACAGGGGGTGTCAAAAGGCTCATGGAGAGTCACTGCCACCCAATCAATCCAATCAAGCCTGAGTGAATGGCAGCTTGTTCACTGGCCACACAGGTGTGGGTCTGTGGGAGGCTACATAAGTAGGCCTAAGCTGCACTCATTTCCTCATGCCCACTAAACTGTAGCTGCCTGTCGTCTCCCAAACCTAAACCACCAGAACCACCACCCTTCCTCAGCCCTCGAATAACTGTGTGCGTCCAAGAACCAACGTAAGGCCGTCGGTCATTTATCCACTGTGTTTGTTCCCCCCCTGCACACTTTATTATGGACTACAATTATGTTTGAGCTGTTGCTTGGCCACTAGTCATTGGTCAGACAGTCATTAGTCCGACATCGACAACCTATCTCAAACCCTAACCTAAACATAACCGCAAGCACGGGAGCAGCGTGTTCGAGCGGTAGTCCCACCATTGTTTCAGCATGTCGGACTGTTGGTGTGTCTAATCTTAGTGCGCATCCCGACCTGTTTATTTGTTTGTATCTAATTATCAGCAGTGCATTTAAATTATGTCTATTCCCTTTGGATTTATTTTGTGCCCATACAGACTCAAGGCCGGCACTGCACTCCCTGTGGTGGTGTGGAACGCGTGTGCCGAATTTGACGTACGTACACACACACACGCACACACACACACACGCACACACACGCACACGCACACACACACTTGGTGCTTTTATTCATCCGCTGATTTATTGTAAGATGCTAACCTTCCGTGCAGGACCATTGGACCAAACAGCTATAGGGTGTGGCAATATACAAAATAGAAGTCTGCACACTTTAACTTTGTAAAGCTTTCTTATAGATTAGCGTTTCGGGCCCGGGCAGCTGGCGTAGCGGTCCAGGCACCTTGGCTGGTAATCCAGTCTGGCAGTGTGCCGTCGGTTCGACTCCCAATCCCGATGGCCTTTACTGCGTGTCACCCCCCCCCCCCCCCCCCCATCTCTCTCCCCATTTCCTGTCAGCCTACTTTCATCTATCCTTCTATCAATAAAGAGGGAAAAATAATATACCTTAAATAATAATAATAGATTAACGTTTCGACACAGAGTCTTCATCAGAAGAAGAAGCGTTAATGATAACTTTATGTTAGTGGCAGCGATCCAGGAGTCCTGAGTTGGTGTTGGCTAGACCTCACTCTCACAGTAACTAAAATCTCGTTAGAACAGCAGGAAGACAAACTACAACCACCACAATTATATAAGTTATGTTGTATTAACAAACTAGAAACTACCATACTACCCAGGGGGCAAAGGGGGTTGACCTGCATTTGTCATAACATACAAAGTTGTCCACCAGAAATAATATCTATGACCCCATAGGATCACAACCTATATGGACAACTCGGTCAATTTTGTTGCGAAAGTCCAATATGGCCGCCCCCAATATTAGCCCCTATTAGTTATAATGGGGGGTGAATAGGGCAAAATTTTAAACTGAGAGATATTTCCACGGAACTTCTCAGGTTGATCAATGATATGAATACGAACATTTTTTGTATTGCAAGTTTCCATGAAATCCAATATGGCCGCCACAATATGGCCGCCACAATATTAACACCAAGAAAATAGGTTTTGGCTCTAACTTCTGAACCAGATGAGCTAGAAATGCAAACTTGGTGTCTATTTCATGGTTTCTGACCATGAGAGACTCAATGGAATACCTATTTTTATTATTGGATGTGTCTGGACCCTTATTGTGCATATTTACAAGATGGTGGCTACCCGAAATAGTGCTTTACCATGATTTCTACCATGATTGTTGACTGTTTTGGCAAACACAAGCAATATTAATCCATTGGCTAAGATTCATGGCACAGAAGGAACATATTTTCTTGAGCTTGCATATTGTCAAAATGGCTGCAAAAGAAAAGAGACATTACATTTCCTGTCAGATCCTATTACCCAGGGGGGCAAACCACCCCTTTTTGGATACCTGCATTTGCCATAACATCAAAGGTTGTCCATCAGAAATATCTATGACCCAATAGAATCACAACCTATATGGACACACCGGTCAATTTCTTTGCTGGAAATCCAATATGGCCACCACAATATTAGCCCCCACTAGCCTATAATGCGGGTAAATAGGGCAACATTTTTAACTGAGGGATATTTCCACGAAACTTCACAGGTTGATCAATGATATGAATACCATAATGGTTTGTATTGGAAGTTTCCATGATATCCAATATGGCCACCACAATACTAGCACCCAGAAAATAGGTTTGGCTCTAAATTCTGATCCAGATGAGCTATAAATACAAACTCATGGTTTCTAACCACGAGAGATATATAAATATTTTAGCCATAATTTCCCTCTATTAAGTATTATTGTTCTGGGGTGTTTCTTTGCAGAAAGACATCCCTCTGGCTGTATTTTGGTTTTGTTCTACTGTTTCTGTTGGCATTTCCTCTGTTTATGTTGACAATCATCCCTGGCAGGGACGTGCATCGCCAAGCCGGACATCGCTTCACTGAGTATGGATGGTCTCTCAGTGATGGTCCCCTGTCCATCTAGAGCCAGCCTGGCCTATGCCAGGGACTGGAGACAAGATGCAGCAGGAGCTTCACTCCATTCCTGACTGGGGATGCATCACCATTACCTTGGACTCTGGCTGGCATCCTGTCATGAAAGGACGCAATGAGAGAGATCAATGTCCCTGGACAGCCAAACTTGCCAGGGATCTGCCACAGGCCCTCACGATTGACTGTGTGAAAGGCCTTGGTGAGGTCGACAAACACCATATAGAGACCCTTCTGCTCTCTGCACTTTTCTTGCAGCTGGCAAATGGAAAAGATCATGTTACAGGTACCTCTGCCTCCGTGGAAACCACATTGGGATCCAGGGAGAACATTCTCAGCATGGCTGATTAGCCGGTTGAGGATGATTCTCGCTAAGATCTTTCCTGTGATGTTCAGGACTCAGGAGGGCTATACCATGATGGTTATCGCAGTATGCCCCGTCCCCTTTTCTCTTGTAAACATGCACTATGGATGCATCCTTGAAGTCTTGAGGGACTTCCCCCTCTTCCAGATGACCTGGTACAGGTGCCAAGCCTCCATTCTTGTAGATGTCTGCGGGCAACCCATCACCTCCTGGTGCCTTTCCAGAAGTGGTTTGTTGGAGTGCTTTCACTGTCTCTGCACTGGTGGGGGGGGGGGTCAGCCAGATCAGCTTTTTTTGGCAGCTGGGGTATCGTGGCAATATCCTCTTCGGAAATTGAGGACTCTCTGTTTAAGTGTGCTAGGATGTCACTCTTGTCAGTGAGCAGGACACTTGTCAGAGGAGCGGACTGGAGTTGAGCCAGTGGTTTTGGGCCCATAAAGAGCACACAGAATGATGCATGCACCTGAGACATTCCCAGTCAGGAATGGAGTGAAGCTCCTGCTGCATCTTGTCTCCAGTCCCTGGCACATGAACAGATTTTCTGGCAGCCTTTGATACAGCTACATGATATTGTCTTGTTCATTGACATAGGCCAGGCTGGCTCTGTAGATGGACAGGGGACTGCATTCCTGTCACTGAGAGACCATCCAGACTCAGTGAAGGAAGGGATGTCCGGCTTGGCGATGCACGTCCCTGCCAGGAATGATTGTCAACATAAACAGAGGAAATGCCAACAAACAGTAGAACAAAACCAAAATACAGCCAGAAGGATGTCTTTCTGCAAAGAAACACCACAGAACAATAATATATTTCGTGGTTAGAAACCATGAGTTTGTATTTCTAGCTCATCTGGTTCAGAATTTAGAGCCAAACCTATTTTCTGGGTGCTAGTATTGTGGTGGCCATATTGGATATCATGGAAACTTCCAATACAAGAAATTATGGTATTCATATCATTGATCAACCTGTGAAGTTTTGTGGAAATATCCCTCAGTTAAAAATGTTGCCCTATTCACCCGCATTATAGGCTAATGGGGGCTAATATTGTGGTGGCCATATTGGATTTCCAAAGAAATTGACCGGTGTGTCCACCCACATAGGTTGTGATTCTATTGGGTCATAGATATTTCTGGTGGACAACCTTATGGCAAATGCAGGTATTCAAAAAAGGAGTGGTTTGCCCCCCTGGGTAATAGGATCTGACAGGAAATGTAATGTCTTTTCTTTTTCATGTTTGCAGCCATTTTGACAATATGCAAGCTCAAGAAAATGTTCCTTCTGTTCCATGAATCTTAGCCAATGGATTAATATTGCTTGTGTTTGCCAAAACAGTCAACAATCATGGTAGAAATCATGGTAAAGCACTATTTCGGGTAGCCACCATCTTGTAAATATGCACAATAAGGGTCCAGACACACCCAATAATGAAAATAGGTATTCCATTGAGTCTCTCATGGTCAGAAACCATGAAATAGACACCAAGTTTGCATTTCTAGCTTATCTGGTTCAGAAGTTAGAGCCAAAACCTATTTTTTTAGTGCTAATAATGTGGCGGCCATATTGTGGTGGCCATATTGGATTTCATGGAAACTTGCAATACAAAAAATGTTCGTATTCATATCATTGATCAACCTGAGAAGTTTCGTGGAAATATCTCTCAGTTTAATTTTTTTCCCTATTCACCCCCCATTATAACTAATAGGGGCTAATATTGGGGACGGCCATATTGGACTTTCGCAACAAAATTGACCGAGTTGTCCATATAGGTTGTGATCCTATGGGGTCATAGATATTATTTCTGGTGGACAACTTTGTATGTTGTGACAAATGCAGGTTTCCTAAAAAAAGGGTGGTTTGCCCCCTGGGTATACAGATTGGATACAATTACATTTTATTTATAAAACAAATGTTACATAGTTGAGCTTTTTATTATCAATTAAACAAAGTTATTACAATCATTTGTTGTTTTGATCAGGAGATAAGAGGAACTAAATGCAAAAACTAAAAATCACACCCATGTGAAGTGAGGGGCACTCTTATCATTATACACATCATCTCATGAACAACTGAATTTATGTGATTGGTTAGCCGATTTGCTCGTCTACATGACGTTACATTTTCCCTTCATTGTCAATGGCATTTAATGATTGTGTTGCCACAAATGTACGTCATATTTAGTTACTTTCCACAGCTGACTATCATTATGTGAGTTCAGCTAATTATTATTAAATTATTAATAGAGTAAAAAGTAGGGCTACAATATTTGCCCCCACTTGAGATGCAGTGGTAGAAGTAGACTACAGTACTTAGTATTTAGTTACTTTCCACAGCTGACTATCATTGTGTGCATGAGTTCAGATTGTAAGTTGATGAATATGTCGTTAGACTCGTTACAGTACAGCATCAGCAGCACAGACAACATATGATAATGAATCCATTTAGAGCACATTTCTAGACATAGTCACAAAATGTTTCCGCCTAAACAAATTATACAACCATCTCCATTCTTCAATGAAGCAGATCACCTCCATGCACAAGTGTGTGTGTGTGTGTGTGTGTGTGTGTGTGTGTGTGTGTGTGTGTGTGTGTGTGTGTGTGTGTGTGTGTGTGTGTGTGTGTGTGTGTGTGTGTGTGTGTGTGTGTGTGTGTGTGTGTGTGTGTGTGTGTGTGTGTGTGTGTGTGTGTGTGTGTGTGTGGTCAAGGCCATTGTCTTTATTGCGGTGGTTAGTTTGCCTAAGTGTGCGTGCGCTACAATATGTAGTGGGGGTCCCTGCTTCATCTCTCTCTCTCAACTATACAATATGTAGTGGGGGTCCCTGCTTCATCTCTCTCTCTCAACTATACAATATGTAGTGGGGGTCCCTGCTTCATCTCTCTCTCAGCTAATGAGTGCTCGGCCTGAAATACTTTGAAGACCCCTGCTTCAGAGTGTGATGGTCTTTCTGTATATTACCGTATGTTGGCAATTAGACAAAATAAAGCAGAATGATTAATGTAGGCATTTAGCAGACGCTCTCATCCAGGATGATAGATTTACAAGTGCAAGGTCAAATTAAAAGGCACTAACCTGAGAGGAAACCAAGTTTATTTGTATAGCAAATTTAAACAACGAGGAAATTCAAGATGCTTTTCATAAAACAATCATTAAGGCGGACACAGAGCATTAAGACCAAACTCATTATGTAAGGAAGGACACATGAACACGATAACAAAAGAGAACTTCAAACAAAACAGACAAATAAGACAATGAGATTACAGTGAAGGAGAACAAAATAAATGTACTGTAGCTCTACTTAACTACTGTCATTAATGTTAACCACTTGGTAATTTTCCTTAGCCATATAGTTTATTTTATGGGAAAAAGCCATTTGTGTTGAATGTACAGTTGTACACCAAAGTCATTTTTGAGGCACAGAATTATTAAAAAGAGAGAAAATGTCGCACATTTCTTTTTTCATATGTTATGTGGAAATAAAGCAAAGTGAGGGGCGCTTTTATTATCATACGTCATCTCATTCTCAGCCAATGGCATATCTCCCACCCAATCACGCCGGCCAATCACAATTTGCGTCCTGACGTTGGTCTTCTACTGATTTATCCATATAGGCCTACCTATATTTATTTTAAGTTGATTTTATGGAAAAGCCATTCATTATTTTGTGTTGGCCTGTCATAAATTACAATGTGAAGCAATTGAAACAGAGATGTGCTCAGCTATATTTAATGTAAATTGGTTTAAACCGTTGTTTGTGTTGAATGTGCTAATTGCACAGAATTATTCAAAAGAGAGAAAATGTACTGTAGCAAATTACTTTGATTACAAATGTATCATCGACAGATTAAAAATGGAAGGCCGAGGCCATAAAATAGTTCACATTGCACTTGTCTTTTCATACATTATGTGGAAATAAAGCAAATACAAGAGAGAAGTTATCAAGTATCATTAATGTTGTCATTTTATCAACCGTGGCCACTTGTCATTGTTGTAATGTGTCCCACAGGTTCATCTATTTGAGTATCCCTTTGAAAATTTTGAAATGTCCCCTTAGGGGCGTCATTTCAAAGTCAACTTTGAACTTCCAAAGTCGACTTTGAAATTTCAAAGTCGACTTTGAAATGTCCCCTTAGGGGCACTATTTCAAAGTCGACTTTGAAATGTCCCCTTAGGGGCACCATTTCAAAGTCAACTTTGAACTTCCAAAGTCGACTTTGGAAGTTTGAACAGACTTTGAACAGAGCAAAAATAGCACATCAAAAGCTCAAAATGTGTTGCATCGGCTGACACCAGGGCTTAAAGTTCTCAGTCCTGGGGACTGATTTCAGTCCTGAGGATTTCATAGGGGTCATTTAATGGCATCAGTGCAGATATAGTATTTGGAATGCAAATGACCCATTAGCTTGAACAATGGCCGTCTCCAGCCGGGAGGGAGGTGTGAACTTGACTGCTTGCGGGGGAGAAACGGTGACGGCGGTCAATTTGGCAAAAAAGACCAGACCTACTATAGGTATAAGTATGCCTAAAATCATATTTACAAAACGTTTCAGATGGAAAAAAACAGAGATGATTTGAATCGAACATTTAGAAAAAGTCATGCAAGGGGAACTTTCTCAGGACTTCATGGGCAAAGAATATCCACTTCAAAATATCAAAATCGGTCAGAAAGACCGCTTCGACGTGCTAGTGTTAAGCCCTGTGACACTGACAAAATAATGGTATTTAATGTACGGAGGAAAAAAACATAATTAGAGATAAGCAACGATATGTACTGTATATCTATGGCACAGATATGAATGGATATAAATGATCACACATTGTATATCTTCGCTGTCCGCCAGAAACCAGCTCACTCAATTTTATAATCTTTCATGAGTCAACTCTATTGAACACCCTTTACGTCTGTGTGTTGGTTAAAAAATACCGAACCAATACATAGTTTTAAAAAGTAATTCTGACAAAACCAGCTAACTCCATTGGACCCTCAAACTAGTTGTCTGCTAAAGCAGCCAACTCCACAACCTGTCCTCCTCTCATGCAATATATAAAGTCACAATACCAAATTTGTTTTAAAAATACAAGGTTTTCTTAAAAACAAAGTTAGCTGGTGTCTGCCCGACAGCAGCGATATCTACATAGTACTGCAGTAGCGTAGCTCTATATATAAATGACCACACATTGACTATGTGCCTGCAGTGGCAGTGGCAGGCCTACCATTCCTCATGGCTGTTTTGCTGGGGATTTGATGCAGAGGAAGTTCCTTCTCTCCATGCAGTCCCTGATCTGCCACTGGGTGCTGTGGTCTTTTTGGTAGGGTTCCACAGTGCCGCCCCCAGGCCGGACACGGTGGCAGGTTCTGGTACTGCTGTGGTTCCCCGTCCACCCAGAGCCACTGGCCCGCCAGGAAACGCAGAGCTGTCCACACCTGGGGACAACATGGAAGGCAAAGGAGGTCAAACATCTTCCCTCAAGTGTTACCGTATCGATTACCTCCGGTTGCCACGCGATGAAGTAAACAGGAGAGAGAAAAAAAACGGAAGTGAAAAGTCGACACTCGCTTATTTCTAGGGAAAAGATTTTTGTCAGGTGAAACCTGACATACAACAGGCCTATTTTTATTAGCGACCTAGTCATGATTGACTGCCCCCTAAGCCAATGGTATAGTCTGAAACTCTGCCTAATTATCATCATAATAAAAGAAAGTGAGAAGAAAAAAAATGTTTCCTGCATTCATTTCAACAAACTTTATTTATGTATTTATTTAGTTAGTTAGTTTAACAAGCCTTATCTCTCACAGTGTGACCCCTCAACCCAAACCCTCAAACCTCATTGGTCGTGGCCTCATGGATCTTGTCCGTGGCGTAGCGGTGGTCGTCCTCAGACTGCAGGCTCACCAGGTCATACTGGTGGTCACGGTAATGATTATGTTGGCTGGAGTCGCCGCTGCCGATGGCCCTGCAGTGCTCCAGAGCCTCCTCCCATGTCTTGTTCTCCTTCACCAGGATCACGTTGTCAACGTTAAAACAGATGAATGGAAGACGACTGGAGCAAGGACGACCGCTCCACTTACCAGTGGAGGAAAGGGCGCCACAGTTGTCATTATTTTCAGGCTCTCCAGTATCCCAGTTTGTGTCACTTGAAGCGTCTCCTCTGTAAAATAAAAATAATCAATATTACACGACTGCTCTGACTAACATTCAGGAGTGTTTCTACAGTAGCAAATACTTGAGTTCCTAAAAATATACCTTTTTCTTGAAAATTTGCTTTAACTAGAGATGTCCCGATCACATGTTTTTGCTCCCGATCCGATTTCAATGATTTTGGATGTTGTACTATTGTGAAATGGCATATTACAATAGTAGGCTACACTATCCAAAATCACAGACAATATCCTGTCTAATATCATAATATAGATATAATATATTATTGATATTACTAGGGATCACATGTTTTGGCTCTCGATCCGATTTGAAAATTACGTGATCGGTGCGGAACAATCCTAGCTTTAACCACATTTCCATAATTTCAAAATTGCGTTATAAAACAAAATGTGAGATGACAGAGGGTTAAAAACAAGACCAACCTTTCTCCTGTCCACCTCCAGACAGGGTCCCCAGGGTCTCTGTACAGACCGATCCACGCCCACGTTCCGCCTCCGTTCTTCACTATCGCACGCACGCACGCACGCACACACGCACACACACACACACACACACACACAAGGTGCATTTATTCATCCGCTGATTTATTGTAAGATGCGAACCTTCCGTGCAGGACCAAACAGCTGTAGGGTGTGGCAATATACAAAATAGAAGTCAGCACACTGTAACTTTGTAAAGCTCCCACTCAAGGCTTTATTATAGATTAACGTTTCGGGCACGGGCAGCTGGCGTAGCTGTCTGGGCACCTTGGCTGGTAATCCAGTCTGGCAGTGTGCCGTCGGTTCGACTCCCGATCCCGATGGCCTTTACTGCGTGTCACCCCCCCCATCTCTCTCCCCATTTCCTGTCAGCCTATTTTCATCTATCAATAAAGAGGGAAAAAAATAATACCTTAAATAATAATAGATTAACGTTTCGACACAGAGTCCTCATCAGAAGAAGAAGATGGTCAAAACGTTAATGTTAACGTGATGTTAGATATAGTGTGGAGGGCAGCGATCCAGGAGTCCTGAGTTGACACCAACTGTCTGCCTGAGAGTTCCCAGATGGGAGCAGGAGGAGAGTACCCAGTGTACTCTCTGCTGCCCCATCTGGCAAAGTCAGGTAATGTGCGTGCACCTCCTGACCAAATACTCTAATTGTCTCATTAATTATGCACACTACAAAAATGTACATTGCAGAAATGGATTCTACAGAAACAAATACATGAGGATCAACTGAGAAAAGTTTGGTACACCATTTTATCAATTTATTATAGGGTTTGCCCTGTCTATAATATACAGTATGCTTGTTTTGAATGGGCCACTTACTGTAATTGCAGCTTTCTTAAGAACCGCTCATCCAAACAAGTTCAAATTTGATACTGCATTTCCATGGGTCCTCAGCAACACACTTGTCAAATGTCGACTTCATACAGTGTTCGGTTTTCAAGATATATAATAGCAATGTAATAATAGTGTGGTTGGCGGCCATTTTTAATTTAAACTTCTTTCCCCCCATGCAATTCCAGGCAACTTTTTTCCTCTCATTCAGGACACATTTAGGACACAAAATCAGTTGAGTTTGTTTTTTTTTGCAATTAGTTAGAGGTCAAGTGACATTATTACTGGACTATTTTCTTAAAGACTTCCACCAAAAAGGCAGACTGGTATTTGCATTGGTTCTTGCATTGTGATTCACAGTATTTGTTCTCAGTGAGGCATTCCATCAAAGAGGACACTGTCATTTACTTAAGCATCCAAATGAGTCATTCAAAAGTTTGACATTCAAAACAGATGCATTCAAAACGGTCCCGTCTCCATGCTTGGGTTGGGTATAGTTCATTCAAATGCAGTGATTAGAATGTACTTGGTCACCAGATGTCAACAAGACCTTCATTATAATGTCCTAATGCTGTCATACGTTTCTTGGAGCGTTATCATATATTTTTTACATACAAAGTCAATGCAAAAAACAGGCCCATAAATTGGTATTTGAGTCAACAAACTGCGTTTTCTGCTGACATTACATCCGGCTTGTCAATATCTGATGTGAGAAAGCACGTGAGGACCCATACAGGGAAAACACCTTTACTTTGGTGTAGCCTTTGGTGTACGGTTTTGTAGTGAAGAATATGTTCTACAAAGGAGAGAGTGCTTTTCCTCTCCCCATAGAGCATAATCAGACCTTAAATACTTAGACTAGAAAATACTCAGGCAAACATACGGAGAAGTTCTGCAGACAGATAGATGGATGAAGAAGCACAGGCATTCAGGCAAGCAGATGAAAGTTGTTCCGGAGTCCCATTTTATTTGCAGAGTTCAATACAGCAATCAGACCGCCATGGGGCCGGAGCCCCATGGATCCTTTCCTCAGCCCCTCGGCCTCCGGACTAACACACGCTAACACACAGATAGGCATTTACAGTAGACCTTTATACAACTCAAAGACAGAGACATCAAAGGAAGAATGCAAAGGTGGTCCCAACCCCCCTGTACCAAATTGTCACACATGTCTAAATAAGGTAGTGGTCACCAGGAAGGACAGAGCTAGGAGGCACAGTAGGTGTCCTGGCCTACTATCAGCAGGCTGATCTATTAGCATACAACCCCCGTACCAAATGGTTGGTCAAGCTGAAATTCCTAGCCTCTGTGTCCTGACTTGTTTGCACTGCTGAAAGACAATGTAATGTCATACTACACTAAACAGTTGTTTAAGCTATATTAGTGTTAATTGTGGTTTTCCAGATACATCAGACCTCCCTTTGAGGCAACCATGCCTCATAAAAACGAATATGGAAACACAATTGACCCTCGTCCTCCCTTTGGCACTGACTGGAACATAAAAAATATGACACAAAGAAATCAACAATTACAGTAGAATTCAAAAATGGTTTGCAGACTTCTAGGCATTCAAATCACATAACTCGTTACCAGTGTTCTCATTCCATTACAGTATTATCATCGGTGTGCTTATAGAACTCCCCTCTGTGTTCAATTTAATTTCAGGCTAAAACATTACATAGGAAATACAATGAATAAAAAATAAGTAAGTAAGTAAATAGTAAAAAATACATTCCAGCCCGAAAACCACAGTAAGAATCTCTCTTACACACTAACAACTTCTCTGTACTGTAATCAACTTCACTTTTAACCTTTACATAACTCAAAACATGATCATTGGCATAAATGATAACCCGTAAACATATATCTGACATTTAAACACAATACACCGTCGCTGAATCCAACCCCTTTTGCTCCACTCCAAAGCACCCAATTATTGAATACAAAGTGTGTTACGGTTCTTCAAACTTTACATCTGAAGCTCTTAGCTTCAGTTAATGTCAAGGATAAATGTTACCATAGTCATCCATAAAATGATTCATTTTTGTTTAGTTAACTCATCTTTAGGACATGCAGAAATCATCTATAATTATTTCAACACTCTAGATTCCCCAAGGCTCGTAGAGAAAACAGCACTGCGGCGATCATAAACCCTACTCACCCCGCGATTAACGCCCTCGGGCCGGGGCCCTGTATGTTTTTCCAGATCTCGTGCATGCTACTATTACCTACTAACGTTAAAATCCTAGAGTAATTTATATAACTTTAGAATTTTCCCACATGTCATAGCAGAAATACCTTCGTTGACTTTTCCCATTCACAAATTTATTCGAACAAAAATAAGAACGTTATGCACAATTAGGACGATTAACACTTATGCGTACGACAGGAGCGCTGTCTTTCGCCTGACAAAGAAACATCTAACTAATTTTACTCCGGTAAATATTTCCGTTCAGATCCAAATCTCCCTTAGGCATATTCATCCCATTAAGTCAACTTCCCTAATTAAATACTGACACATAAAATCAACATACATGCCCATTATGTTGAACTAGACAAACGTAGACATACATTTGAAATCACAATGGAACGATATCCATCTGATATAATAGAATCTTCTGTAACGTTTCTTCTCCTTTTGTCTCACCTTCGTCATCAGTCAGCGCACACGGGCCAAACGAGGTTGTGATTGTGCAGTACACTTATGCACCGCATGGCGTAGGCCGCTCTGTTGTCGAGTTGCCCTTTGTCCCGTCCGGAAACTTTCATTCTGAATTCTGATCTGAATTCACTTTATCACCTCCTCCCTTTCAGTCATGACAATACAACATGACTAAAAAACGAGAAAGTGAATCAGTGTCATCACAGGAGCCTGTAGGCCTCTGCAAGGCAGAAAATTGTGATGTGCCGCGTTGCGAGCTTGTAGATCAGCCGCCTCCGTCGAGACGCACCGAGAAGAGCCAACGAAGTGGCCATCGCCTCCCTTGGACCGCTGACCGCCGATGAACGCCCACGGGCCGGGGCACCCTCCCCGCCGTCCAGCCGCTGTCCATCGCCGAGGCACGCACAATCGCCCTCCACCGCAGCCGCTGTGTAGAGTAGACTGTAGGCCGCCTCCCTTCGATCGCCGCTCGACGCCGACTGTAGTCAGAGGTGACGCTGGAGACGCCGACTGTAGTCCCTCCGTCCTCCGTCCATCGCCGGGCAGGAACCGCAGCTGTGCATCGTCGCTCCTCAGTGCAGGCCATCCCTGTTGCGGCGGTGATCGCCGTGTTGAACCCCGTCGGTTCGACTGCAGCGCCGTCGTCGTTCGCCTCCGTTCAAAAAATCGCAAAAATGCATCAACACGACCGAGCTCGGCACCACTTTGAAGAATATGATCTACAAAGGAGAGAGTGCTTTTCCTCTCCCCATAGAGCATAATCAGACCTTAAATACTTAGACTAGAAAATACTCAGGCAAACATACGGAGAAGTTCTGCAGACAGATAGATGGATGAAGAAGCACAGGCATTCAGGCAAGCAGATGAAAGTTGTTCCGGAGTCCCATTTTATTTGCAGAGTTCAATACAGCAATCAGACCGCCATGGGGCCGGAGCCCCATGGATCCTTCCCTCAGCCCCTCGGCCTCCGGACTAACACACACTAACACAGATAGGCATTTACAGTAGATCTTTATACAACTGAAAGACAGAGACATCAAAGGAAGAATGCAAAGGTGGTCCCAACCCCCCTGTACCAAATTGTCACACATGTCTAAATAAGGTAGTGGTCACCAGGAAGGACAGAGCTAGGAGGCACAGTAGGTGTCCTGGCCTACTATCAGCAGGCTGATCTATTAGCATACAACCCCCCGTACCAAATGGTTGTTCAAGCTGAAATTCCTAGCCTCTGTGTCCTGACTTGTTTGCACTGCTGAAAGACAATGTAATGTCATACTACACTAAACAGTTGTTTAAGCTATATTAGTGTTAATTGTGATTTCCATATACATCACTATATTCAGTGATTTCACTTAATTCAAATATCACTTATTTTTTTGTTTTGTTGTGATAATCCTCCCTACTATAGAGTGTGCTGACCATATAAGGAGTTCCTCCCTGTCCCCAGTTAACCACTGGGGGTCCATAAACCTTAGGTTTCGTTTTTGGCTAGGTGGCCCAGCCTTCATCCAATCAGGATAGAGAGGGGCCTTCCGCCAATCATGATCGAGCGGGAGCGGGCCTTTGTGTGTGTGTGTGCTGTTGGCCTGTCGAGTGTCTCCCCACTGTAGTGTGTGCATGTGCACATCTTGTTACCGGGGCGGACCGGGTTTTTTTTTTTCAATTCACCCACATCACTGAATGCTCCTTTAATCCAAGATGGCCCTATTGATAACCTATTATAAGGCAATATTTTATAAATTATTAATTAATGAATTATGCTTTAAGTACCATATGACGTGTAAAACTAGGGGGTTTTCAAGATTCTGAATCCATTCCAAGCATTAGTTTTGCATGAAAAACACTCACACCACCATATATGGCCGTCAGTCCATCACGCCTCGTGACACGCTCCATGTATGGCCGTCTCCATATATGAAGATCACGACACTGACATCATCAAACCCTGGATAGCCATTCATGGAGAAGACTGCATCATCACCTGGATCTGCATATATAGAGCCGGCCAGCAACTCTACATCTGACCTCAAACCCTTAGATCTCCATATATGGAGCTGACATGTACATTCCACATGTTGATCCTCCCTCACCCGTCCTTTCTTTTCGATGTCTCCCTTATGACTGATACCTGTCCATTTAAACTCTAGGTTTTGGCCCGGCCCTACCTGGGCCCTCATCAAACTCTGTACACTCAAGGCAATGCCCCCGCTGCCACCCTTAGATCTCCATATATGGAGTTCTGACATTCCATATCGTCGCTATTCTCGCCCTCAGGGCGTCTTACTTACCTTAAAAATAAAAATAAAATAAATAAATAAATATATATATATAAATGCCATTATATATATATATATATATATATATATATATATATATATATGCCCTATAAATATATATATAAATATATATGCCCTATATGACCTTTATGTATATTTGTTTAAAAAAAATCACTCGTCCAATCCACCAAACAAGAGTCAATTATTTGAGACAAGTATTTCGGGGCTTGGCCGTACCTGTCATTTTTTCGTCGTGTTCAAACAACACATTTTTCTTATGTTTTGTTTTTTTGTTCATCACATCACATCACATCACATCACATGCAACATATGGTGAAGTATTGTACTGTAGTGCAGGTAATTGCAACCACCACTGATCTTGTGAAAAATGAAAATGGGCCTGCCAAATATTCTAAACTTTCCACGAATCTGCCAATAATCCTATTCTTTGAGACACACATACAAGATTTAGCCGGGTCAAACAAAGAATCAAGGAATCCCCTATTGGCTCATACTATATGTGTAGGCAGAAGAATGGCAACAGCAGAATAAGCTGTTTTGGGGTGGATATGATTTGTGAGTACGTATGTGTGTGCGTGCACTGACTGCACTCATACTTCATTCCACCCCTGCACAAGTGATCCACTTGGGCCACCCCATGAAGTCTGGAGGACACACCACCAGAAGACAGTTGGACAGATCGGCCCGGCTGTGTCGGGGGTACGGGGGGGTCAAAAGGCTCATGGAGAGTCACTGCCACCCAATCAATCCAATCAAGCCTGAGTGAATGGCAGCTTGTTCACTGGCCACACACAGGTGTGGGAGGCTACATAAGTAGGCCTAAGCTACACTCATTTCCTCATGCCCACTAAACCGTAGCTGCCTGTCGCCTCCCAAACCTAAACCACCAGAACCACCACCCTTCCTCAGCCCTCGAATAACTGTGTGCCTCGTAAGCCCGGCCGTCCATCATTTATCCACTGTTTGTTCCCCCCTGCACACTTTATTATGGACTACACATAATGATGTTTGTGCTGTTGCTTGACCACTAGTCATTGGTCAGACAGTCATTAGTCTGACATCCACAATCCACATCTCAAACCCTAACCTAAACATAACCGCAAGCACGGGAGCAGCGTGTTCGAGCGGTAGTCCGACCATTGTCTAATCTTAGTGCGCATCCCGGCCAGTTTATTTGTTTGTATCTGAAATTATCTACAGTGCATTTAAGTTATATTTGTTCCCTTTGGTTCATTACTTATTGAATATATGCTTCAACTGTTTATTATATTTAAGATTATTTAATGCTTTAATTCATTACATGGCATTCTGATTCATGATTATTATGAATGATTTGGCCATGAATGATTTAATTGACTCTATTCTGAAGATTTATTTAGTATTTTAGTATTATGGACAGTTTATGATTTAGTTTAAATTTACATAACAGTCTGTCCATTTTGTGAACATACAGACTCAAGGCCGGCACTGCACTCCCTGTGGTGGTGTGGAACGCGTGTGCCGAATTTGACAGACGTACGTACACACACACACACACACACACACACACACACACACACACACACACACACACACACACACACACACACACACACACACACACATTGAGACCTTATTGAGATGTAGTGGTAGAAGTACAGTACTTCACATTTAGTTACTTTCCACTGCTGACTATCATTATGTGAGTGCAACTAATTATTATTACATTATTAATTGAGTAAAAAGTAGGACTACAATAATTTCCCCCACCTTGAGATGTAGTGGTAGAAGTACAGTACTTAGTATTTAGTTACTTTCCACAGTTGACTATCATTGTGTGCATGAGTTCAGATTGTAAGTTGATGAATATGTCTGTACAGTACAGCATCAGCAGCACAGACAACATGGAACTAATGATAATGAATTCATTTAGATAGAGGATCATTTTGTGACTATGTCTAGAAATGTGCTGACGCCTAAACATATTATACAACCATCTCCATTATTCAATGAAGCAGATCACCTCCATGCAAATGTGTGTGTGTGTGTGTGTGTGTGTGTGTGTGTGTGTATGTGTGTGTGTGTGTGTGTGTGTGTGTGTGTGTGTGTGTGTGTGTGTGTGTGTGTGTGTGTGTGTGTGTGTGTGTGTGTGTGTGTGTGTGTGTGTGTGTTGTAGTGGGAACCTTAACTCATAATCAAAGTGTAATGAAGTCGAAGTCCAGAACCAAATAAAGGGTTAAAAGTGTTGGTAACACAATCACGGGTTTAATCAAGAGCGCTCCTGGAGACTGCCATCCACACGAATGTATCATGACATCTCCCAATCACAGGTTGACACCCTCTCTTATACATGTCGAGAGTTCTCAAAATAAGAAACACATGGTTGGAAAAGAACAGGACACTCATTTAACACATGACTTTATATGGTCTTTTCCAGTCTGCTAGAATTCACACAAATAGGCTTTTGACTGCTGGTAACAGGTGGAAGATGGCTTCCTGTTCTACCTCTGTGAGCAGTTGCCTTACATGGATTGAAATGTCATTTTCCCATTACAATCCCCCCTCTGGCCATTTCTCATGGCCATTTGACAGTATGACATTTTAAGCACTTCACATTTATTTATCTGACAACAAGTCTAGGCGAAAACCTTATTAATTCTTCATTTTTCTATTTAAGGAAATTCCTAAACGGCCCCCATGAGAGGTTTGTTTTGTTTGTTTTGTTTTCTCTCTACTTTTTTGAGCGACCACCATTCCGGCCTGAAGTCAGATAATTACAATGTATTTTCTTTTTACACAATAACAGGGGAAACACTTTGAATCAGTTACCATGAGTCTGTTAACTTACATTTTCTCATTTTAACTTTAAATAAAATCACCTCACATCTATAGAGAAATATACCAATAAAGTTTTAGGCACATCTATAATTAATTTAAACAGATAAAATTAAACACATCTAGCATTGAATTAGACAGATAAACTTAAACACATCTAGAATTAATTTTAGAACAATGAAATTAAACACATCTAGAATTAAATTAGAAAGATAAACTTAAACACATCTAGAATTAATTTTTAGAACAATGAATTTAAACACATCTAGAATTAAATTTTTAGAACAATGAATTTAAACACATCTAGACTTAAATTAGAATTAACCCCAAACCATTATCCCCCATCAGAAACACCACCCACATCCCCACTTCTCCTATAGTTTAAACAATATTACTATTGTTGAAAGGTGGTACCCATTGTTGCCTTACCGGTTGGATTATTACTTCAGGTGCTGGTCCAACAATTTTTGACATTACTGCTCGAATGCAAGTTGAAATGCAAACAAACACTAAAAGTAGTACCATCACCGTCATGACAATCAAAATCAGTGTACGTGTCCAAGTGTTTCCAATCCCTCCAAACCAATCCTCAAACAGTCCCCAGAATAGCCCCCCATGATTTTTGTGCAACTCCTGCACCCCCATCTGGGTATCATTGTGGAGTCTAGCGATTGCTTGTGAGGGATCGGAAACATAGCTACAACATTCTGTACCAATTACCTTACATGCCCCACCTTTACTTGCAAGCATAACATCCAAAACCATCCTATTCTGTAAGGTAATAATCTTTATTTCATTCACTTCAAGTGCCAAAGCTGACACGGCTGTGTCGGAGTCATTCATGTGTTTCTCTAAGACAGTTGACAGGGCTTCAAGTTCGTTCTGTGTATTGTAGACTCCGTAATTAGGGATTATTACACCTAGGATTTTCTGCCACCAATTTAGTGTATGTTTTTTACGAGTCGTTTTCCTCATGTGCTCAGAGTATAAAGTTTGGATTTCTGTCATATTTACTTTTCTAATCATTGGGATAACGCGGGCCAAATAACACAGACCTTGGCTATTTGAAGGTAGATGCGTGTACGCCTTTCCCCCACACACAGCATAAACTTTTTCTGGTAAGTAGGATGGGCGACTAAGATTGGTTATCATTATAGTTTCACTTTCACAAGAACTTTCACCTACAGGTACATTAATTTTGTTGATCTGTCCCGTAAAACAGTACTTTACATTTGCTGCCTGCAGAATGGGCATAATTTTACATGCAGATGAAGACCGGAAGATAATTTTAGTTTGTACGTGCTTCTGACAATCATAAGGCTGACATGTCATCTTTCCAGATATTTGAGGTGTCTTTCCTCTAGGGTCAAATAGTATTTCAGAATAGCAATTAAGGAAGGGTCTAGACTTCATTTGTGTACATGCAACTAAATCCGGATTTTGTATAGTACAATTTGTTTGACCATGGATTGTTTCAACCTTGAATAAAAACTCCCCAGTCTCGTTTCCCACAGTCCCAGATTTTCTCACAGTCCCAGATTGTAATGCCCCCACCCGTAATATCACAGTTTTATTGAATCCCAGGGGTAACTTCTCTCTATTCACCCCCGCTGCTATGAACTCAAGCACTTTTGCATATTGACTCCATGGGTTAACCGTTATAAACACTCCTATTTGTCTGTATCGGCTTCCAGGATTAAGCCCCAGATTCTTTCCCTTGTGGCACTCGTGATCCCATAGTACGTGGTCATCACTCAACCCTTGCCAATCATACTGTAGCCATTCATCTCTTGTCAGTGGGATACTCATCCACAATGGTGCAGTCGTACTAGTTGGTAAATGTTGACAAATCCAACAATTTGTGTAATTCATCTGTACCGCGAAACTCAGCGTCATTGACATGGCCAAGTTAGGGTGATGGATGTCCCGCCGGACTCTGTCTTTCACTGACCCTGAAAATTGGGGTTTTGGTTTCGGTCCTGGATCCTCCCCCCTCGTCCACACCCACACTGCCAGGCACAGAGTGAGACCAGCTGCCATCATGATCCAGGAGACCTTGGAAGGGTTATTCTTGGATGTATATATGGGTGTCATTGTTTTCTTTCCTCCAATATACTCACGACGCAGGCACATACTGGTCAGTGTGGGGTAGTGGATGGGTGTCGATCGAATCGTCTGCAGTGAGAGGCGTGAATCCAGGTATCCCTCTCAGCAACTTTCACTGCCGTTGGTGTGATGAGAAGAACTTGGTAGGGGCCTAGCCAGCGCGGTTGATACCAGTACTGCCGGCGTAGGTCCTTCACCACCACCCACTCGCCTGGCTCCAGGTTGTGCAACTGCCCTGCCTTGGGGTCCGGTAGCGCTGCCTTCACCTTTGGATAAATATCCCTTAGGACTTTGTTAAGTGCGAGACAATATTTAATCATCTCGTCGTCAATATTCATTAATGTCATTCTACTCTGTGGGAAAGGCATGTTAGTCATTCTCATTGGTCTGCCCATTAAAATTTCATAAGGGGACAGACCAAGTGTCGCATGTGTACGTCCTCTCATGTACATTAAGGCCAGAGGAAGCAGCTGTACCCATGTCAGATTTGTTTCAGCCATCAATTTAGTCAATTTATTCTTCAAAGTCTGGTTAGCCCGCTCCACTGGGGCGGCTGATTTTGGATGATAAGAACAATGCCTCTTTAAATCAAATTGAAGGTTTTCTGCAAGACTCTGGATCACTTTGTTTACAAAATGAGAACCATTATCCGAACCCAATTTACTACAAAGCCCCCATCTTGGAAAAATATGCCGTAATAGGATATCGGCCACTGTTTTGGCACTCTCATCGCGACATGGGTAACATTCCACCCATCTCGACCACATGTCCACAATAACTAGAGCATATTTGTAACGCTGACATGGGTTCAATGTGATGAAATCCATCATAAGATATTCAAAAGGCCCATCCGGTTTTGGTTGGGCCGACATTGGCACAACTAGGCCTCGTCCGATATTATATGTCATGCAAATTACACATTTTGAACAAAACCGGTCAGCGTAGGTTGTAAACCCTGGGGCAAACCAGTATTTGTTTACAAGGTCAGTCATCTTAGTTTTAGATGAGTGATCTTGTCCATGTGAGATTTTAGCCAAATAAGGGAACACGTTTCTTGGCATGGCTGGGAGACCTGAAAGGTCCACCCAGATGCCAGTGTCTGTGTCAAGTGTGCACTTTTTCTTCCATAGTGCTTTTTCTCGTGCGTCCGCTCCTGTCTGTAACAAAGAGACATCATTAATAGAAAAAGGGTCCACTTGAGCTGGGAGCACTGCCATTTGTAGCACGGTTGCAACTGGGGATACGGCGGTGGCCTTGGCAATTTTATCAGCAAATGCATTCCCCCGTGATACAGGGTCTGATGCTCGAGTGTGAGCTTGGCACTTACAAACAGCTATTGTTTTAGGTAACATAATAGCTGCTAACAAATTCTTTACCAACACGTGGTGTGCAATAGGCTTGCCTGAAGATGTAAGGAACCCTCTGTGCTCCCATATTGCATGGAAATCATGACAGACACTAAAACAATATTTACTGTCTGTGTAGATGGTCACCGTCTTACCTGCCGCGAGGACACATGCCCTAGTCAACGCAAATAATTCTGCAGCCTGACTTGATAAGTGTGTTGGTAGTTTAGCACTTTCAATGATTGAGGTGTCTGAACAAACAGCATAGGCCACTAGTGGCACTCCGGTGTCTTTACACCGCTGTGCTGAACCGTCCACATACCAGATTATGTCGGAATTTGGCAACTCACTGTCTGTCAGATCTATTCTTGGCTTTGACATGACATCCACTAATTGTATGCATGCATGCGGTTCCCCATCATCATCTGTAGGAAGGAGATTAGCAGGGTTAAAGACTGTACATCTTTTCAAAGTGACATGAGCCATGGTTAATAACACATTCTGGTAGTGTAAAAGGCGTGCCGGCGTCAAATGTGCAGTTCGTGCCTGCGAAATCAATGCATGTACTGCATGTGAGACATGGACAGTTAAAGGATGCATTGCCACTATGTCAGCTGTTGCTAAGACAGCTGTGGTGGCGGCTTCGACAGCCCTGAGGCATGGGACTAACCCTCTGGCCACACTATCTAAACGTTTGGAATAATAACCCACTGGCCGTTGCCTGTCACCATGAGTCTGTGTCAATACTGCAGACATGAAACCCTCTCTTTCTGCAACAAACAAATGGAAAGGTTTGTCATAATTAGGCAGACCAAGACATGGGGATTTAGTTAAAGCCTGCTTAAGGACTGTCAGGGCACCTATTGCCTCAGTTGTCCATTCTAGGTGGTCTGACATAGCTAATTTTTTCCCACCATAGATCAAAGCGGACAATGGTTCTGTTATTTCCGCGAAGTCCTGAATCCACGGCCTGCAGTAGCCAGCAACACCTAGGAGTGACATCAGCTGCTGCTTATTTGTTGCTTGAGGAATGGCTAAAATAGCACTCACCCTGTCTGGCCCTAAACTGCGTCCATCTGGTGTGATAATGTGACCTAGGTATTTGACCTCTTGTTTCACAATTTGCAGTTTATCTTTAGAAACTCGGTGTCCGTTCTCAGCAAGGAACTGTAACAGGGCGATGGTGTCCCCTTCACACGCTATTTTTGAATTACTGCATAAAAGCAAATCATCCACATATCCTATTAAAATGCTTCCATTCGGAGGCACAAAAGCCTCAAGATTAGTTGACATTGCCTCTGAAAATAGTGTTGGACTAGCCGAATAACCTTGTGGCATCACGGTCCACGTCCATTTTTTACCCTTGAAAGTAAACGCAAACCAAAATTGGCTATCTGGATGGACTTTCAAACTGAAATAAGCATTCGCCAAATCACACACCGTAAAATAACATGCAGTCGCTGGGACCTGTGACATTATAGTCACCACATTTGGAACCACTGGGGCTGGTGCGTACACCGCCTCATTAATTATGCGTAAATCTTGGACAAATCTCCATGCCCCAGACGCTTTCCTAATCGGAAGGATGGGACTATTGCAGGGAGAACTTGGACATTCTATGATCGCTCCCCTAGCAACCAAGGAGGCGTGTACTTCTGCTATCCCAATTTCTGCCTCTTTACTTAAAGGGTACTGGGCCTTATACGGCCTAAATGTTGATTTAGGAGAGACAATAACGGGCTTTGCGTTTTTTATACAACCTATGTCATACTTGTCTTTTGCCCACAAAATGTCTGGCACCTGTGCAAGTAATGAGGATGTCTGCTCTGGGGTGTTATCTAACACCAATAGTTCTGACCCTGACAGCGTCTGAGACACCCCACCTTGCTGGTTGCCCATTGCTCCGTAGACTCAGGGAAAAACACAAAAGAGAAAAGAAACAGAAATTAGAGCAGAGTCAACCACTACCTCATAAAGTCCTGGGCTCACACTGAGTACATTTGTGTTTTCACACTTAATTCTTTCTTCTTTTCCACAATTGTCACACGTGGAATCACAGATATTTGCAGCCCTAGGGACTTGCAGTACTAATTACAGATTTGTTTGTTCAGCCGTGGCTTGCTACAGGATGACCTCGTTCATACCATGCATGTCTCAGGCATACGTCACCCTTTACAAATCCTATTGTTCAGTCTCACACACATAAACACACTTCCCCAAATCCATGTATACATATGTCCCCCCTTTTTTTTTTTTTCTTTTTTTTTTCAGCACATATATACACAATACAGGATACCCGTACGAAGCCTATACTCTTTCCCTAGACAAGTATTGTAATAGTGTCAATGTCTACCTAATTTACACCCAAGACCTCGAGTCGGCATCAGGGATTAAATTAAACGGGATACACCCCTGAATTCCACCCAAAATATATTTGCACCCGCTGATATTGGAAATCACCCGAAAAATGGACCATATAGTCAAAACGTTTTGCCTCAGTATGTACTGATATAAAATATATAACCAAAAACGTGAACGAGATGTTACATCGGCATGTCGATTATCGATATATGGACTCCAATGGATCACCTTAAAAACACTTATATGCGGACTATAACTACGGAACTCTACTACCAAGAAAATATCTATACCAGTGAAATTTTCGGACTATGTACCATACACTTTTAAATATTGACGAGGGACTGTCACCACTCGGAGTATTTACCATACACTTTTAAATATTGACGAGGGACTGTCACCACTCGGAGTATTTACCACACACTTTTAAGACGAGGGACTGTCACCACTCGGAGTATTTACCATACACTTTTAAATATTGACGAGGGACTGTCACCACTCGGAACATTTACATTTACCAAAAACTAATCATCCTATTTTACGGATTGTATCACAACACTTTCTTACCTTAAAAGACGTGGTCACCTGCCCATCCAACACCTCCAAGTCCACGGAACGGCACGTCACTGCGTTTGAGTAGCGCGTATTTGCCTTGCTGCAGCTGATTCAATGAAAAAAGAGTGTGCGGACGGACAGAATGACACGACCCTTGCTCACTTGCGTCATAAATGTAGTGGGAACCTTAACTCATAATCAAAGTGTAATGAAGTCGAAGTCCAGAACCAAATAAAGGGTTAAAAGTGTTGGTAACACAATCACGGGTTTAATCAAGAGCGCTCCTGGAGACTGCCATCCACACGAATGTATCATGACATCTCCCAATCACAGGTTGACACCCTCTCTTATACATGTCGAGAGTTCTCAAAATAAGAAACACATGGTTGGAAAAGAACAGGACACTCATTTAACACATGACTTTATATGGTCTTTTCCAGTCTGCTAGAATTCACACAAATAGGCTTTTGACTGCTGGTAACAGGTGGAAGATGGCTTCCTGTTCTACCTCTGTGAGCAGTTGCCTTACATGGATTGAAATGTCATTTTCCCATTACAGTGTGTGTGTGTGTGTGTGTGTGTGTGTGTGTGGTCAAGGCCATTGTCTTTATTGCAGTGGTTAGTTTGCCTAAGTGTGTGTGCGTGCGTGCGTGCGTGCGTGCGTGCGTGCGTGCGTGCGTGCGTGCGTGCGTGCGTGCGTGCGTGCGGGACACGCTATACAATATGTAGTGCGGGTCTCTGCTTCATCTCTCTCTCTCTCTCTCTCTCTCTCTCTCTCATATACCATATGAGTGTCCTGTAAGTCCATATGGGCTGGGCTTAAGCATGACACTTAAAGAATCAATCAATCAATCAATCAATCAATCAATCAATCAAACGCATTGGACCAAACCTCTTAACTCCATTGGACCTTCAAACTGTCTGCTAAAACAGCTAACTCCACCACCTCTCTCCTTCTCTTGCTTATAATTGACAATATCTAAAGTCACAACACCAACTTTGATGAGGCAGTATTGCATTGTTTAAAAAAATATAAGGTTTTATTATTTCCCTTAAAACGTATATTTTTCATTTCCTGAAAAATGAACATTTTGGAGTTATGAGGTTTCCTCCGGACAGCAGAGATATTATGTTGACACAATTAGACTACAGAAAGCAGAATGATACCGACCTTAATGTACAGTAGACCTTTAGCAGACACTCTCATCCAGGATGATAGATTTACAAGTGCAAGGTCAAATTCAAAGGCACTAACCTGAGAGGCAACCAAGTTTATTTGTATAGCAAATTTAAACAACAAGGACATTCAAGATGCTTTTCATAAAACAATCATTAAGGCGGACACAGAGCATTAAGACCAAACTCATTATGTAAGGAAGGACACATGAACACGATAAAAAAGAGAACTTAAAACAAAACAGACAAATAAGATCACAATTTGCGTCCTGACTTTGGTCTTCTACTGATTTAGCCATATAGGCCTACCTATTTATTTTAAGTTTATTTAATGGAAAAGCCATTCATTATTTTGTGTTGGCCTGTCATAAATTACAATGTGAAGCAATTGAAAGAGATATGTGCTCACTGCTCAGCTATATATTTAATGTAAATTTGTTTATTTCATGAATGTTTTTATTCAAAAGAGAGAAAATGTACTGTAGCAAATTACTTTGATTACAATTGTGTCATTGACAGATTAGAAATGAAAGGCAGAGGCCATAAAATAGTTCACATTGCACTTGTCTTTTCATACGTTATGTGGAAATGAAGCAAATAAAAGAGTTAGTTATCAAGTATCATTAATGTCATCATTTTATCAACCGTGGCCACTTGTCATTGTTGTAATGTGTCCCACAGGTTCATCTATTTGAGTATCCCAGCTGTAGAAGCTCACATAATTATCCTTGTAGTTCTAGTGCTCAGAGTGAGAGGCCCTGCTGCTACAACACTATAAACTGTTACTTTTCAGGAAATGGAACAAAATGCAAAAATAGCAGATCAAAAGCTCAAAATGTGTTGCGTCGACTGACACTGACAAAATAGGGTATTTAATGTATGGAGGAAGGGAAACATTAAAAGTTAAAATATGGAGATTAGCAACCACATGTACTGCACATATATGACACAAATAAATGTAGATAAATGATCACACATTGTATAACTTCGCTGTCCGGCAGGAACCAGCCTACTCCATTTTTCAGGTTTTTTTTTTTTTTTTCATGAATCAATGCTATTGAATACCCTTTACGTCTGTGTGTTGGTTAAAGGGATTGTGACGTAAAAAAAAAGGTTTTTGTATTTTTTCTTATTTTTTAGGTCTTTTCTATGGTCTGGGGTTTTCTGGCTCAAATAAGTGCTCTGATTTTCCAGGTGTTTGTGATGTCACAGCCTCCAAATCCCATATATGTCAATGGGATTTACCAGCAGATGTCACTGATTTCACTGTTTTGCCTGTTTTCATTGCAGCTCAAAAGGCTTCCAACCCCCAGATAAAACTCCAGACCACAGAAACTCCACTGAATCAGGTTTTTTGGGTGTAATTGAGGTCATAATATATAAAACCTAAAATAAAAAATAAATGAAAATGAACATCATGAAACCATGAACCAATGAATAGTATTAAAAAGAGCTGGCCTCAAACTAGTTGTCTGCTAACTGCTAACTCCGCCCCCTCTCCCCCTTTCATGCAATATATAAAGTCACAATACCAACACAAGGTATTCTTCATTTCTTGAATTAAAAAAATAAATAATAATAATTAATTTCCTGAAAAATGAACATTTAGGAGCTGGTGTCTGCCCGACAGCAGAGATATCTACATAGTACTGCAGTAGCGTAGCTCTATATATAAATGACCACACATTGACTATGTGCCTGCAGTGCAGGCCTACCATTCCTCATGGCTGTTTTGCTGGGGTTTTGATGCAGAGGAAGTTCCTTCTCTCCATGCAGTCCCTGATCTGCCACTGGGTGCTGTGGTCTTTGGGTAGGGTTCCACAGTGCCGCCCCCAGGCCGGACACGGTGCCAGGTTCTGGTACTGCTGTGGTTCCCCGTCCACCCAGAGCCACTGGCCCGCCAGGAAACGCAGAGCTGTCCACACCTGGGGACAACATGGAAGGCAAAGGAGGTCAAACATCTTCCCTCAAGTGTTACTGTGCTTTAATTATAGGATCTAGTCAACCTTACTTTTATTTTCCAAGCTGTTTGTTCCTATGATATCTTTAAGTCATTTAATTAGACATTATTTTATATTCTGAATACAAAACTTTATTGCCAATATTGATGTTAAAGTGTTAAAGTTATTGTTAGGGTTAAGGCAAGATAAAACATTAAAACATATATGCATTCTGCATTTGTTATATTTTGTATTCCGTTACATATATCACCCCAGTCCTCTACGACCTCCACTGGCAACCTGTCAAACAGGGAGTCCACTATAAAATGCTGCTCACCACCTACAAGGCACTGCACAACCTGTAGCTGGCTCCCCCCTATAGCTCTCTGCCCTCCTCCAGCCACATGTCCCGTCCCGTTCCCTCAGGTCCAGTGATGCCGACCTCCTGGAGGTCCCCAAGACCAAGCGCCGAGCCTGGGGAAACAGGGCCTTCTCTGTGGCTGCCCCCTCCCTCTGTGGGGCAACAGGGCCTTCTCTGTGCCTGCCCCCTCCCTCTGTGGGGCAACAGGGCCTAGTCTGTGGCTGCCCCCTCCCTCTGTGGGGCAACAGGGCCTTCCCTGTGGCTGCCCCCTCCCTCTGTGGGGCAACAGGGCCATCTCTGTGGCTGCCCCCTCCCTCTGTGGGGCAACATGGCCTAGTCTGTGGCAGCCCCCTCCCTCTGTGGGGCAACAGGGCCTAGTCTGTGGCTGCCCCCTCTCTCTGTGGGGCAACAGGGCCATCTCTGTGGCTGCCCCCTCCCTCGGAGGGGCAACAGGGCCATCTCTGTGGCTGCCCCCTCCCTCTGTGGGGCAACAGGGCCTAGTCTGTGGCTGCCCCCTCCGTCTGTGGGGCAACAGGGCCTAGTCTGTGGCTGTCCCCTCCCTCTGTGGGGCAATAGGGTCTAGTCTGTGGTTGCCCCCTCCCTCTGTGGGGCAACAGGGCCTAGTCTGTGGCTTCCCCCTCCCTCTGTGGGGCAACAGGGCCTAGTCTGTGGCTGCCCCCTCCCTCTGTGGGGCAACAGGGCCTTCTCTGTGGCCGCCCCCTCCCTCTGTGGGGCAACAGGGCCTAGTCTCTGGCTGCCACCTTCCTCTGTGGGGCAACAGGGCCTAGTCTGTGGCTGCCCCCTCCCTCTGTGGGGCAACAGGGCCATCTCTGTGGCTGCCCCTTCCCTCTGTGGGGCAACAGGGCATAGTCTGTGGCTGCCCCCTCCCTCTGTGGGGCAACAGGGCCTAGTCTGTGGCTGCCCCCTCCCTCTGTGGGGAAACGGGGCCTAGTCTGTGGCTGCCCCCTCCCTCTGTGGGGCAACAGGGCCTAGTCTGTGGCTGCCCCCTCCCTCTGTGGGGCAACAGGGCCATCTCTGTGGCTGCCCCTTCCCTCTGAGGGGCAACAGGTCCCTCTCTGTGGCTGCCCCTTCCCTCTGTGGGGCAACAGGGCCTAATCTGTGGCAGCCCCCTCCCTCTGTGGGGCAATAGGGCCTAGTCTGTGGCTGCCCCCTCCCTCTGTGGGGCAACAGGGCCTAGTCTGTGGCTGCCCCCTCCCTCTGTGGGGCCACAGGGCCTTCTCTGTGGCTGCCCCCTCCCTCTGTGGGGCAACAGGGCCATCTCTGTGGCGGCCCCCTCGCTCTGTGGGGCAACAGGGCCTAGTCTGTGGCTGCCCCCTCCCTCTGTGGGGCAACAGGGCCATCTCTGTGGCGGCCCCCTCGCTCTGTGGGGCAACAGGGCCTAGTCTGTGGCTGCCCCCTCCCTCTGTGGGGCAACAGGGCCATCTCTGTGGCGGCCCCCTCGCTCTGTGGGGCAACAGGGCCTAGTCTGTGGCTGCCCCCTCCCTCTGTGGGGCAACAGGGCCATCTCTGTGGCGGCCCCCTCGCTCTGTGGGGCAACAGGGCCTAGTCTGTGGCTGCCCCCTCCCTCTGTGGGGCAACAGGGCCTAGTCTGTGGCTGCCCCCTCCCTCTGTGGGGCAACAGGACCTAGTCTGTGGCTGCCCCCTCCCTCTGTGGGGCAACAGGGCCTTCTCTGTGACTGCCCTCTCCCTCTGTGGGGCAACAGGGCCATCTCTGTGGCTGCCCCCTCCCTCTGTGGGGCAACAGGGCCATCTCTGTGGCTGCCCCCTCCCTCTGTGGGGCAACAGGGCCATCTCGGTGGCTGCCCCCTCCCTCTGTGGGGAAACAGGGCCATCTCTGTGGCTGCCCCACCCTCTGTGGGGCAACAGGGCCATCTCTGTGGCTGCCCCTTCTCTCTGGAATGCTCTCCCCAAGCATATCAGAGACGCCCCCTCCATCCCTACCTTCAAAACCGCCCGAAAACGCACCTGTTCAGAATTGCGTTCACGAGTTGATTTTAAATTCAATTATAGTTACTTTTAGTGTTTTATTGCTATATATTGAGTTTTTTTTCTTTTTTTCCCCCTTCTCTCTCCCATGGCCCCTACACATGTAAAGCGTTTAATGGTTTAAGCCCTATCTTAAACTTTGTCATAATACGAGGTCACCGTGAAAATAACCCACAAGCTCTGAGAGTTTGTAGTTTCCATTTTCGAAGAATTTTGAGCATTTTCACCTTTACAATAAACAGGCTATGGTATAGCTTGTGGGAAAAACATAATGTAGGCATATTGTCTTTTTTTCTGTGAACAGTTAAAGAGTTTTACAATAAATCACATCTACAGTCCACGCTTGTGTTTAAACAAGAAATGATTAATACACACTGTATACCCACAGGTGACCAATGTATAAAACACATTGAGTGTAGCTGAATAAGTGTGTAGTAAGAGGTGGGTGTTTGGATCATGTCCTGAACAGAAGGTTGTGCCATGCCCTCGATTGCCTTGATAGGTCATCACCAGTGACCAGCGCTCAACGCTCACACACAAGTCATTCTGGTGACTGTATTGTATAAACAAAGTGAGTTTTGCATCAATACCCAAATTCAATCTCCACGTGTCTTCATGGATGTTGTCCACATGGCATTCTTGTTGTTGTAACAAAGGGCTGCCAGCACAAGGACATTAGAATGAAGGTCTCGTTAACGTCTGTTGACCAAATAAATTCAAATCCCTCCATTTGTATTATTTTGATTTACCCAACCCAAGCATCATGGAGACAGGACAGATTTAAATGACAAACCTTTGAATGACTTGTTTGGCTGTATTGGGTGTTGGGTGAATTACCATTGTTTTTTTTAAAGATTTGTTTTTGGCTCTTATACCTTTATTGATAGTTACAGTGAAGACGGACAGGAAAGAGACAGGGAGAGACATGCAGCAAAGGCCACACAGCCCCCTTGCACTATTTTAATTTACTTCATTTTCGTCCAACTCCAGCCCCCAACATCTGAAAGCCTGGCCACTGACAACGCAAGGTTACAGATCTCATCTGTATCATGTGATACAAATACAGCTAGAAAAAGTGCCCTTCTGGGCACAGGTCTCCACCGTGAGGATAGGAGTGTGTGTGATGTTTGGCAAAATGTTTAGGAGTAATAAAAACATGTTTTGTGTGTGTGTGTGTGTGTGTGTGTGTGTGCGTGTGTGTGTGCGTGTGTGCGTGCGTGCGTGCCGCGACTTGGCTTGTTGTAGTGCCACAATGATGCTGGTTTGAAAACGGTCAAGTGGCATTTCTTCCTCAGCCTATAGTGGAAATATGCATGCACAGTTTCACCGCAACCGGACGCTGAGTTAAGGAGTTGTGGCGATTTGTACAAAACGGGTACAAAGCGGGCTACTCCTGAAAACTTTAGAAGCCAATCGTAGCCAATCAGGATGGATTATGATAAATCAAACAAACATGACTATGGAGAGCATGGGTACCGATTTGCGTGAAAAATTCCAGGCAAAGGTTTTTCCTTGGCCTCTAGGGAGTGTGAATACAAAGTTTTACACAGATCCGTGCAGTTAGAGGTAAAAACACTAATCGGCCAGTTATAGCGTGATGAGGCCGAGTTGAAAATGTTCCAGTGGCATTTCTTCCTCGGCCTAGTGGGAATATGCGTGCACAATGTCACGGAAATCACACGATGTGTTCATGATTTGCGGCATTTTGTTTGAAACTGCGCACGCCTGTGAACTTTGGAAGCCAATATTAGCCAATCAAGATGGAGTCTGAAAAACCGCACAGCCCCGTCCTCCAGCCTCAATGTGCACTGCTTGCAAGCACCATACATTTTCTTGCACTATTTTAATTTACTTCATTTTCTAACAGGGCCTAGTCTGTGGCTGCCCCCTCCCTCTGTGGGGCAACAGGGCCTAGTCTGTGGCTCCCCCCTCCCTCTGTGGGGCAACAGGGCCATCTCTGTGGCTGCCCCCTCGCTCTGTGGGGCAACAGGGCCTAGTCTGTGGCTGCCCCCTCCCTCTGTGGGGCAACAGGGCCTAGTCTGTGGCTGCCCCCTCCCTCTGTGGGGCAACATGACCTAGTCTGTGGCTGCCCCCTCCCTCTGTGGGGCAACAGGGCCATCTCTGTGGCTGCCCCCTCCCTCTGTGGGGCAACAGGGCCATCTCTGTGGCTGCCCCCTCCCTCTGTGGGGAAACAGGGCCTTCTCTGTGGCTGCCCCTTCTCTCTGGAATGCTCTCCCCAAGCATATCAGAGACGCCCCCTCCCTCCCTACCTTCAAAACCGCCCGAAAACGCACCTGTTCAGAATTGCGTTCACGAGTTGATTTTAAATTCAATTATAGTTACTTTTAGTGTTTTATTGCTATATATTGAGGTTTTTTTTTCTTTTTTTCCCCCTTCTCTCTCCCATGGCTCCCACACATGTAAAGCGTTTAAGTGCAATATAAATCGCGGATATTATTATTAACATCGTTATTTATTATTGCATAAATAGTTCAGTCTTATTATAGGCTATTTTGAACTTGAGTAACTCAACAGACACTCAGAGCACATTGACTGCACCTGTGAGATCACTGCAGCCCAGCACTGAAACATTAATCTATATAATTAAGACTTGATTAGGAGCAGTGTGCAGGCTTGTTTTTAATATTGTCTTAAATCCACTCTTAATGCACCTGCTGTCCAGTGGATGTGCCAGTTTTATTCTTGCTCTAGGATTAGTGTTAATATTAGGATTAGTGTTAATATTAGGATTAGTGTTAATATTAGGGTTATAGTGTTAGGGGGATATACAAGAAATTCACCTTAACGTGGGGTGCGGTCACAATCCAAGACAATTAAGATATAAAACAATGTACCTTGACGGTTTCAACCAATTATCATTATCAAAGAAAAGAAAATACAGTTTCCTGCATTCATTTCAACAAACTTCTCTCTCTCTCTCTCTCTCTCTCTCTCATGTGACCCGACAACCCAAATCCTCAAACCTCATTGGTCGTGGCCTCCTGGATCTTGTCCCTGGCGTAGCGGTGGTCGTCCTCAGACTGCAGGCTCACCAGGTCATACTGGTGGTCACGGTAATGATTATGTCGGCTGGAGTCAACGCTGCCGATGGCCCTGCAGTGCTCCAGAGCCTCCTCCCATGTCTTGTTCTCCTTCACCAGGATCACGTTGTCAACGAAACACATGAATGGAAGTTCAGTAGAGCAACGTTCACTGTACCACTTGTCACTACGAAGGATGCCACAGTTCTCAAAATCTGGCTGTCCTGGAGCCCAATTCCTATAGTCTGAGTCCGTTCCAGTCCACTTCCAGACGTCTTTAGATGGGTCACTTCCAGGTGTGTTAGGGGGTATATGCAGTCCAATCCAACCAGTCTTTTTGAACTTGTGCCGGTTGCTCTGTGTGACAGTGGACTTGTTGTTACAGCTCTCCTGGGCATCAAACCAGCTCATGACTTTAGTCTCAAATCGGACACTGTCCCCATTAGAGCAGTAGAAGGGAAGTTTAGCAGAACATTTAAGATTGTACATTTTATCTGAAATGACGGTGCAACTCAGCATTTCAGGCTCTCCAGTTCCCCAGTTTGTGTCACTTGAAGCGTCTCCTCTGTAAAATGAAAGAAGTAATCAATAATCAAGTTTACATGACTCACATGACTGTCTTACATTGAGTAAGTGTCTGTATTGGTCTGTGTCATTGTGTTATAATGCTACTTCACTACGCTAGCAAATACTTCTAGAGGTACTAGAAATGTGCCGTTTTTCATGATAAAGCAATTCATATATTAATTAGCTTCAACCACAGTCCACATTTCATACATTTAAAATCAGTTTGTGTCTCCTATAATGTCTCCTATAATAGGGACATCAGGCTGACAGTGGTTAAGAAGAATGAGAACAAGACTAACCTTTCTCCAGTCCACCTCCAGACAGAAGCGTTCCCAGGGTCTCTGTACAGACCGATCCACGCAGATCTGCCTCTGTTCGTCACTAACTCATTCAGCAGGTCTTCTCTCTG
Organism: Electrona antarctica; assembly: GCF_951216825.1. Classification (NCBI taxonomy): domain Eukaryota; kingdom Metazoa; phylum Chordata; class Actinopteri; order Myctophiformes; family Myctophidae; genus Electrona; species Electrona antarctica. The sequence goes on from NC_136811.1 coordinate 6,365,506, forward strand.
ATAACCACCAGAAGCCAAGTCAGTGAACTTCTCCTTGCAGTACTGTCGAGCATCAGACCAGGTTTTCTTCTCATTCACATAGTGAAATGTTTTCTTCATAGCAAATGCCTCCAATTGAAGAGCAGCAATGATAATGAGGAGGAGGAAGAGGAAGAGGGAGAGGGGGGTCATGAATGAGCTCTTCTCCATTTTCACAAGTTGTTTCTTCAGTTCAAGCAGAGAAGAGTGCAGGGCAGAGTTCAGTTGTTGTCATAATGTCCACTCTGTAGCTGAGTCCTCTGTGTGACCTGGTTGTCTAAGTGAAGCAGGACTCACAGAGCAGGATAAAGATGTGGTTAGTTGTCTGGTGAGGAGCAGGCTGTCACACTGTTCTTATGACAGCCACACACCTACATGCACCTGGACACACACACCCACCTACATGCACCTGGACACACACACATGCACCTGGACACACCCACCTACTTGCAACTGGAGACACGCACGCACGCACGCACGCACACACACACACACACACACACACACACACACACACACACACACACACACACACACACACACACACACACACACACACACGGTGCATTTATTCATCTGCTGATTTATTGTAAGATGCAAACCTTCCGTGCAGGACCAAACAGCTATAGGGTGTGGCAATATACAAAATAGAAGTCAACACACTGTAACTAGTAACTTTGTAAAGCTCCCAGTCAAGGCTTTATTATAGATTAACGTTTCGGGCCTGGGCAGCTGGCGTAGCTGTCTGGGCACCTTGGCTGGTAACCCAGTCTGGCAGTGTGCCGTCGGTTCGACTCCCGATCCCGACGGCCTTTACTGCGTGTCACCCCCCCATCTCTCTCCCCATTTCCTGTCAGCCTACTTTCATCTATCCTTCTATCAATAAAGAGGAAAACAAATTATACCTTAAATAATAATAATAGATTAACGTTTCGACACAGAGTCTTCATCAGAAGAATAATACTGTCAAAACGTTAATGTTAACTTGATGTTAGATAGGAAAGTGTGGAGGGCAGCGATCCAGGAGTCCTGAGTTGGTGTTGGCTAGACCTCACTCTCACAGTAACTAAATGTCTCGTTAGAACAGCAGGAAGACGAACTATACAACCACCCCAATTATATAAGTTATGTTGTATTAACAAACTACCATACAGATTGGATACAATTACATTTTATGTATAAAACTAATGTTACATAGTTGGGCTTTTTATTATCAATTCAACAAAAGAAATCACACCTGTGTGAAGTGAGGGGCACTCTTATCATTATACACATCATCTCATGAACAACTGAATTTATGTGCTTGTTTAGCTGATTTGCTCGTCTACAGGACGTTAAATCTTCCCTTCATTGTCAATGGCATTTAATGTTTGTGTTGCCACAAATTTACGTCATATTTAGTTACTTTCTACAGCTGACTATCATTATGTGATTTTAGCTCATTATTATTAAATTATTAATAGAGTAAAAAGTAGGACTACAATATTTGCCCCCACTTGAGATGCAGTGGTAGAAGTAGACTACAGTACTTAGTATTTAGTTACTTTCCACAGCTGACTATCATTGTGTGCATGAGTTCAGATTGTAAGTTGATGAATATGTCGGTACAGTACAGCATCAGCAGCACAGACAACATGGAACTAATATGATAATGAATCCATTTAGATAGCACATTTCTAGACATAGACACATGATTCCGCCTAAACAAATTATACAACCATCTCCATTCTTCAATGAAGCAGATCACCTCCGTGTGTGTGTGTGTGTGTGTGTGTGTGTGTGTGTGTGTGTGTGTGTGTGTGTGTGTGTGTGTGTGTGTGTGTGTGTGTGTGTGTGTGTGTGTGTGTGTGTGTGTGTGTGTGTGTGTGTGTGTGTGTGTGTGTGTGTGTGTGTGTGTGTGTGTGTGTGTGTGGTCAAGGCCATTGTCTTTATTGCGGTGGTTAGTTTGCCTAAGTGTGCGTGCGTGCGTGCGTGCGTGCGTGCGTGCGTGCGTGCGTGCGTGCGTGCGTGCGTGCGCTACAATGTGTAGTGGGGGTCCCTGCTTCATCTCTCTCTCTCTCTCAACTATACAATATGTAGTGGGGGTCCCTGCTTCATCTCTCCTTCTCTCTCAACTATACAATAGTGGGGGTCCCTGCTTCATCTCTCTCTCTCTCAACTATACAATATGTAGTGGAGGTCCCTGCTTCATCTCTCTCTCTCTCTCTCTCTCAACTATACAATATGTAGTGGGGGTCCCTGCTTCATCTCTCTCTCTCTCTCTCAACTATACAATTAATATGTAGTGGGGGTCCCTGCTTCATCTCTCTCTCTCTCAACTATACAATATGTAGTGGGGGTCCCTGCTTCATCTCTCTCTCTCTCTCAACTATACAATATGTAGTGGGGGTCCCTGCTTCATCTCTCTCTCTCTCTCAACTATACAATATGTAGTGGGGGTCCCTGCTTCATCTCTCTCTCAACTATACAATATGTAGTGGGGGTCCCTGCTTCATCTCTCTCTCTCTCTCTCTCAACTTTACAATATGTATGGGTCCCTGCTTAATCTCTCTCTCTCTCTCTCTCTCAACTATACAATATGTAGTGGGGGTCCCTGCTTCATCTCTCTCTCTCTCTCTCTCTCTCTCTCTCTCTCTCTCTCTCTCTCTCTCTCTCTCTCAACTATACAATATGTAGTGGGGGTCCCTGCTTCATCTCTCTCTCTCTCAACTATACAATATGTAGTGGGGGTCCCTGCTTCATCTCTCTCTCAACTATACAATATGTAGTGGGGGTCCCTGCTTCATCTCTCTCTCAACTATACAATATGTAGTGGGGGTCCCTGCTTCATCTCTCTCTCTCTCTCTCAACTATACAATATGTAGTGGGGGTCCCTGCTTCATCTCTCTCTCTCTCTCTCAACTATACAATATGTAGTGGGTGTCCCTGCTTCATCTCTCTCTCTCTCTCAACTATACAATATGTAGTGGGGGTCCCTGCTTCATCTCTCTCTCTCTCTCAACTATAGAATATGTACTGGGGGTCCCTGCTTCATCTCTCTCTCTCTCTCAACTATACAATATGTAGTGGGGGTCCCTGCTTCATCTCTCTCTCTCAACTATACAATATGTAGTGGGGGGGGGGGGTCCCTGCTTCATCTCTCTCTCTCTCTCAACTATACAATATGTAGTGGGGGTCCCTGCCTCATCTCTCTCTCAGCTAATAAGGAGTGCTCGGCCTGAAATACTTTGAAGACCCCTGCTTCAGAGTGTGATGGTCTTTTTGTATATTACCGTATGTTGACAATTAGACAAAATAAAGAAGAATGATTAATGTAGGCATTTAGCAGACGCTCTCATCCAGGATGATAGATTTACAAGTGCAAGGTCAAATTAAAAGGCATTAACCTGAGAGGCAACCAAGTTTATTTGAATAGCAAATTTAAACAACGAGGAAATTCAAGATGCTTTTCATAAAACAATCATTAAGGCGGACACAGAGCATTAAGACCAAACTCATTATGTAAGGAAGGACACATGAACACGATAAAAATGAGAACTTAAAACAAAACAGACAAATAAGACAATGAGATTACAGTGAAGGAGAACAAAATAAATGTACTGTAGCTCTACTTAACTACTGTCATTAATGTTAACCACTTGGTAATTTTCCTTAGCCATATACCTAATTATTTTTCACAAGTTTATTTTATGGGGAAAAGCCATTTGTGTTGAATGTACGCCAAAGTCATGAATTACATTGTGAAGCACAGAATTATTTAAAAGAGAGAAAATGTCGCAAATGACTTTGATTACAAATTGTGTCATTGACAGAATAGAAATGGAAGGCCAATTAAGGCCCTAAAATAATTCATACTGCACTTGTCTTTTCATACGTTATGCGGAAATAAAGCAAAAAAATCACACCCGTGTGAAGTCAAATGATTTAGCCATATAGGCCTACCTATTTATTTTATGTATATTTTATGGAAAAGCCATTAATTATTTTGTGTTGGCCTACATTGTGAAGCAATTGAAAGAGAGATGTGCTCAGCTATCTTTAATGTAAATTGGTTTATTTTATTAGAAATTAAAGGCCGAGGCCAGGCCATAAAATAGTTCACATTGCACTTGTCTTTTCATACGTTATGTGGAAATGAAGCAAATAAAAGAGTTAGTTATCAAGTATCATTAATGTCATCATTTTATCAACCGTGGCCACTTGTCATTGTTGTAATGTGTCCCACAGGTTCATCTATTTGAGTATCCCTGCTGTAGAAGCTCACATAATTATCTGTGTAGTTCTAGTGCTCAGAGTGAGAGGCCCTGCTGCTACAACACTATAAACTGTTACTTTTCAGGAAATGGAACAAAATGCAAAAATAGCAGATCAAAAGCTCAAAATGTGTTGCGTCGACTGACACTGACAAAATAGGGTATTTAATGTATGGAGGAAAGGAAACATTAAAAGTTAAAATATGGAGATTTGCAACCATATGTACTGCACATCTATGACACAAATAAATGTAGATAAATGATCACACATTGTATAATCTTCGCTGTCCGGCAGGAACCAGCCTACTCCATTTTTCAGGTTTTTCTTTTTATTCATGAATCAATGCTATTATATACCCTTTACGTCTGTGTGTTGGTTAAAGGGATTGTGACATAAAAAAAAAGGTTTTTGTATTTTTTTCTTATTTTTAGGTCTTCAGTAGATTTTCTATGGTCTGGGGTTTTCTGGCTCAAATAAGTGCTCTGATTTTCCAGGAGTTTGTGATGTCACAGCCTCCAAATCCCATGTATGTCAATGGGATTTGCCAGCAGATGTCACTGATTTCACGGTTTTGCCTGTTTTCATTGCACCTCAAAAGGCTTCCAACCCCCAGAGAAAACTCCAGACCACAGAAACTCCACTGAATCAGGTTTTTTGGGTGTAATTGAGGTCATATATAAAACCTAAAATAATGAAAATTAACGTCATGAAACCATGAACCAATGAATAGTATTAAAAAGTGCTGGCCCGGGCAGCTGGCGTAGCTGTCTGGGCACCTTGGCTGGTAATCCAGTCTAGCAGTGTGCCGCTGGTTCGACTCCCGATCCCGACAGCCTTTACTGCGTGTCACCCCCCCCATCTCTCTCCCCATTTCCTGCCAGCCTACTTTCATATATCCCTCCATCAATAAAAAGAAAAAGGCGAAAGCCGAAAACAAAATCAAAAGAAAAGCCAGCTGACTCCATTGGACCCTCAAACTAGTTGTCTGCTAACTGCTAACTCCGCCCCCTCTCCCCCTTTCATGTAATATATAAAGTCACAATACCAACACAAGGTATTCTTAATTTCTTGAATTAAAAAAATAAATAATAATAATTAATTTCCTGATAAATGAACATTTAGGAGCTGGTGTCTGCCCGACAGCAGAGATATCTACATAGTACTGCAGTAGCGTAGCTCTATATATAAATGACCACACATTGACTATGTGCCTGCAGTGCAGGCCTACCATTCCTCATGGCTGTTTTGCTGGGGATTTGATGCAGAGGAAGTTCCTTCTCTCCATGCAGTCCCTGATCTGCCACTGGGTGCTGTGGTCTTTGGGTAGGGTTCCACAGTGCCGCCCCCAGGCCGGACACGGTGGCAGGTTCTGGTACTGCTGTGGTTCCCCGTCCACCCAGAGCCACTGGCCCGCCAGGAAACGCAGAGCTGTCCACACCTGGGGACAACATGGAAAGCAAAGGAGGTCAAACATCTTCCTTCAAGTGTTACCGTGCTTTAACTCACCCACTGCCTAGATTGTCTTTTGCTCCTATGGCTTTAGTCGTCCAGATCGTTTTGACGTATTTATATATATATATATATATATATATATATATATATATATATATATATATATATCGATTACCTCCGTTTGCCACGCGATGAAGTAAACAGGAGAGAGAAAAAAAACGGAAGTGAAAAGTCGACACTCGCTTATGTCTAGGGAAAGGATTTTTGTCAGGTGAAACCTGACAACAACAGGCCCATTTTTATTAGTGACCTAGTCATGATTGACTGCCCCCTAAGCCAATGGTATAGTCTGAAACTCTACCTACTTATCATCAAAATAAAGGAAAGTGAGAAAAAAGAATGTTTCCTGCATTAATTTCAACAAACTTTATTTATATATTTATTTAGTTAGTTAGTTTAACAAGCCTTATCTCTCACAATGTGACCCGTCAACCCAAACCCTCAAACCTCATTGGTCGTGGCCTCCTGGATCTTGTCCCTGGCGTAGCGGTGGTCGTCCTCAGACTGCAGGCTCACCAGGTCATACTGGTGGTCACGGTAATGATTATGTCGGCTGGAGTCCACGCTGCCGATGGCCCTGCAGTGCTCCAGAGCCTCCTCCCATGTCTTGTTCTCCTTCACCAGGATCACGTTGTCAACGAAACAGATGAATGGAAAGAGACGGGAGCAAGAAGCAGCGTACCACTTACCAGTGGAGGTAAGTAAGCCACAGTACTCATCCTTGCCAGGCTCTCCACTACGCCAGTTTGTGTCACTTGAAGCGTCTCCTCTGTAAAATAAAAATAATCAATATTACACGACTGCTCTGACTAACATTCAGGAGTGTTTCTACAGTAGCAAATACGTTTCGAAAAATGTACCCTTTTCTTGAAAATGTAACAATTAGCTTTAATGTCCCGATCACGTTTCTTTGCTCCCGATCCGATTTCAATGATTTTGGATGTTGTACTATTGTGAAATGGCACATCACAATAGTAGGCTACATTATCCCAAATCACAGACAATATCCAGTCTAATATCATGATATAGATATAATATTGATATTACTAGAGATGTCCCGATCAATTTATTCAGCTCCCGATCCGATTCCGATCATTTCAAAATTACAGATTTCCAATCACGTGATCGGTGCGGAACAATCCTAGCTTTAACCGCATATTTCCATAATTTCAAAATTGCATTATATAACAAAATGTGAGACGCCAGAGGTTTAAAAACAAGACCAACCTTTCTCCTGTCCACCTCCAGACAGAAGCGTCCACAGGGTCTCTGTACAGACCGATCCACGGCCATCTGCCTCCATTCTTCACTAACTCATTCAGCAGGTCTTCTCTCTGATCACCAGCAGAAGCCAAGTCAGTGAACTTCTCCTTGCAGTATTGTTGAGCATCAGACCAGGTTTTAAACTCATGCACATAGTGAAATGTTTTCATCGGGACAGACGCCTCCAATTGAAGAGCAGCAATGATGATGAGGAGGAGGAAGAGGGAGAGGGAGAGGGGGGTCATGAATGGGCTCCTCTTCTCCATTTTCACAAGTTGTTCCTTCAGTTCAAGCAGAGAAGAGTGCAGGGCAGAGTTCAGTTGTTGTCATAATGTCCACTCTGTAGCTGAGTCCTCTGTGTGACCTGGTTGTCTAAGTAAAGCAGGACTCACAGAGCAGGATAAAGATGTGGTTAGTTGTCTGGTGAGGAGCAGGCTGTCACACTGTTCTTATGACAGCCACATATACATGCACCTGGACACACCCACCTACATGCACCTGGACACACACACCCACAGGCACCTGGACACACCCACATACATGCACATGGACCCACACACATGCACCTGGACACACCCACTTACTTGCAACTGGACGCACGCACGCACGCACGCACGCACGCACGCACGCACGCACGCACGCACGCACGCACACACACACACACACACACACACACACGGTGCATTTATTCATCTGCTGATTTATTGTAAGATGCAAACCTTCCGTGCAGGACCAAACAGCTATAGGGTATGGCAATATACAAAATAGAAGTCAGCACACTGTAACTTTGTAAAGAACCAGTCAAGGCTTTATTATAGATTAACGTTTCGGGCCCGGGCGGCTGGCGTAGCTGTCTGGGCACCTTGGCTGGTAATCCAATCTGGCAGTGTGCCGTCGGTTCGACTCCCGATCCCGATGGCCTTTACTGCGTGTCACCCCCCCATCTCTCTCCCCATATCCTGTCAGCCTACTTTCATCTATCCTTCTATCAATAAAGAGGGAAAAAAATTATACCTTAAATAATAATAATAGATTAACGTTTCGACACAGAGTCTTCATCAGAAGAAGAATACTGTCAAAACGTTAATGTTAACTTGATGTTAGATAGGAAAGTGTGGAGGGCAGCGATCCAGGAGTCCTGAGTTGGTGTTGGCTAGACCTCACTCTCACAGTAACTAAATGTCTCGTTAGAACAGCAGGAAGACGAACTATACAACCACCACAATTATATAAGTTATGTTGTTAACTACCATACAGATTGGATACAATTACATTTTATGTATAAAACAAATGTTACATAGTTGGGCTTTTTATTATCAATTAAACAAAGTTACTATTACAATCATTTGTTGTTTTGATCAGGAGATAAGGGGAACTAAATGCAAAAAGAATCACACCTGTGTGAAGTGAGGGGCACTCATATCATTATACACATCATCTCATGAACAACTGAATTGATGTGCTTGTTTAGCCGATTTGCTCGTCTACAGGACGTTAAATCTTCCCTTCATTGTCAATGGCATTTAATGTTTGTGTTGCCACAAATTTACGTCATATTTAGTTACTTTCTACAGCTGACTATCATTATGTGAGTTCAGCTCATTATTATTAAATTATTAATAGAGTAAAAAGTAGGACTACAATATTTGCCCCCACTTGAGATGCAGTGGTAGAAGTAGACTACAGTACTTAGTATTTAGTAACTTTCCACAGCTGACTATCATTGTGTGCATGAGTTCAGATTGTAAGTTGATGAATATGTCGGTACAGTACAGCATCAGCAGCACAGACAACATGGAACTAATATGATAATGAATCCATTTAGTGTGTGTGTGTGTGTGTGTGTGTGTGTGTGTGTGTGGTCAAGGCCATTGTCTTTATTGCGGTGGTTAGTTTGCCTAAGTGTGTGTGCGTGCGTGCGTGCGTGCGTGCGCTACAATGTGTAGTGGGGGTCCCTGCTTCATCTCTCTCTCAACTATACAATATGTAGTGGGGGTCCCTGCTTCATCTCTCTCTCTCTTTCAACTATACAATATGTAGTGGGGGTCCCTGCTTCATCTCTCTCTCTCTCTCAACTATACAATATGTAGTGGGGGTCCCTGCTTCATCTCTCTCTCTCTCTCAACTATACAATATGTAGTGGGGGTCCCTGCTTCATCTCTCTCTCTCTCTCTCAACTATACAATATGTACTGGGGGTCCCTGCTTCATCTCTCTCTCTCTCTCTCTCAACTATACAATATGTAGTGGGGGTCCCTGCTTCATCTCTCTCTCTCTCTCAACTATACAATATGTAGTGGGGGTCCCTGCTTCATCTCTCTCTCAGCTAATAAGGAGTGCTCGGCCTGAAATACTTTGAAGATCCCTGCTTCAGAGTGTGATGGTCTTTTTGTATATTACCGTATGTTGACAATTAGACAAAATAAAGAAGAATGATTAATGTAGGCATTTAGCAGACGCTCTCATCCAGGATGATAGATTTACAAGTGCAAGGTCAAATTAAAAGGCACTAACCTGAGAGGCAACCAAGTTTATTTGAATAGCAAATTTAAACAACGAGGAAATTCAAGATGCTTTTCATAAAACAATCATTAAGGCGGACACAGAGCATTAAGACCAAACTCATTATGTAAGGAAGGACACATGAACACGATAAAAAAGAGAACTTAAAACAAAACAGACAAGTTTATTTTATGGGGAAAAGCCATTTGTGTTGAATGTACACCAAAGTCATGAATTACATTGTGAAGCACAGAATTATTTAAAAGAGAGAAAATGTCGCAAATGACTTTGATTACAAATTGTGTCATTGACAGAATAGAAATGGAAGGCCAAGGCCCTAAAATAATTCATACTGCACTTGTCTTTTCATACGTTATGTTGAAATGAAGCAAATAAAAGAGTTAGTTATCAAGTATCATTAATGTCATCATTTTATCAACCGTGGCCACTTGTCATTGTTGTAATGTGTCCCACAGGTTCATCTATTTGAGTATCCCAGCTGTAGAAGCTCACATAATTATCCTTGTAGTTCTAGTGCTCAGAGTGAGAGGCCCTGCTGCTACAACACTATAAACTGTTACTTTTCAGGAAATGGAACAAAATGCAAAAATAGCAGATCAAAAGCTCAAAATGTGTTGCGTCGACTGACACTGACAAAATAGGGTATTTAATGTATGGAGGAAAGGAAACATTAAAAGTTAAAATATGTAGATTAGCAACCATATGTACTGCACATCTATGACACAAATAAATGTAGATAAATGATCACACATTGTATATCTTCGCTGTCCGGCAGGAACCAGCCTACTCCATTTTTCAGGTTTTTCTTTTTTTCATGAATCAATGCTATTGAATACCCTTTTTTGTATTTTTTCTTATTTTTTAGGTCTTCAGTAGATTTTCTATGGTCTGGGGTTTTCTGGCTCAAATAAGTGCTCCGATTTTCCAGGTGTTTGTGATGTCACAGCCTCCAAATCCAATATATGTCAATGGGATTTGCCAGCAGATGTCACTGATTTCACTGTTTTGCCTGTTTTGCATCTCAAAAGGCTTCCAACCCCCAGAGAAAACTCCAGACCACAGAAACTCCACTGAATCAGGTTTTTTGGGTGTAATTGAGGTCATAATATATAAAACCTAAAATAAAAAATAAATGAAAATTAACGTCATGAAACCATGAACCAATGAATAGTATTAAAAAGTGCTGGCCTGGGCGGCTGGCGTAGCTGTCTGGGCACCTTGGCTGGTAATCCAGTCTAGCAGTGTGCCGCTGGTTCGACTCCCGATCCCGACAGCCTTTACTGCGTGTCACCCCCCCATCTCTCTCCCCATTTCCTCCCAGTCTACTTTCATATATCCCTCCATCAATAAAAAGAAAAAAGGCGAAAGCCGAAAACAAAATCAAAAGAAAAGCCAGCTGACTCCATTGGACCCTCAAACTAGTTGTCTGCTAACTGCTAACTCCGCCCCCTCTCCCCCTTTCATGCAATATATAAAGTCACAATACCAACACAAGGTATTCTTCATTTCTTGAATTAAAAAAATAAATAATAATAATTAATTTCCTGAAAAATGAACATTTAGGAGCTGGTGTCTGCCCGACAGCAGAGATATCTACATAGTACTGCTACTGCAGTAGCGTAGCTCTATATATAAATGACCACACATTGACTATGTGCCTGCAGTGCAGGCCTACCATTCCTCATGGCTGTTTTGCTGGGGATTTGATGCAGAGGAAGTTCCTTTTCTCCATGCAGTCCCTGATCTGCCACTGGGTGCTGTGGTCTTTGGGTAGGGTTCCACAGTGCCGCCCCCAGGCCGGACACAGTGGCAGGTTCTGGTACTGCTGTGGTTCCCCGTCCACCCAGAGCCACTGGCCCGCCAGGAAACGCAGAGCTGTCCACACCTGGGGACAACATGGAAGGCAAAGGAGGTCAAACATCTTCCCTCAAGTGTTACTGTGCTTTAATTATAGGATCTAGTCAACCTTACTTTTATTTTCCAAGCTGTTTGTTCCTATGATATCTTTAAGTCATTTAATTAGACATTATTTTATATTCTGAATAAAAAACTTTATTGCCAAGATTGATGTTAAAGTTATTGTTAGGGTTAGGATTAGGGTTAAGGCAAGATAAAACATTAAAAAAGATATGCATTCTGCATTTGTTATATTTTGTATTCCGTTACATATATCACCCCAGTCCTCTACGACCTCCACTGGCAGCCTGTCAAACAGGGAGTCCACTATAAAATGCTGCTCACCACCTACAAGGCACTGCACATCCTGTAGCTGGCTCCAGTGCCGATTCTTGCCTCCAAGGGGCCCTAAGCATGATTGTAGCAAGGGGGCCCCCCATGAAAAAATGGGGGGTTTTGAAACAGTTTAAAACAGTTTTAAGTAGACAAACAGAGCAGAATAAGGTATAAACATTGTCTGTCTGTCTGTCTGTCTGTCTGTCTGTCTGTCTGTCTGTCTGTCTGTCTGTCTGTCTGTCTGTGTGTGTGTGTGTGTGTGTGTGTGTGTGTGTGTGTGTGTGTGTGTGTGTGTGTGTGTGTGTGTGTGTGTGTGTGTGTGTGTGTGTGTGTGTGTGTGTGTGTGTGTGTGTGTGTGTGTGTGTGTGTGTGTGTGTGTGTGTCTGTCTGTGTGTGTGTGTGTGTGTGTGTGTGTGTGTGTCTGTCTGTGTATGACAGACTGACTGGTATAAACAGCGCCCCCGGTGTAGAAGGCCTGTCAGCTTGGTGTGCTAATAACAACCTACAGCTCAACATAAAGAAGACAAGGGAGATTATAGTAGACTTTAGGAAGTCAAGGCCGGACCACTCCCCTCTGCTCATTAACAACGAGGCAGTAGAGGTGGTCACAGAGTTTAAGTTCCTGGGTCTCAGTGTGAGTGAGACCCTGTCCTGGAGCACCAACATCGCTTCAGTGATCGGGAAAGCTCAGCAACGCCTATACTTCCTACGGAAGCTGAAAGAAGCTGACCTGCCAAGAAATCTACTTGTAAACTTCTACCATTGTGCTGTCGAGAGTGTACTGACTTACTGTGTGTCTGTGTGGTTCTCCAGCTGCACAAAGGCAGAGCAGGAGGCCCTACAGAGGGTGGTGAAGGCGGCAGGTAGGATCATCGGGTCCCCTCTACCATCTATCACCTCCGTCTTCACCTCCCGCTGCCTCGGCCTCTCCCACCGTATCATCAGAGACCAGTCACACCCAGCACATTATCTCTTTCACCTCCTCCCCTCAGGGAGGAGATACCAGTCCATCAGTGCTGGTAGCTCAAGACTGAAAAACAGCTTTTTCCCCTACGCAGTCAGACTGCTAAACGAACGACATGAGCATTGACTGTCCCCTCATATGCATCATGCATTGTCTCTAATTGGACTGTGTTAATTTATTGGTTCCCTTCTCATCCATCATGCACTTTATAATATCACCATGCACTTTACTTCGTGTTGTATGTTATGTGTTATGTTGTATTTATGTACTACGGTTATGTGGGAGCTCCCTTGAAATTTCGTTGTATGCTCAGTGTATGCTTTGTGTGCAATGACAAATAAAAGTCTATTCTATTCTAGAGGGATGGTATGACAGACTGGTATAAACAGCGCCCCCAGTGGGGAGGGATGGTATGACAGACTGGTATAAACAGTGCCCCCAGTGGAGAGGGATGCTATGACAGACTGGTATAAACAGCTCCCCCGGTGTAGAGGGATGGTATGACAGACTGGTATAAACAGCGCCCCCAGTGGGGAGGGATGGTATGACAGACTGGTATAAACAGTGCCCCCAGTGGGGAGGGATGGTATGACAGACTGACTGGTATAAACAGTGCCCCCAGTGGAGAGGGATGCTATGACAGACTGGTATAAACAGTGCCCCCAGTGGGGAGGGATGGTATGACAGACTGGTATAAACAGTGCCCCCAGTGGGGAGGGATGGTATGACAGACTGACTGGTATAAACAGTGCCCCCAGTGGAGAGGGATGCTATGACAGAGAGACTGGTATAAACAGCGTCCCCAGTGGGGAGGGATGGTATAAACAGCACCCCCAGTGTAGAGGGATGGTATAAACAGCGCCCCCAGTGGGGAGGGATGGTATGACAGACTGACTGGTATAAACAGCGCCCCCAGTGGGGAGGGATGGTATGACAGAGAGACTGGTATAAACAGCGCCCCCAGTGGGGAGGGATGGTATGACAGACTGACTGGTATAAACAGTGCTCCCAGTGGGGAGGCTGTGTTGTGGCTTTAGTCACAAACTTAAGCATAGCCCCTGGAAATTATAGATACAAACACAAGGATAAAAAAAATAAAATTATATATAACTCAATTGTATATATATATATATACACCCCCCCCCCCCCCCACACACACACACACACACACACACACACACCTATTCAAATTCTTAATTATTCCTTTGCAATTTAAATTATTTATATTTCAATACTGAGCAACAACAACAAAACTACGAATTTGATGCGTTTAATAAGAGCACAAATCAGACTGCACAGCTAGTCACAGAGTGAGACTACAGCGAGTCACCACTCACTCCCAACCATGTCATGATAAAAGAGATGATTATTGATTACAAACTGCAGCAAGCAGCAGCAGTACTAGCCTAGCCACCAGCGTGGCTCAGCCCCCTCCCTCTGTGGGGTAACAGGGCCTAGTCTGTGGCAGCCCCCTCCCTCTGTGGGGCAACAGGGCCTAGTCTGTGGCTGCCCCCTCCCTCTGTGGGGCAACAGGGCCTAGTCTGTGGCTGCCCCCTCCCTCTGTGGGGCAACAGGGCCTAGTCTGTGGTTGCCCCCTCCCTCTGTGGGGCAACAGAGCCTAGTCTGTGGCAACAGGGCCATCTCTGTGGCTGCCCCCTCCCTCTTAGGGGCAACAGGGCCATCTCTGTGGCTGCCCTCTCCCTCTGTGGGGCAACAGGGCCTAGTCTGTGGCAGCCCCCTCCCTCTGTGGGGCAACAGGGCCTAGTCTGTGGCTGCCCCCTCCCTCTGTGGGGCAACAGGGCCATCTCTGTAGCTGCCCCCTCTCTCTGTGGGGCAACAGGGCCATCTCTGTGGCTGCCCCCTCCCTCTGTGGGGCAACAGGGCCTTCTATGTGGCTGCCCCCTCCCTCTGTGGGGCAACAGGGCCATCTCTGTGGCTGCCCCCTCCCTCTGTGGGGCAACAGGGCCTTCTCTGTGGCTGCCCCCTCCCTCTGTGGGGCAACAGGGCCTTCTCTGTGACTGCCCTCTCCCTCTGTGGGGCAACAGGGCCTTCTCTGTGGCTGCCCCCTCCCTCTGTGGGGCAACAAGGCCTTCTCTGTGGCTGCCCCCTCCCTCTGTGGGGCAACAGGGCCATCTCTGTGGCTGCCCCCTCCCTCTGTGGGGCAACAGGGCCTTCTATGTGGTTGCCCTCTACCTCTGTGGGGCAACAGGGCCTAGTCTGTGGCTGCCCCCTCCCTCTGTGGGGCAACAGGGCCATCTCTGTGGCTGTCCCCTCCCTCTGTGGGGCAACAGGGCCTTCTCTGTGGCTGCCCCCTCCCTCTGTGGGGCAACAGGGCCATCTCTGTGGCTGTCCCCTCCCTCTGTGGGACAACAGGGCCTTCTCTGTGGCTGTCCCCTCCCTCTGTGGGGCAACAGGGCCTTCTCTGTGGCTGCCCCCTCCCTCTGTGGGGCAACAGGGCCATGATATCAGACCTCCCTCCCTACCTTCAAAACCGCCCCGAAAACCCACCTGTTCAGAATTGCGTTCACGAGTTGATTTTGAATTCTATTATAGTTACTTTTAGTGTTTTATTGCTTTGAATTCTCATAGCTTTAATGCTTTTCTCTTTTTTTCTCTCCCATGAACCCCAGCATCTTAAGCTCAATATAAATCCCGGATATTATTATTATCATCGTAATTTATTATTGCATAAATAGTTCTTATATATAAAATAGGTCTTATTTTAGGCTATTTTTAATTAACTCAACAGACACTCAGATCACATTGACTGCACCTGTGTGATCACTGCAGCCCAGCACTGATTGGTGGCTATTCTGAGGTGTCACTATTTAAAGAGTGTTTTTCGACTGTGTCGAAACATTGATCTATAATTAAGACTTGATTAGGAGCCGTGTGCAGACTTGTTTTTAATATTGTCTTAAATCCACTCTTAATGCACCTGCTGTCCAGTGGATGTGCCAGTTTTATTCTTGCTCTAGGATTAGTGTTAATGTTAGGATTAGTGTTAATATTAGGGTTAATATTAGGGTTATAGTGTTAGTGGGATATACAAGAAATTCACCTTAACATGGGGCGCGGTCACAATCCAAGACAATTAAGATTTAAAACAATGTACCTCGGTTTCAACCAATTATCATCATCATAAAAAAAATCACACCCGTGTGAACTGAGTGGTGTAAGGTCTTATATAGACTGATCAGCAGTGGTCTGACGTAATGTCTGACGTAATGAAATCATAGAAACCGTGCTCATTTTTGAGTGGTGTAAACCACTCCTACAACTGGCTTTGTTAGTCTGTCTGTCTGTCTGTCTGTCTGTGCAGAAAAAATGAGCATGGTACATAGCTTTTTGAGTGGTGTAAACCACTCCTACAACTGGCTTTGTTAGTTTACGTGTCTGTCCGTACCAAAAAAAATCACACCCGTGTGAACTGAGTGGTGTAAGGTCTTATATAGACTGATCAACTGTGGTCTGACGTAATGTCTGACGTAATGAAATCACACCCGTGTCGTGTGAACTGGGTGACCGTAGCAACCATGCTCATTTTTTACGAACAGACAGACAGACAGACAGACAGACAGACAGACAGACAGACAGACACGTAAACTAACAAAGCCAGTCGTAGGAGTGGTTTACACCACTCAAAGATGAGCATGGTTGCTATGGTCACCCAGTTCACACGGGTGTGATTTCATTACGTCAGACATTACGTCAGACCACAGCTGACCAGTCTATATAAGATCTTACACCACTCAGTTCACACGGGTGGGATTTTTTTGGTACGAACAGACACGGGTACAAAGCCAGTTGTTGGAGTGGTTTACACCACTCAAAAAAAGGAAAATACTGTTTCCTGCATTAATTTCAACAAACTTCTCTCTCTCTCTCTCTCTCTCTCTCTCTCTCTCTGTGACCCGTCAACCCAAATCCTCAAACCTCATTGGTCGTGGCCTCCTGGATCTTGTCCCTGGCGTAGCGGTGGTCGTCCTCAGACTGCAGGCTCACCAGGTCATACTGGTGGTCACGGTAATGATTATGTTGGCTGGAGTCCACGCTGCCGATGGCCCTGCAGTGCTCCAGAGCCTCCTCCCATGTCTTGTTCTCCTTCACCAGGATCACCTCACGGGTAGTTTTAGGGGTAGTGGGAGTGTTAAGGGCAGGGGTAGTGTTAAGGGTAGAGGCAGGAGTAGGTTTAGAGATCACCAGGATCACGTTGTCAACGACACAGATGAATGGAAGTTCTCTAGAGCAACGTTCACTGTACCACTTGTCAGTACTAACGGAAAGGATGCCACAGTTCTCAAGATATGGCTCTCCTGGAGCCCAATTCCTATAGTCTGAGTCTGTTCCAGTCCACTTCCAGATGTCTTTAGATGGGTCACTTCCAGGTGTGTTAGCGGGTATATGCAGTCCAATCCACCCATGTTTAGTGAACTCAAGGTGGTTGCTCTGTGTGACAGTGGCTAAGACCATGGTCTTGTTGTTACAGCTCTCCTGGGCATCAAACCAGCTCATGACTTTACTCTCACGTAGGACACTGTCCCCATTAGAGCAGTAGAAGGGACGTGTTTTTGAACATTTACCATTCTTCCACAATGTATCAGTGCGCACAGAGGTACAATTCCAAATTTCAAGTTCTCCTGTTGCCCAGTTTGTGTTAAGTGAGGCATCCTCTCTGTGGAAAATAATATACAATATTCAATAATCATCATAAATATACTGTATGTACACACACACACACACACACACACACACACACACACACACACACACACACACACACACACACACACACACACACACACACACACACACACACACACACACACACACACATCACACACACACATAGGTAAAGGCTACACACCTTTCTCCTGTCCACCTCCAGGCAGAAATGTCCCCAGGGTCTCTGTACAGACCGATCCACGCAGACATGGCTTTACTCTTCACTAACTCATTCAGCAGGTCTTCTCTCTGATCACCAGCAGAAGCCAAGTCAGTGAACTTCTCCTTGCAGTACTGTTGAGCATCAGACCAGGTTTTCCTCTCATGCACATAGTGGAATGTTTTCATTGGGACAGACGCCTCCAATTGAAGAGCAGCAATGATGATGATGAGGAGGAAGAGGGAGAGGGGGGTCATGAATGAGCTCCTCTTCTCCATTTTCATAAGTTGTTTCTTCAGTTCAAGCAGAGAAGAGTGCAGGGCAGAGTTCAGTTGTTGTCATTAATGTAGCTGAGTCCTCTGTGTGACCTGGTTGTCTAAGTAAAGCAGGACTCACAGAGCAGGATAAAGATGTGGTTAGTTGTCTGGTGAGGAGCAGGCTGTCACACTGTTCTTATGACAGCCACATATACATGCACCTGAACACACCCACCTACATGCACCTGGACACACACACACCTACGTGCACCTGGACACACCCACCTACATGCACCTGGACACACCCACCTACATGCACCTGGACACACCCACTCACTTGCACCTGGACACACACACACACACACACACACACACACACACACACACACACACACACACACACACACACACACACACACACACACACACACACACACACACACACACACACACAGTAACTTCTTGAATATATTGTTGTTATAAAAGTTTTTTTGCAACACACTTTTGACTTTTCTGTATATTTGTCCATTATTATTGACATTATTTTTGTCCACCAAACAAGAGTCCAGGGCTGTGCAGAGAGCACTGAGGGGGCAGGTGCCCAAAGGTGTGTGCGCGTGTAGTTTGCGCCGATTTTGGGCATGTGCTCGTGGCGTTTTTTCGGTTGGTTTTGATTGATTGATTGGTTGATTGGATAGTTTATTAGACAGAATGTACCAGTAAGATGCCCTGAGGTAGCGTGCACGCGTGCAGGTGACGGGAGTGCTGGCGCTTTGACATGGGTGGTCAGATCAACATATGGAATGAATTCTGCACTCGCCATACTGTATATGGAGCGTGTCTTGTTGAGTGTACAGGGTTTGATGCATAGAGTATAAAGAAGGATAGAGCAGGAGGGGCGAGATCCAAGTATGACCGCGACCGGTAGCCATGGTATTTGGCGGCTCGCCATGGCGTTTGGCCGAATTCGTCGACGGTCATGAGCTGTCGTCGCGGCTTTCCAGCTAAAACGGCGACGTTTAAGTTTCGTCGCTGCGTTCAAGACTGTTTCCGCGGGCAAAGGGCGCTCGTCGAGTCTCGTCGCGTATTTTGCGACACGTCGCGATCTTCCCTTTGTCGTCACGACCTTTCGCCGCGCCGAACTCCGTGCGTCATGGCGCACGGGTCTGTTACGCCGCCTTCCAAACCTTTGTTCATGGGTTCACGTGTTTGCGTCCCGCTGCCGACACTATTTATACAAGTCCCACGGCCGTGGAACTTCACCTGCTAATATTAACAGAGAACCCCATTCTAACACCTGCCTTGTTAGCCTAGTGGTCTGTTACGCCGCGTTGCAATCCTTTGGAATTTGGTCACCTGTTTGCGCCCCGCTGCCGACAATCTTTTTACAAGTCCCACGGACGCAGAACTTCACCTACTAATACTAGAATAGAACCCCATTCTGGAAGCTGACTTGCTGGCCTAGAGGTCTCCAACACCGACTTCCAACCCATTGGAATTTGGTCACCTGTTTGCGCCCCGCAGCCAACAATATTTGTAACCGCGGTCTTTTTTAATAGTTTTTGGATTAAGGTTTGTGAGGGGTACAAAGACCATAACTCAGCCGTTTCTCCACCGATTGTGACGCGGGAAAGATCGTTTTAAGCGGGCCGGTTATAATAATAATAATAAGTGTAATAATAATAATAATAATAATAAAAAGAAAACAGTGTTGGCAGCGGGGCGCGAACAGGTGACCAAATTCCAAAGGATTGCAATGCAGCGTAACAGACCACCTCGACAAACCTCCCGTATGCGCGGCGAAAGGTCTCGACGACAAAGGTAAGATCGCGACGTGTCGCAAAATACGCGACGAGACTCGACGAGCACCCTTTCCCCATTGCGCACAGTCCGTGGGTCGCGGCGAACGTCCCGCGAGTCGCGGGTCGGCGCGACGATAGCCGCAGGTCGCAGCGAAAGTCCCGCGAGTCGCGGCTCGGCGCGACGATAGCCGCAGGTCGCAGCGAAAGGCCCGCGAGTCGCGGCGAACGTCTCGCGACGCGACGATATTGATGACGTCGCGGAAGTCGTCGTTAGTCGAGGATGGAGCTCGGATAGAGACCGAACTGGAGCGTTAGCCCCCCCCGCTATTAATTTCAGTGGAAGCTGCTCAGTGGCGTTTTGAAGCACCCGGAAGACTTCCGGAAGTATAATTGAGTACCACAGACGAATAACAGTCTAAGTCCACACTATTGATCCATAATGTATAAATGATAGATAAGGGTTCAGGACACCGAGGCCCTTTCGTGGAGGAGTCAGTCTGAAATTTGGACTTAGACTGTTTTTCGTCTGTTTTTCAATTATAACTCAATGGCTCGAGCGAGCGGAAGTTTAGCCTAGCCTAGCCCAAGGCCCAGTTTTGAGGTCCGGGCTTACACACGTGACATCATGAACGTCCGTCCACTTCCATTAAAGTGCTGCAATTCCACATTTCGCCCGTAGGTAGTGGCATCTTCAACGTTGGATAGCCAAAGCAAAGCAAAGTTCTTTGTTTACCCAGGGAAGTGGACTAAGCTCGAGATGCTTGTTTACAGCCACACCCTGCTCATAGAACATTTCATGGTAGGGGTTCAATGCCTTGCTCAAGGGCACTTCAGCGGTGGTAATTTTAACGATTCGAACTGGTGACCGTCCGGTATCAAGACTGCTCCGCAAACCGTTCGGCCACCGCTGCCATCAAGCCTTACTGGGGGCTTGGTTTGATGAGGTCAGATAAACATATGGAATGTCAGAACAGGAAGGGCAGGTGGGGTAGGATCAACATATGGATCTCAGAACAGGTCAGCTCCATATATGGAGATCTAAGAGTTTGAGGTTTGAGCTCAGCTGTAGAGTTGCTGGCGGCTCCATAGATCTAGGTGATGATCCAGTCTTCTCCATGTATGGATATCCAGGGTTAGATGAGGTCAGTGTCGTGATCTTCATATATGGAGATGGCCATATATGGTGGCGTGACGTGTCACGAGGCGTGATGTCACGAGGCATGACCATATGGAGGCGTTAATTGTCTCCATGATGTCACGTGATGTATCAGATCCATATATGGAGATCTAAGGGTCTCCATGATGTCAACAAGATGTCACGAGGTGTGATGGATTGGCGACCATATATGGAGGTGTGACGAACGGACGGGAGATACAGGTTTTCATAGTAAATGGGACCTTCGGTCGCAGTTTCTATTTAAGCCCTATGCAATCAATTCATAGACATGACATGAACAATAACAACAAACAATCACAGGTAAAACAACACAATCAATATCATCACAGGTAAAAAATAAAACACTGTACAATTTGAATATTGTGGAAAAGTTAATTTTCTTATATATCACAAAATCACAAAAAGTGATTAATTGCGCATAAAGTATAACATATTTAAAACTTTTTTTTTAAAATCTTGATGTTTCTGGCATACAGCTCATGAATATCTAAAAATCCTACCTCAAAATATTAGAATATTTTATGAAACCACAAAAAAAGAAATATATTTATTATAATACAGAAATGTCGACCATCTGGAAAATATGCAAATGTATGCACTCAATGGGGGTGACTCAATGGTCAGTACACCAATTACTAGTAGTTTTGGCTACTAGTAATTGGAAAGGAACTAGTAGTGTCTCCATAAAGCTTGTCAACATACTGAAGCACAAAATGTTGTAAAATATCCTGGAAGATGGCTCTGTTGAACATGGAATCAAAACATCACTGTGTTTTTATCAATTGTAGATACAACACAATCTATTAGGATATTTTACAGCACTGTACGCTTCCATATGTTGACAAGCTTTATGGGTATACTGATTTATTTTTCCAGCAGCACTTGGCACCTGCCCACGGAGCCAAAACTATACTGACCATGGTATTACTGTGCTTAACTGACCAGTCAACTGGCCTGACCTGCACCCCACAGAGAATCTAGGTTGTATTGTCAAGAGGAAGGTGTGAGACACTTAAGCAATATTACACGAGAGGTTGTGGTTTAACGTGATTATTGCCACGACAGTGATGCGGTCAGGAACGAGACGTAGTCGAGTTCCGCAAGCATCACTGAAGTGTGGATCATTTCCACTCCCTTGGGCCTGCTGACAGGTAGATTTTCAGACCTGTTGTAAAAGATGCAAGTGATCTGCCTTTTTTTTTGAGGGGGAGTTATCAAAACGTTCCACGCTTGGGTGGAATGCTTGGGTCTTTTTGTGGTGGTCAAGGACCCCCAAATTGACACAAACTAGCCCGCGGACCCTCATTTGAAAAGATATGCCAGGGACCCCCATAAGAGAAGATTTTTACAAAAATGTTTTGATTTGTATTATCGTGAGAACGATGGCTTCCATTATCGTACTGCAACTTTTCAGGACTAGAAAGCCTGCAGTTTCTATTAGCTTGGATTCCCCATCGATGATGTCACTGGTGGACAGTGACATCATCTGAATTGCCCACAGCCCTCCTATGAGACACAGACCGAGTAGGGAAAAAATGGTGCCATTCTATCATGATTATTACTGAGGACCTATTATATGAAGATAGGTTGAAAAGTGTGGAAGTGGTCCTTTAAATGGTCCAAGATGTAACACAATAACTTGGCCCATGCCATTGGACACTAGTCAAATTAAATAAGCAATACATGCTCATTACCATGTGAACATTAAAATATATACTGTGTACAAAAAAGCTATACGCACACCAAAGTCCTTGTGGCGGTGCCGGCACACAGGAGAAAACTGTAGAGGAAATCTTGAAAAAACAAGAAGGTGGCCGCACACGCCAATAGCCAGAGTGCCAATAATTTATTAGGACAGCAGGTAAGACAAAAATGAATCCAACGTTTCGGCGGTTAATTCCCTGATGAAGGCTTAACCGGATTCATTTTTGTCTTACCTGCTGTCCTAATAAATTATTGGCACTCTGGCTATTGGCGTGTGCGGCCACCTTCTTGTTTTTTCAAGATTTCCTCAACATTAAAATATATAACATTGATAAGGGCAATGAGCAGGCCATTCAAAAAGGGGGGTTCACCATTTTTGGCACCGCTCCAAAATCAGCAGTATAATCTTAAAATCAACTCTGAAAAGCCTGCAACCGTTGAAGCCAGGATAGGTAACGACAAGTTAGCCTTTTGTTAATGAGTTGTTGCAGTAATCTATTCTAGGGCATGTTGAAATGAAATATTTAATGAGCAAGCAGGATTCCAATTTGTCTCATACATTGATGAATTTCAATTTAAAATAAATATTGTTTTTCTTAAATTGATGAATTTCTATTTCAAATAAATATTGTTTTTCTTTCAGCAGAGCTGAAAGCATCTTTCTCAAATTCTGTATGATATGAGATTTTGTGATCTCAGATTGTAATTGCGTTCGACATTTTACTTGAGCAAAAGTACAATACTGGCATTGTGAGCTTGCATGTATATTCGCTATTTTCAAAAAGACAACGTATAACATATAGGGCTTAAAATGTGCATTTTCATATTTTGTAATAATTATCCAAATCTACAAAGTAACTTCTAACTAATGTATTCATATAATTAATAATTATATATAGAGAGGAGGAGTAAAATGTACACTATTTGCCTCTGAGATGTAGTGGGTACAGTACTTAGTATTTAGTTATACTTTCCACAGCTGAATATCATTGTGTGAGTTCAGATTGTGAATATGTCGGTACAGTACAGTAGCTACATCAGCAGCACAGAGACAACATGGAACTAATGTCAACTAATGACACCTAAACAAATTATTTAACCAACAAATCATTCAACCATGTCTCCATTCTTCAATGAAGTACATCACCTCCATGCAAATGTGTGTGTGTGTGTGTGTGTGTGTGTGTGTGTGTGTGTGTGTGTGTGTGTGTGTGTGTGTGTGTGTGTGTGTGTGTGTGTGTGTGTGTGTGTGTGTGTGTGTGTGTGTGTGTGTGTGTGTGTGTGTGTGTGTACGTCTGCGTATGGTGGTTCATTTGCCTAAATGAGGTTGCCTCTGTAGACACTGGACACTAGACATGAACTCACAGATGAGTGACTGGTTTGAATTCAGGACAACAACACATTGTGTGTCTGTTTACACAGTTGACTTGATGGCAACTGCAGCTTTGTAAGGTATACAATTTACGATTCACAATTTAGGAATTCAGCAGACGCTCTTAATCCAGAGCGATTTACAGTAAGCAACGTAAACACGGGGTAAAATATCAAAGAAATAGTCTGGCAGAGTGACAGAGTGGCATTCTGCCGCACCGCTATTCCGACTACGTGCCATGGCTTTTTTATGGATAGGTCTAAAAAAAAATGGGGTAAAAATAGTCTAGCCTGGCTAATCAAGGTCTAAATATCTAGACCGTCTATATATAGACGTTGAAACGACGTTGTTTCAACGTCTATTCTAAGCCTAGACCGCTAAAAAAACGTTTTATTCATTTTTAGACTATTGTTACCCCAGT
The DNA here is from genome assembly GCF_951216825.1 of Electrona antarctica. Taxonomy (NCBI): domain Eukaryota; kingdom Metazoa; phylum Chordata; class Actinopteri; order Myctophiformes; family Myctophidae; genus Electrona; species Electrona antarctica. The sequence continues at coordinate 6,389,889 of NC_136811.1, forward strand.
TTTTTAGACGGTCATTTAGCCGTCTAAAAGCTGACAATTGCCCAGTGGGGTTATAGGGACAGGGTTAGTATAATGAGTTATGTAGACAGACGCCAGGTCATTATTGACCTGCACATCCTATAGTGTTTATAGGTTCAATGTAGACTAATGCTTTTATTTGGATATTCTGCTGATCTAGACTGATGATGATATAGGTTCTTAGTGATCCTATAGAGCAGTGGTTCTCAAAGTGGGGTCTGGGGACCCCCAGGGGTCCTTGAGGGAGTTCCAGGGGGTACCCAGCTAAATGATTGTTTGGAACCAAATGGACCCTTATGGGTCTGTAACTCTCAGAGTTAGATTAACATTGATTTTACAATATAAATTGGGGTCCTATAGAGATAGAAATGCCATTAAATGGGGGTCCGTAGCCTAATGCAGGGGTTCTCAACGTTTTTGGCCGGGGACCCCCGAAAATGCTTTGGCAACGTCTCGGGACCCCCGCCCCGCCCCCTCCCGACCCCCAATATAAATTGACTGCTACAATAACCTTAAACCATTTTGGGTGGGAACCCCTTTTGGTGTTTTAAGCATTGTTATAATTTAGCTATTTAAAAATAGCAGATCTACAAGCTCATAGCGCGCCACCGAGTGGCGCGCTACGAGCTTGTAGGTCTGCTATTTTTGAATTTTTTTTTTTTTTTTTTTAAATAATTTGGGGACCCCCGAGGGGTCGCGACCCACGGGTTGAGAACCCCTGGCCTAATGCATGTCAAACTGGGGGTCCTTGAAATTAAACTGGTTGAGAATCGCTGCTGGAGCCGTCAAAATCTTCTCTTATGGGGGGTCCCATGGCATGTCTTTTCAAATGGGGGTCCGCGGGATAATTTGGGGGTCCGTCACATGAAAAAGTTTGGGAACCACTGCTATAGATGACTATTTCGGTTTCTTGTGTCAATTTAAGTACCGGTACATGGTTTGTGATAAAACGCAGGGGCATATGCTGCAGTGAATATATAAGAAGTGCACTGGGTAAAAAGCAAACATGCACTCATGTGTGTCGTTTTCGTCCAGCCAACCCAACCAGCCATGCCAAGTAAGTACTGTACAAATAAGCTGTGGACACAAAAAGCCCTCTTTGCTCTGCGGGGTCAGAGATTGCTGCTCTCAGCTCTCTCCATGCAGCACTATATACCAACACCGAGCATTTTGTTAGAATGCTGCACTTAACTCACACAAGTTTATTTAGCATAGCCCTCGGTCACATACTGTACACATTGCATCCAGTGTCCCTTATTTTACTGGATGGCATGTGATAAATCATGTGTCAACAGGAGTGTGCGTGCGGTGGTGGAGAAAGTACTCACTTTTTTGTGTTTCTTACTTAAGTAAAAGTATCAATACTGCAATATTGAAATACTCTGTTACAAGTAAAAATCTGGAATTCAAAATGTTCTTGACTAAAAAGTACAAAAGTATTGGTATCAAGTACTCATTGTGCAGAATGTGCCATTTCAAGTTTTCAAAATGTATAAACATTATTTTGAAAATAGCAGATCTACAAGCTCTACGTGGGCTTGTAGATCTGCTATTTTCATATGGCCGAAATGTATATATGGCTGAAGTAGTTATAGGCCTATACCTATCAAATAAATGCAGTGGAGTAAAAGTACAATATTTGGATCTGAGATCTAGTGGAGTAGAAGTAAAAGTACTGGAAATTCTCAAGTGAAGTACAAATACCTACTTAATGTACTTAAGTAAATGTACAGTGTGTGCTTATCGTTACTTTCCACCACTGTCTGTCTCATATCTCATCTCCTGCCATCAGTGGCGTGCACAGATAGACACTAGGGGGTGCTAGAGCACCGCCTGCCCTTGCCCTCTGGACAGCAATGTGCCCTTTAGGAAGAAAATAATAACGTTTTTTCTCTTTTTTTGGTACAGTGTACAGTATGTGGACCATGGTGACATTGATCAATTCTTGATTCTTTTTTTTAATGTTTTTTTTTGTGGCTTTCACCTTTATTTTATATATTTTATGGAGGGACAGACAGTAGGCTGACAGGAAATGGGGAGAGAGATGGGGGGGAAGACATGCAGTAAAGGCCGTCGGGATCGGGAGTCGAACCCGCGGCACACTGCCAGACTGGATTACCAGCCAAGATGCCTGGACCACTGAGCCATGGCCCAGGCCAAATCTCACACTGTTAACGCAACCGGCCGGTTCCACACGCTGCACAAGGTGCCCTTTTTTTCACTTGAGCACCTGCCCCTCTAAATGTCTGTGCACGCCACTGCCTGCCATACTGAACTGACGTCAGATATTTTGGTCAATATTTCAACACTAACACACACACACTTGTTGAGCCCTCCTCCTGGGCATGGGAGGGACGTTATAGGGGCTCTCTTCTAAGCAATGAAGGGAGTGAGTGTTTAGTGGAGTTCAGTCATGTCCAGGTGGAGGAGTGTGGTGCTGCTGTGGGGCTGTGTCTGCCTCTGGCTTCTTCTCAGCCAGGCCGAAGGAGCTTTGGTTATCTCTCGCCATGATGCTGCCATACAGGTAACATCACTGCTCTTCTCTTCTCTTTCTGCTATTGTGTATTGTTGAACCTATAATAACCAGTGAGACGCCCTGAGGGTGAGAAGCGTTGCGTGCATGCATCTGCCTGGGTGACGGCAGACTGCTGGGCGAGCGCTGGCTGTACTGGCCATATATGGAGCGTGTCTTGAGTGTACAGGGTTTGATGAGGTCAGATCAACATATGGAATGTCAGAACAGGTCAGCTCCATATATGGAGATCTAAGGGTGGCAGCAGGGTGTACATCGTTTGATTAGGGCCCAGGTAGGGCCGGGCCTTAATTTTCGGGCCTGTTGAGAACTCTAGTTTCCGCCGGCTGCCGGGCGTGGCTGCACTAATATCTTTGGGGCAGACCCGTTTACAATGTGAATGGACAGGTATCAGTCAAAAGGGAGACATCCAAGAGAAATGATGGATGGGGAAGGATCAACATATGGAATGTCAGAATGTAGGGGTTGGAATCAAGAACCAGCATCGTTAAAATAATCAACAAATATGCCTCAGAGCTTATCAGTTCCTTTTTATCAATGTGACGCAAACAATGATGTTATGTCATGTGGCTTAACCACGTGGCTTAAAAGAAAAAGCTGCAGAGAATTTGTGTTATTCTTATTAACATGTTTTATGAAGTAGAACGGCATGCTTGTATCTATTGTTTGACACTTTGAGACTGTCAGACTCAGAGATTAGTATAAAGGTGTGCTCCTCCGAGCACAGATCTCCACCAGGCCTGGTTGCCTACAGTAAGTTACAGTAACAGGACACAACGAAGCTGCGAGGGGGAATACAGTTTGTACATCTATGGCGTCATCTATGGCTAGAAGCTAGTGAAAGCGACTTTCGAGGTGTACTCTATAGCCCCTCAACATGCAATTCCAATTTGAGTATGATTGGATCATGTCACGTCTATCTTTTATGGCATTTTTTGTAAGAGATTGGCCCTGCCAACACCACATTTGTGAAGGCAATTACAGGCAAACGGTATAAGTATCAAAACCCTGTTTGATTTGGACGTTGTCAGATCACTCACGAGAACATTTTGTGCCAGATGGGTGGGGAGAAGAAATGAGGGCTCGGGGTGATTTATCTCGCTCTCTCTCTCTCTCTCTGTCTCTCTCTCTCTCTCTCTCTCGCTCGCTCTCTCTCTCTCTCTCTCTCTCTCTCTCTCTCTCTGTCTCTGTCTCTCTCTCTCTCTCGCTCTCTCTCTCTCTCTCTCTGTCTCTCTCTCTCTCTCTATCTCTCTCTCTCTCTCTCTCTCTCGCGCTCTCTCTCTCTCTGTCTCTGTCTCTGTCTCTGTCTCTGTCTCTCTCTCTCTCTCTCTCTCTCTCGCGCTCTCTCTCTATCTCTCTCTCTCTCTCTCTGTCTCTCTCGCTCTCTCTCTCTCTCTCTCTGTCTCTCTCTCTCTGTCTCTCTCTCTCTCTCTCTGTCTCGCTCTCTCTCTCTCTCTCCCTCTCTCTGTCTCTCTCTCTCTCTCTGTCTTTCTCGCTCTCTCTCTCTCTCTCTCTCTCTCTCTCTCTCTCTCTGTCTCTCTCGCTCTCTCTCTCTGTCTCTCTTTGTCTCCACCAGGCCGAAGGCATGGGGAGAGAGTATGTTTTGCACTCCGTCCGTGTGTCCGTCCTTCCGTCCTTCCTTCCGTCCTTCCGTCCGTCTGTGAACAGCTAATCTCCGGCACCGTTAACCCGGTCGATGCCAAACTTTGCACACACACTCCCTGGATGCCAACGATGAACCTCTGCCCCACATTTTCCAGAACGGCCTGTTATAGCGCCACCATGAGGCAGCTTTTCACATTTGTTACCTAAAACTGCACCGATCTGCGTGAAACGTTGCATGCACACTCCCCAGAGGCCGAGGACAAACCTTTGACCTGCATTTTCCGCATCTGCCTTTTATAGCGCCACCAGGAGGCCGACTTTTGTAAAACACATTTTTTGATATTACTCCTCCAGATTCTGTTCAAAAATCTCACAAATCGTTACACAGTATCTCTATGGTCATGTGCTCAAGTTAGATCTGTCCCATATTTCATATTCCATCCTAATTGGTTATAATTGGCTTTCACAGTTTGCAAGATTGCCCCGTTTTGAACAAAAGCCTCAAATCATGAACGCAGCATGCAATTTACGTGAAATCTTTCACACATTTTCTTACTAGGCTGAGGAATATATCCCACCCTTTTCACATTGGCCTGTTATAGCGCCACCAACAGGTTGATTTTTGCAAAACACATTTTTGGAACAAAATGCCTCAAATCATCCAATTGCCATCAAAGGCGTATGAAGAAATGGCAAACGGTACACATGATCTCTGTAGTCATGTGATCAAGACGAGTCTGTTGGATTTCTCAGATTGTACACTGATTGGCTAAGATTGCCTTCCAAAGTTTTAAGGATGCTATGAGTGATCTGGCTCTGCATTTCCTCAACAAATTGAAGAAAATTGTTGCAAAAACAAATTAAAAAAAACATCCTCCTAAACATTTTGCCAAACATCACACACACTCCTATCCTCCTGGTGGAGACCTGTGCCCGGAAGGGCACTTTTTCTAGTTCTCTCTCTGTCTCTCTCGCTCTCTAGATCTCTAGAACAGATCTACAATAATAATAATAATAATAATTATAATTATAATTATAATTATAATTATAATTATAATTATAATTATAATTATAATTATAATAATAAACACTGACCTTTGTTGTATTTGTGACAGCCCCTGTGGGGGAAAGTGGAATCTGATGCTATCCCACACTGAACATTGATCCATAAGGGAATCCGTAAACCCATAGGCAGAATCGCTATTGGAATTGGTATCAATACAGTATTATTTTAATTTCCCGTTCACGGTCATCTGTCTAACTGGACTATCCAATATTATACAGAGTATTATGTCTTGTTGTTTTAAATGCACTTGAGCTGGATTGCAAATCAATTCCGTTGTCTTGTACAATGACAATAAAGATCTTAATCGATTGTCTATTATTTTAACATTCTTTCTTCTTTCTCTCCTACTGTATACATTTTGTTATTGTGTTAAAACTAACTTTTTTTGTCAATTGCAGGAGACGCAGGATGCCCCAAGGTTACTCAAGGTAACTGTTTACAAAATACATATTTAAATGTTAAGGTACTACATGTATATACCCAATGATTTACAGTAGGCCGACTTTAATAGGTAATTGAAAAGACATGCTTGATCACTGTCAGCTTTGTAAAGAAGTTTGACCTAATCATGGTGCCTTACTCATACTGTAGTACTTAATTCCTAACATTCTGAATGTATATTTATCTTCATCTTCTTCTCTCTTTTTTTTTGCAGAAAAGAAGTACGAACAACGCAGAGGTAAGATACTATGGGCCCTATTTTTGCCGGTGCCTTACCCCTTATGCCCAGGGGCGCAGATATCATTTTATAACTGGGGGGGACATATTTGGGGGCTATCTGCGCGCGCAAAGCCCGCACGAAAAATGTCATGAGGAGGGGGGATATCCCCCCCCCCCCACTTGAAGATGTATGATGATTAGAGCGCCCCTCACTTCACACGGGTGGGATTTTAACTATTTTTAAAAACATTTTTAAATAGCTACAAGCTCACAACGTGGGGATGTAAATCGGCTATTTGAAGTATTTTAACAATGTTTTTCAAAATAGTAAATTGATCAATCAATCAATCAATCAATCAATCAATCAGTTCTCATCGTTCCTTAGTCTTTGTCTCCCACTATTATCACTATTATTCTTCCCCCCCTCCTCTCTCTCTCTCTCTATCTCTCTCTCTCTCTCTCTCTCTCTCTCAGGTGGAGGTGGACAGTGTGACAGTCGACTGTACCGTGGCGTCCCGTTTCGCTCACACCGTCATGACCTCCACTGCTCTGAACAAGGCCAACTCCTCTCAGGAAATCTCCTTTGAGGTGGAGCTGCCCAAGACCGCCTTCATCACCAACTTCAGCATGTCAGTGCCAACTCTCTGTCCCTTCTTGTCTTGTACCTGACATGTCTGCCTCCGTATACCTCCCTGACCATTTTCACCACAATGTTCCAAAACGCATTTTATCGAATAGAATCGACTTTATTTGCCGTTTGCACAAGTGTATAGGACATTTTGGAGCTCAGCTCTCAAAGTCAACATTAAAAAGATTTAGTTGATTCAGTTCATCTGCCGTGATTCACCGTCCTTAACTTTTTCGCTGCTATCTACGTTTATAAACGTAGCTAGGCTATCGGTACCTACTGGTTCTAACTACGCGTATGTTCGTAGACAACCGTATACTCCATATACGAAAGCAGCGACCGTCAATTTACCTTTTAGAATTGCTCCGGTTAGTATGGAGAGCCTCCGTCCCCACCAGCTATTTCAATCCAGCTCCATTGAGCCTCCATTATAACAGGATTTTCAAAGCGCTGTATCTCAAAACGTTCGAGCGCTGTCCATGGTGAGCCGCTGCGCATCCGACGATCGTAAATCATCGGGTGGCATTCCTTAGGTGTGCTTATGCTGCCACCTAGCGGCAGCTATAGATTTAATGCCTCGGCTACTAATCGCACAGTGGCAGGAAAAAAACCCGGTTTTCCTGCTTTTGCTGTTTAAAATTCACAGCTATAGTTAACACACCGATGTACTGTTACTGTATGTACTGTACTACCACATACAGTATGAAACCCCTGCACTCTAACTCTTCCCGTTTGCATTTCAGGGAAATCGATAATCAGATGTATGTTGGAGAGGTCAAAGAAAAAGAGAAAGCCAAAAAGCAGTATGAGCACGCCGTGTCATCAGGAGAGACAGCTGGACTGGTCAAGTAAGTCACAGAAGGTCACTGTCTGGAGAAACAAAAGATGAAATACAGTACTAATAATAACACAATATGCTATGCATACAGTATTCTCCATCATTCTTTTATTCAATATCTTTGTCTGCTGTTCTAGGGCCTCTGGAAGAAAGATGGAGCAGTTCACCGTGTCAGTAAACATTGCTGCCAACAGCAACGTGACATTCATTCTGACCTACGAGGAGCTTCTCAACAGGAAACTAGGCCAGTATGAGATTCTGACCCGGGTCAAACCCAAGCAGCTCGTCCGCAATTTTCAGGTGGATGTATTAATTGTCCATGACGCGCATCATGCACTATGTTCACACATCACACACACACTGCTTAATGAAAAGTTTGTGTGTCTAACTTTGCACAGATCGTGGCAGATATCTATGAGCCGCAGGGTATTGCGTACGTCGATGCCCATGGAACCTTCTTATCCAATGAGCTGCTCTCTCTGGTGGAGAAAACCGTCACAGATAAAAAGGTAGAGGAGCTAAACATGGCTCTTGGTCGTCATTCATTTTCAAAGTTCAAACCCTTGCCCAAGGTTCTTCAGAAAGCTTGTTTCGTTCAACTTCATCTTTGTGTATCTTTACTCTCTTAAGTTCTACCCATATCTTCCCTAAAATGTAACTATAACTCCCATAAATCCAAGGCACACTAGTTTTGTAGAAGTAAAGTGTATTGTGGGCAAGTCATTATTGACAAACTACTGAACTGACTTTTGACAAACTATTGACCACCAGCAGGCCTCAACATGGAGGTTGTCTCTTAACTCTGTCATATAAAATAAAGACATTTGTTTAAACAATCTTTTCCACAAAACTACAGTATGCCTTGGATGCATTGAAGGAAACATGCTGTTTATACCTACTCTCGCTCGAGAAGAAATTGTTTATTCCAACGACCAGGCCTTGTCCTTGCTAGAACCATGCAGCAGTGCTCCTACCTCTTGTCTTCTATTGTGGACATGTCATATTATTATGTATAGCGGGATGCATACTCCAGTTTTTAGGTGATAACCTGCCCACCGCAACCACCAGTAAAAACAAAGAGATGTGCTTGGTTGAGCGGCTCAGTGACGTCATGTCATATTGTAGTTTTCCCATGCAACCAATGCGGTGAGTAGGTTATTTATCGCCTGGAGTATATATATATATATATTTCACTAAAGTGACTGTATTGTATCCTTCTTCCTTCAGGCACACATCTCCTTCTCGCCGACACCGGCGCAGCAGAGGAAGTGTCCAGACTGTGATGGAACTCTGATCGATGGAGATTTCATCATCAAGTATGATGTGAATCGAGCCACAGACCTGGGGGATGTTCAGGTCAGCTCAGCTGTCAACAAATACAATAGTTTAACCTCATAATTTGTCCGCAAACAATTGCTCACTTTGAAAGTGTTTTACTCTGATCACATACATACTACAAGTTACGAAAATTCCTAATGAGCATAATGAACATTCCTAATGTCCTGAAGCAAAGGTGTTTGTTCCCCCCCCCATACAAATCACACAATTGTGTGAAGTGAGGGGCGCAACGAGAGCAGTATTTATGAGGGGCTATATAAAGCTTTTTGTCCTACCTCGTGTCACATTTGCCATTGAAAGGAGAATTTACGTCATATGTGTCTGAGCAAATCGACATGTTACGTCATTATGATGATGTAAGATGATAAGAGCGCCCCTCACTTCACACGGGTGTGATTTTTATATCAGCCAGATGACGTCTTACGTTGTAATTTACCGCCCTAAACAAACATGAATTAAAGTCCATAGACTTCATGGCTGCCACATGACGTAACTTCGGAAAGCCATGCATTGGAGAGGCTAGCGCCACTCAAAGATGTAATTGATGGACATGCTACTGTATAGTGTCTGTCCTCCCCTCTGTCACTGTAATATAATAGATTATGATAACTCAAAGATGTAATTGATTGTCATGCTACTGTATAGTGTCTGTCCTCCCCTCTGTCACTGTAGTATAATAGATTATGTCCTTCTTTTTCATCCCCCTCAGATTGTGAATGGGTACTTTGTCCACTTCTTTGCACCTCCTGACTTACCCAGAGTTCCAAAGAACGTGGTGTTTGTGATTGACATCAGTATATCCATGGAAGGAAATAAAATGAGGCAGGTGAGAAGGTCTATGTGAGACGGTGTGTGTGAGAGAGAAATGTGGGATAGGGTGGGACGATATGGGTACCTTACGATACGATATATATCGCGATATTAGGCCCTCGATAACGATAATATCAGGATATTCAATATATTGCGATATTTGAGATATATCAATATATTGTATGAAATTTCATCAACGATATATCACGATATCTGCAACTACAAAATACTTGGAACTGAAAAAATGCTATTTTCGTGCTCGGACACAAGGAGGGACACACACAGCTGTCTATAGTGGTTGCACCACTCAAACACTAAATTAATAGTGTTTGAGTGTTTAATATCGATATTTTAATAATCAAAATCGAGCACACCCCATGTAGGCCTACATGTTTATGCACATGTGGTGTGCAGAAAAAGTACTCAATTGTTTTACTTATAAGTAAAAAAGTCAATACTGCAATGTAGAATTACTATGTTACAAGTAAAAGCCTGGAATTCAAAATGTGCTTGAGTAAAAGTACAAATGTATCACCATCAAAATGTACTTAACAGTACAGTTCACCCGATAGTTGGAACAAAACATGGTGAAGCAGCATTTCACTATTATGCACCAAAAACCTGGAATAATATTCCAGGTTACATTAGGAAATCCCCAACCATAGCCATTTTTAAGTCCAATTTTAAAACGTATTTATTTAACATTGCCTATCCCAGTGATGTCTAATAACAGCTATAGGTCTTGCCTGGGCTTTAAATTAGCTGTGTTTTCAGTTTCTATTAAAGGTGGGGGTATTTGTTGTAATGTATATGCTCCTATATCTTATTTTAATTGTATCTATTATAATCTGTATTCATTTTAAAGTGCACTGTTGCACTCTGTATTTGTTTTTATCCTGTAAAGCACTTTGAATTGCCTTGTGTATGAAAGGTGCTATATAAATAAAATTGCCTTGCCTTGCCTTGCCTTGCCTTAACGTACCAAAAGTAGAAAGTACTCACTATGCAGAATATTGTCCCGTTTCAGGTTTTCAAATGTATACAATATTTAGAAAATAGCAGATCGGCTATTTTCAAATGAAACTGAAATGTATATGGCTTAAGAGTTTAATGCATGTTTTGTAATGATAATCAAAGTAACTGGTAACTAAAGTAAATAATTGTAGTGGAGTAAAAGTATAATATTTGCCGTTGAGATGCAGTGGAGTGGAATAACAAGTATTGTAAATTGTAAATACTCAAGTAAAGTAGAAATACCTCAAAATTGTACTTCAGCACTGTACTTAATACCTTCTGCCACTGTTTCATGCATGACCTCTGATCTTGTTGTGACCCTGTGACCTCTGGTCTTGTTGTGACCCTGTGACCTCTGGCCTTGTTGTGACCCTGTGACCTCTGGTCTTGTTGTGACCCCTGTATGTGCAGACACGGGAGGCGTTGCTGGCCATCCTCCAGGACCTGCACGAGGAAGACTACTTTGCTATCATCCTGTTTGACAACAGGGTGGATTTCTGGAAGCGATCTCTCACCAAGGCCAGCAGGGAGAGTGTGGCCGAAGCCCTGACGTTCGCCAGAGGGATACGTGAGCGTGGATGTAAGCGTTAGGCCTCACTCAGACCTTTACTGCATTGCTGTATGCTTGTTGGATGAATGTTGTGTAGTGTCATGGCCGCCCCAATGGAATTTCCAATGGAAGTCAAATGGTTTGTAGTCCACATTTTGGACTACAAGCTGTTGTATGGCTTTCGGCTGTGTTTCGACTGCGCCCCTCCCCCTCATACAACACAATGTTGTGTCAAACCATGTGACTCCCATTGGAAATGCATTGGGGCGGCCATGACACTACACAACATTCATCCAACAAGCATACAGCAATGCAGTAAAGGTCTGAGTGAGGCCTTAGGGAAGAGTCACGCTTAATGGACTCCCACAGATCGGTCTCAGGGGCCAGGCAGGGTGCCGGGTTTCGCACGGAGAAGAATAGATATCAGTGGTGTAAAGTAACTAAGTACATTTACTCAAGTACGGTACGATCCCGGGCACCGCCAACTCAGCTGCCTCCCCCTGGCCAGCCGGGGCGCCTGATGGAGGGGAAAGGAATTGGGTGGAATAACGTGTTCCTTCCACGCGCTACGTCCGGCCGGGGACCCCCTGTCAGGTGAAAAGAAGCAGCTTGGACTCCTCATGCATAGAAGGAGGCATGAGGTCAGTCCGCTGCCCTCCCCAGGTTGGCAGAGTAAGTGTAGCGCCCAGGATTACATTAGATTATTGACACTGGGTGAAAAAATGGGTTGCAAAATCGCGGGATAAAAATTAAAGTAAACTAGAAAAAGTGCCCTTCTGGGCACAGGTCTCCACCAGGAGGATAGGACTGTGTGAGATGTTTGGCAAAATGTTTAGGAGTAATATAAATAAGTAATATGTTTGCCTTTGATGGCAATTGGATGATTTGAGGCATTTTGTTCCAAAAATGTGTTTTGCAAAAATCAACCTGTTGGTGGCGCTATAACAGGCCAATGTGAAAAGGGTGGGATATATTCCTCAGCCTAGTAAGAAAATGTGTGAAAGATTTGACGTAAATTGCATGCTGCGTTCATGATTTGAGGCTTTTGTTCAAAACGGGGCAATCTTGCAAACTGTGAAAGCCAATTATAGCCAATTAGGATGGAATATGAAATATCGGACAGATCCGACTTGAGCACATGACCATAGAGATACTGTGTAACGATTTTTGAGATTTTTGGACAGATTCTGGAGGAGTAATATCCAATAATGTGTTTTACAAAATTTGGCCTCCTGGTGGCGCTATAAAAGGCAGATGTGGAAAATGCACGTCAAAGGTTTGTCCTTGGCCTCTAGGGAGTGTGCATGCAACGTTTCACGCAGATCGGTGCAGTTTTAGGTAAACAATGTGAAAAGCTGCCTCATGGTGGCGCTATAACAGGCCGTTCTGGAAAATGCGGGGCAGAGGTTCATCGTTGGCATCCAGGGAGTGTGTGTGCAAAGTTTGGCATCGACCGGGTTAACGGTGCCGGAGATTAGCTGGTAACGGACGGACGGAAGGACGGACACACACACGGACGGACGGACGGACACACACACGGACGGAGTGCAAAACATACTCTCTCCCCATGCCTTCGGCCTGGTGGAGACAAAAATATCTATATCTATATACTAGCCTCTATTCTGAAGACCAACCTACATGTACTCAAGTGTGTAATCAAATGTCTTTGTTCACTTCCTGGATGACTACTGAAAGCGCAGAACTCGATGAATTTGAATATCATTGCGCACACAGCTGACTGTTTCCCTTTCCAGGGACCGACATCAATGCCGGAGCATTGGCTGCTGTGAACACGCTGGTGAAAGACAGGAAAGCCAACAAACTCCCAGAGAGGAGTTTTGACATGATTATTTTCATGACTGACGGAATGCCAAGCAGCGGTGAGTGAGCTCAACTTTTGAAATACATAATGCAATTAAAGGCCTGTACGCCACTATACACCCACCCTCCCATTAGCCAATTTTAACTCCTTGAACACCAGAGGGCGGTAGATCTTTAGGTAGCAGGTGCCAGACGAATCTGCAGCATGAGCATGCTCAAAGTGAAATGTATCTAGACCCCGGGGTCTGCGGAGGCCCAACGAGGCCTACAAGCGCTGCGATCAGTGTTTTCATTAGCGGGAGGCTGGATTAATGTTTTATTACGTGCCTATTTCATCTCATTTTGAGCCATAATGTCCATGAAGACGGCGTGCGTGCGTGCACGCTGGGATTTTGGCCATTTTTATGTTGACGCTATCGGTGGTTAGCTAAAAATGCTAAAATATGCAAAAAGATAATCAACGCTGGATTAACCACAATTAATCAAATCTCATTCTCTCGGGCATGGCTACCTGTGCAAAGGTATGTTTATCTCGTTCTCGGGTGTCAAGGAATATATATTAGCATTTTTGGCAAGTCTGTGCAGTGTTATGGCATTGATAGGATGGGAGGCATTGCCTGTATCATTGTACTAGGTGTCAATGTGTGCATGCAGGAATCACCGACCTCCCAACCATCCAAGGCAACGTTCGTGACGCAATCGACGGGAAGATGTCTCTCTTCATTCTGGGATTTGGAAACGACGTGGATTACTCCTTCCTGGACGTGATGGCCCAGCAGAACAAGGGGCTGGCCCGCAGAATCTACGAGGCTTCGGACGCCACCGCCCAACTCCAGGTACTGCAGTGAGGGAGCGTGTACGTGTGTTTATAGGATTCATAGGATTTATTTAGTTAGAACATGTGAAGACTAAGGCCTCACTCAGACCTTTAATGCATTGCTGCATGCTTGCTGTATGAATGCTGTGAGTGTCATGGCCGCCCCAATGCATTTCCAATGGAAGTCACATGGTTTGAGGACTACATTTTGGACTACAAGCTGTTGTATGTCTTTCGGCTGTGTTTCGACTGCGTCCCTCCCCCTCATACAACACAAGTGTTGTGTCAGACCATGTGACTCCCATTGGAAATGCATTTGGGCAAGCTGTGTCACACCCTTTGTATACAGCAAGCACAGAGCAATCTGCAGCGACCGTGTGAGTGAGGCCTAAGCTATATTACATTTATGACAAGCAGATAGAATGTCACACGCAACATACATCGTGGTGAGGAGGTGCATACATGTAGCAGATCTATTGCAACGCATTGTGGGCTTGTAGGTTGGCTATTTTCAAATGGCCGAAGTGTACAGTATATACAGTAGGGCTGAAGTGGTTAATGTAGCCTATGTTTTGGAATAATGATCAAAATCTACAAAGTAACTAGTAACTAAAGCTATCAAATAAATGTAGTGGAGTAAAAGTACAATATTTGCCTCTGAAATTGGAGTAGAAGTAAAACTATACTGGAAATTGGAAATACTTCAGTAAGGTAAAAGTACCTCAAAATTTTACTCAAGTACAGTACTTAACCCATTCTGGACTGAGGCCGATTCTAAAAACGCCTTCTAAATACTGACCCAAGTTTTCGGAAAAACTTGAACTTGAACAAATAAGTAATACTGTAGGCCTACATACTGTACGGAACCCCAAAAGGGGTTCCCACACAGAATGGGTTAGGTACATGTAATTAGTTACTTTCCTGTGTGGAAAGTATTGGAAGTATTGTATGTACCTTTTAATTTCTGTTTGGAAAGGTTATAAATAAAAGTGTATTAATAATATTCTTATGATTGTGATTCTTTCCCCCCAGGGTTTCTATGAGGAGGTGGCCAGTACTCTACTGCTGGAGGTGGACTTCCGTTACCCTGACAACACGGTGGATCTGCTGACCACCAACCACTTCACCCAGCTGTTCAACGGCTCAGAGATCGTGGTGGCCGGACGGCTGAGTGACCACGACATGGACAACTTCCTGGTGGAGGTGTTCGCCAAGGGGGTGAGACAGAAGGACAAGGCAGGCAGACAGACAGGCAGGCAGGCAGGCAGGCAGGCAGGCAGGCAGGCAGGCAGGCAGGCAGGCAGGCAGACAGACAGACAGACAGACACACAGACAGACAGACAGACAGACAGACAGACAGACAGAGCTCGCTACTGTAGTCTCCTTCGCTCAGAAAGCACTGTATCAGTATCGCTTAGTTATTTACTCCCTTTTTAGCTCAAGAAAAAAAGGAAATTAGAAGTTTGCCTGGGACCCAAACTAGTTTAGGATGCCTCTCGGGCGTCTTCCTAGGGAGGTCCTTGAGGCACGTCCCACTGGGAGGAGACCCCGGGGCAGACCAAGGCGCAGTTGGCCTTGGAACGTCTCGGGATCCTCCAGGAGGAAGTCACTAATGTTGCTCTGGAGAGGGAAGTCTGGAACACACTGTTGCCCCCGCGACCCGACTACGGATAAGCGGTTGAAGATGGATGGATGGATGGATAATATTCAAAACAAAATGTGAGAAACCCAAAAATAAAGGGACCCATAGTGTCTGTGACCCACAAGTGGGTGTTTGCGACATGTCACATGCCCTGAATAAGGCAGTTGTCTGCCGAAACGTTGGTTTATGTATTCTCTGCGTCGTATAATACATTCTTGGCACTTTGGCTATATCAGTGTGTGCGGCCACTTTTTCGTCTTTCAAAGACTAAACCTTTGGGAAACGGTGGTCGACATGACACAATGCTCTTGGTATATGTTTTTTTGTTGAATAGTGTCAAACATATATTTACCCTCTTCTCTTTCTCTAGTGTGAGGAGGACTTTCAAGTGCAGGGCCAGGCGACCGCCGTCGATTGGAACGTTATCTACCCAGAAAAGGAGTACGTCTTTGGGGACTTCACGGAACGCCTGTGGGCCTACATCACCATCCAACAGCTACTGGAGCAGAGGTCCGTTTGATTGATTGATTGAAAATTTTATTAACAGTTTGCAGAATTACAGTACATTTCAAGCACAAACTCAATACAAAGGCTGTTAACTGTGAGTGGACGACCCAATTAAGCATTACACTTGTTTACAACAGGGTCCACCATGTTCAATTCATCAAAACATTTAGAGACGTACAAATAGACACTTCTATATAGACAAAGAACAGTACAGGAATTCATCATAATGGAGGTAAAAAGGGAAAAGAAACATATACAGTGAGGGGAAAAAGGGGGGGGCGGTGGGGGGGGGATTCAGATTTTACGGGGACCAGTTTCGAATTGCAGCCATCCGTAGGTGCCCTTTGAGAGCGGTTTTGAAGGAGTCAAGGGATTCGCATGTCTTAATGACTGTTGGTAGGGCGTTCCACATTTTGGTGGCATAGGAGCGAAAATAATTTAGTCCCTTGTTTGTGCCGAATCTGGGTTGAACATGATTCGTTGCACTCCCTCTGGTGTTGTGGGTGTGGACTTCGTTAACATTAAGGAAGTATCTACACAGGTACATGGGTATCTTGGTGGAGTATCGAATCTTGTGGACCAGACCCATTGTAAGATGCTGTACTCTGTCACCGACCCTAAGCCATGCCAGTCTGTCAAAGTGGGCAGGGGTGAGGTGGGTTCGGGGGGTGAGGCCAAGTAGGAGCCTGACCAGTTTGTTTTGGGAGGTCTGGAGCCTAGTTTTAAGGGCCTTTGAGGTGCTGTGGTACCAGGAGGTGCATGCATAGTCAAAGAAGCCTTGTACAAGGGCTCCTGTTAAGGTCTTCAAGGTGTTTTTGTCGACCAGTTTACTTTTTTGATTACGTTGGTGGCCATTTTATCACCGGAAAGATTAGCCTCCAGGATGGAACCTAGGTAGGTAATTTCATCTTTACGTGTGATAACATTGTCACCCACTCTAACCAAGAAGCCATTTGCCTTGCTGAGATTACTATTAGATCCAAAGAGAATGGATTCAGTTTTTCCCAGGTGTAAAGATAGTTTGTTATCAGCGAGCCAGGTGCAGATTCTACCGAGTTCAGAGCTGAGGGCATTTTCAACCTGCAGTTTGTCCCTGTCCGAGACCAGCAGTGCCGAGTCATCTGCGAACAGGAACAAGTTGCAGTCACAAGCTGAAGTCATGTCGTTAACATATATTAGGAACAGTAGAGGCCCTAGTATGCTTCCTTGTGGAACGCCACAGCTCACTGGGAGGGGGGGGGGACAGTGTTCCGTTCACTTCCACCATCTGTGCTCTCCCCTCTAGGTAGGATTGCATCCAGCTCACTGATGTGCTATCGAAACCAATTGCTTTTAGCTTGTTAACCAGTATGGAGTGGTTCACTGTGTCAAAAGCCTTTTGGAGGTCCAGCATGACCATGCCGCAGTATTTGCCAGCGTCCACCTCTTGTTTGATGTGGTCGCTCAAATAGAGAAGGCATGTGTCAGTGGAGTGGGATGTTCTGAAGCCAGATTGGAACTCGTACAATAATTTATTAGTGGCAAGATACTTTTCAACCTGTTCATAGACTATTTTTTCCATCACTTTCGAGATGGAGCTTAGAATAGAAATAGTGCGGTAGTTGCCGGGGTCTAATTTACTCCCTTTCTTGTGCAGGGGGGTTACTTTGGCCAGTTTGAAATCTAGGGGGACCTGTCCCTGTTTGATGGAGAGGTTTACTATGTGGGTGATGATTGGAGCTATAGAGATGGCTGAGTCTCTGAGAAATTTGGAGGGAATATTGTCATGGCCAGTGGCCTTGTGGGGTTGGAGGGCACTCAGTACCTCATCAGTTGTTACCATAACTAATTTAAAATCGTCTTTACAAACACCTAGGTTTCTGTAGAAGGTTTTAATGTGCTCTACACCAAAGAGCCCAGAGTGGGAGGGCAGATTGTTAACCAGCGTTGTTGATATGTTTGTAAAGAAGATGTTCAAGTAGTTGGCCACATCAAGCTTGTCAGTGATGAGAGTGTTGTTCGCTTTAATGTTTATGTTTGAAAACCTGGTTTTCAGTTTCTGACTATAGCCTAATTGGTTGTTGAGTAGCTTCCAGAGCTCTCGAGGATTGTTTTTGTTTCCCTCAGCTTTATTATTACAATTTACAATTTACAATTTAGGCATTTAGCAGACGCTCTTAATCCAGAGCGACTTACATTAAGCAAGAACAAAAAGCATGGGAATACATCACATATGTAAAATGCATTTATCGCGAAACATGCGTAAGCTAAGAACGTGACTAGAACATATCTATATAATGACACTATACATATAAACTATAACTAGAACATATCTATATATGACACTATACATATAAACTATACATATATGCTATACTATGCTGTACATATATACTATGAAGTGCTATGACTACATACAATGCACTTATTGTGCTGTCTACATGACATGCTATAAGTCTGTTTCAAATGCTATATAAGTCTAAGAAGTGCTGTCTAAGGGGGGTAGGGTAAGTGCTATGGGCCATGATGGAGTCTGAAAAGGTGGGTTTTCAGACTACGGCGGAAGATCGGGAGTGATGCTGCAGTTCTGATTGCAACGGGAAGTGCATTCCACAGTTTTGGGGCCAGAAGGGAGAAGAGTTTGGGACGTGTGGAGCGTTGTCCCGGCGTTTTTAGTGAGGGTACTTCCAGCTTCCCTGCGTTGGCTGATCTGAGTGCGCGGGAGGGTTTGTAGGGTTCAATCATGCTGGCAAGATATGGGGGAGCCATACCTTTGGTTGCTTTAAATGCCAACATCAGAGTTTTGTATTCTGTGCGGGCAGCGACCGGGAGCCAGTGCAGGGAGCGGAGCAGGGGGGAGACATGTGAGAATTTTGGCTGGTTGAAGACCAAGCGAGCTGTGGCATTTTGGATCAGTTGGAGAGGCTTCAGTGCACATGCCGGTAGGCCAGTAAGGAGAGAGTTACAATAGTCAAGTTTTGACAGGACTGTTGTCTGGATTAGGAGCTGGGATGATTCCTGGGTGAGGAACGGTCTAATTTGTCGTATGTTATAGAGTGTGAACCTACAGGATCGAGTGACAGCTGTGATGTGAGTTTTGAACGAGAGCTGACTGTCCAGGACAACACCAAGGTTCCTGGCTGTTGGGACAGACGTTATTAATGAAGTTACTTTTGGCGGATTTGATCATGGCAGTAACATTATTTCTTAGCTTGTTTCGTTGGGTTTTTAGGTTGTCCAGCTGAGCTTGGAGACCCCTGTTGAAGCGCTTGGAAAGCTTTGACTTGCATTTTAGAAATTCAGAGCATTTTTTGTCTCTGGCATTCGTTGCAGTCATTATGTCCGAATTCATCCATGGCTCCGAGCGGGTTTTCACTGTTTCAATCATCTCAAGCTATAGCTTCTCTGTCAAGGCATTGAGACTCTCAGAGTTTCTTACAGTGCAGGGAGTCTACTGTATATGATGAATACTGTTGAATAAAACAAATCTTTTTTGAGTGGCGCTAGCCCCTCCAATGCGTGGCTTTCCGAAATTATGTCATATGGCAGCAAAGTCTATGGACTTTATGTTTGTTCAGAGCACATCAAAAATAGTTTGTCAGCCAAGTATACATCACTGAGGATACGTCCCAGTTGCATCCATGCGATGGTCTGATCGAGGGTAGCTACTGGGACGTAAGTCGGGACTGGATCATCCCGGCTGGGTCACCTGAGTGAGGGGTATGATGCAGATGTTCGCGAGACCCGAAACCCCGATTACCTTGGGATACATCACTGAGGATACGTCCCAGTTGCACCCATGTATTTTCGTTCTTCGTTATGGACTTTAATGTTCGTTTTTTAACTTTTTTTTGTTTCATACACTACTAAAGCACGAAAAGGAAATGTCCTCAATCATTCATGCCCCCTCAAAAATCAGCATCACCCCCGGCCCACCTCGTGACGTCCTCACTTCACGTGAATTTTGTTTTTCAGTAAGACCGCAACGGAAGAGGAACAAAGCAACGCCACAGCCAAGGCTCTGGAAATGTCCCTGCGGTACAACTTTGTCACTCCGCTGACCTCCATGGTGGTCACCAAGCCTCGGACCGAGGACGGCGAGAGTGACCCCCTCATTGCTGACAAACTGACCGAGGGTAGGGACGATGTGATCCCCTCATCGCAGTGTTGATGTCGTCAACTAAAACTAAGACGAAAAATGTATTGACAATTTCGTCAACAAATAAAAACTAAACTAAAATGTTAGGAAGGGACTAGTGGACAAGAGATCCAGTATAAGTCATTTTACACTTGGTTGCATGCTGAAAATAGCAGATCTACAAGCGTTGTGAGCTTGTAGATCTGCTATTTTCAGCAAGTGTAAAAACATGTCATTTACGACAGCATCAAGCCCCGCCAAAATACATTTTAGTCGGCTAACTCAGCTGTAGATTTAGTCGACTAAAATCTTATTATATTTAGTCGACTAACACTAAAACATTCCAGGTGACTAAAATGTGACTACAACTAAATGGAAACTATTCAACAGACTATGACTAAAATCAAAATCTTCTGCCAAAAACAACACTGCCTCATAGATGACTGACCAAGGGTAGGGAAGATGGAACGGGAATATTTTGTTATCGTTGGATAAGATTTTGTCCACAATTCCATGCTGTATTGATGTGGTATACCAACAGGCAAGCATTGATCAAAATAACAATTCTTCCACATTCTCTAAGACTTCTTGACTTGCACATTAAGTAATAATGCATATTTTAACAATAATTCAACTCTTGAGAGCGTACAATTATTTGGTTCATTTTACACTCTCAAAAGTTAAAGATCTAATAAGGGTCCATTTGGTTACCAACTCTCCATTTAGCTGGGACCACCTGGAACCTCCTCAAGGACCACTGGTGGTCCACGGACCACTGGCTGAAAACCTCTGGTACATCTAATATATTTATCACTATTTATTTTCTACAGAGCAACGACAAGAGGCGGAGAGACTAGGTAAAACATTCCATTATTTTACACCCAACAATTGTTTTTTTGCCAATTTTTACAACGGCTGCTAAATCCCAACCTAAGTTTTCTGAAAAACTGTATTATCGTCATGTTGCTATATATACGTGGCAACATTTTAAAATGACAGATTCTTTACCGGTTTTAACCTCATTTTGTGTGTAACCAGGTATAAGTTCAGATCCAGATCAACAGAGCATGCCATTGCCACGGTTGCCACCAACAACAACAGCAACAGCAGCAACAACAACAACACCATCATATCGACACAGCCTGCATTATGCTCCAGTTGATCCCGTATATTTTGGTAAATACTCAAGTGTGATCCTAGAGTACAGCTCAGCTTCAGATAAATTGGCAGCTGGACTTTCAGTGTCCGATGCAACAGAAACTAAAATTTATAAAAATAAAAGTAAAAAAAACATTTTCGTCAACTGAACTAAATAAAAACTATAATAAAAAACAAAAACCATAACTAACTGAAACTGTATTGTATTTACAAAACTAAAAAACTGAAATTATAGACAACATGACCTTAGTTTTAGTTTTTCTCGTTACCAACAGTAACTATATATATATATTTTTTTAAATGGTATATTTTGTTGTTTTTATTACACGATAGGCCTACTTACTCACTCTGGCCTTTTTGAATCCTGCACATGACAAATAACTCAAAGTATGAAAGAAACTAAAACTCACAATAAAACTAGAAAAAAAAACATTGTCACAGAAATAAAAAATAAAATAAACTAAACCAAAACAAAGCATTGTCACAAAAAGAAAAACGAATAACTAACTAAACTAGCAACTAGCAACAACATTTAAATTAACTGAATTATTAAAAAAAAAAAAGATGAAAAATCCAGAACTATTATAACCTTGGTCCGATGTTACCTCATGTCATTTCAGCTGAAGGAGATCCTCATTTCATGATAGAACTTCCACAGAGAAATGATGCACTGTGCTTCAACATTGATGACACACCAGGCACCATCTTCAACCTGGTCAGAGACACAACCACAGGTAACTAAAACCCATTTAGACCTGAGGTCGATTCTACAAAATGCCTTCTAAATCATGACAGTTTTCTGAAAAACCTTGTCAGTCTGTCAAGGACCCCCAAACACTATATGGAATAGGCCTATCTCACAGCCTGCTTTCCACGCCCACTTCCGGTAAATAGTGGTGTCTTTAACATGAGCATTTACACGTTTTTTTCTCTGGAGAATCTAAGTACATTTTCTAATGTAAAAATGTGACAGACCAATATTATTATGAAGCAAACAAGATGGTAAATCTGGTCGAACAGATAGAACAAACCTTACCTTGAGAAAACAAAAGTTGTAGACTTCTTAAATTACCTCTGTTAACATGTAGCGTCTATGGAGTGACGTCACGCTATCACCACTAACCCCGAAAGGGGGCGTATTTAGGGGGGCGGGGAAATTCTGTGAGATAGGCTTATTGGTCGCCAACCGCCATCTGAAAATGTGTTGTTCCAGGGACCCCCCCCCCCCCCCCCCCCCCCCAGAAGCAAAGATTTGAGTTAAAAATGTTAGCTCTGAAAGAATATACATATTCAAAGATTTGCACCACATTTTCGCGATTAAACAAAAAATAGCAGATCTACAAGCACGGTGCTATGAGCTTGTAGATCTGCTATTTTTCAATAGCTAAAGTATAGCATAATTCTTAAAACACCAAAGGGGGTTCCAATCCTGAATGGGTGGTGAAAACACTGAGTAACACTGAGTAACCTCCGATTATCATTCTGACATTCATTTGGGTTTTAGGCTTAAACTCAGGACATGATATTATCATATTGAATAGTGTGGTAAACCTATGTTGTGTCTCATGTTCGCTGACTCTTTAAATCTTACGTGTAATAGTTTTCACCTGTGTTTCGTGAGTGACCGAATGCAGTTTTTGCTTCCTTATAGGCATTTTAGTCAACGGTCAGACTATTGGAGATAAGAAAGTTGCCCCGGGTGGTAAAGTCAACACCTACTTTGGACGTTTCGGCATCGTCCACAAGACCCTGGCGGTGAGACTGGAGGTGACCACCGAAGACATCTCTGTGTTACAAGATGGAAAACGTGTCAAGTTGCTGTGGTCTGATAAAGCTGCCCTCAAAGGACCCAAGTAAGTTATTAGTATAACTTAGAGCAAAGTATTTCCCAAACGAATGTCCGTGCTGCTCCAGTGTCCTCTCCTCCTTCTGCATTAAAGAGGAATTTCTCCCTAACCCTTTTTTTTACAAAAGTAAGTTGATAATTATGTATATTGACAAAAAAAAAAAAAAAAGATATAGGGCGCTGGTCCTGGAGCTGCTCCTGGAGGGGGTCTAACGCTATTCAATCACGCAATTGTTTTTTGTTCACATCTGTTCTAGATGATGTGACAGATGTGACACTGCACTCTTCCTGGTCTACGTGAGCTGACGTTAGACGTTTTTTTATATTTTTTTTGGTCAATATACATAATTATCAACTTACTTTTGTAAAAAAAAGGGTTAGGGAGAAATTCCCCTTTAAGTGTCCTTGTTCCTGTGATGCACCGGACTAGCCGTTTCAGGCTTGAGGCGCGTTTGGTAGACTCCCTTTGTTATTTCCCAAACGATTTAGCCTGTGATCGAAAAGAGAAATTTGATGTCTCCCTGGCCAGGACCCAAACTACGTACGAAGTAGTGAAAATAGCCGATCTACAAGCTCACAAGCTTGGGTAGATACACCTATGACCACTCCTTCATGCCCTGCCTGCCTCCCTCTCCTCTCCCTCCACTCTTCCTGCCTTTCTGTCTCCTCCCAATTCAATTCAATTCAATGGGCTTCATGGCATGAGAAAACATACGTTTACATTGCCAAAGCAAAAAGTGGAACGATACAATCAAAACAAATCATCCCATGCATTCTCCTCACTATACATATATGCATATGCATATATTTATTTTCCCTTTTTACCTCCTTTTTGATGAATTCCTGTTCTGTCTATAGAAGTGTCTATTTGTACGTCTCTAAATGTTTTGATGATTTGAACATGGTGGACCCTGTTGGAAACAAGTGTAATGCTTAATTGGGTCGTCCACTCACAGTTAACAGCCTTTGTATTGAGTTTGTGCTTGAAATGTACTGTAATTCTGCAAACTGTTAATACATTCTTCAATCAATCAATCAATCAAACTTATGTTATCTCTGCCCTGCCTCCTTTCCACCACCATGCAGCATGGATCTCCTGCTGACCAAAGACTGCACCCTGACGGTCAGTCTGAAAGACTCGGTGACATTTGTGGTCCTGCTCCACCGGGTCTGGAAGGGCCACCCGTACCACCGAGACTACCTGGGCTTCTACACGGTGGACAGACATCTTCTCTCACCGTCCGCACATGGACTGCTAGGTACAGTACATTCGCCTCGGTAAACCCCTCCTCCCTCGCCAGATTTGCACCTGGCAGAATTAAATGTTGTCCAGCAGGGGGAGTGTGTTTACCCAGGCAAACAGTACATAGCCTGGGAAGGCATTCCTTTTCGGTAGAGATGGGGTGTTTTTCCGGTCGGTATAGTCACTAGTCACACTGGTTTGTAGTCATCAGACAGGAACCCCTGAGAGGAACATCCGTATATTACCCAAAAATCCCTGTGATCAAATTCTAGGGCCTACCCAATAAAAGTCTTGATGTATGAATCCGACACGTTTCTTCAAGTACGTCTTGGAATTGTTCGTTTGGTACATCCATCTTTTATTCCAACTCGTAGCGACTGGCGAGACTAAAAACAAACAGGGGACCAAAACAAGTTCTCAAGCCAAAGTACCCCAAAATTTATATTTGGCTGTGGACAAAAATATTCCAAATTATTTTTTTCATGATTTCTTGAAAATAGGCCAATAGGGGCACCGCGGCGCGGCTAATTGTCGCTTCACCGGCAAGTTTCACCGTTATAGCACTCATTCAGCTGCCTTTGCTTCTAAATTTTTACGGGTTAATTAAAGTGCCATTGTATTTTCAGTGCAGACTATTAGAGAATAAACCAGAAGTCCAGAATGATTACCTTTTGAATGAATGAATGAATGAATGAATGATTAATTAATACATTCCAATGGTTCCAGGTCAGTTCTACCATGGGGTTGAGTTTGAGGTTGGAGATCTGCGTCCAGGAGAGGTCCCTGAGAAGCCTGACGCCACCATGCGTGTGAAGGGACAGGAGCTCAATGTGACCAGGTACACACGGCTGGATGAATGGACATTTATAGATTATCGTTCATGAAAGATAATGAAATAACGAGAACTAAAATTGAGGAAAAACATTTTCATTAGCTGAACTAAAAAGAAAAGAAAAAAAAACTATTGTTTGTTTACAAAACAAAACTAAAACTGACAACATGCCCTTATTTTTAGTTTTTCTCATTACCAACAGTATATATTTTTAAATTGTCTATTTTGATTAGTTTTTATTACACAATAAGCCTACTTTGTCTGACCTTTTTGAATCCTGCACCTGACAAATAACCCACAGTATTAACAAAGCTAAAACTAACACTAAAACTAATGAAAACTAAACTAAAACTGAGTATAGAGGGTATGCGTATGCTTAAAGTTAATGGCACATTGAGTGGCAAATCGAGTAGCAAAGCAACAGGCAAAGTGAGTTTAACATTGTTTAATGTTATTTAATGCAATCAGATAGGACTTTTCTGTTTGGATGCATGGGTAGTCAAGGCCAGAAAGTAGTTTTTTGCCACTCTGTAGGCATTCCTAAATAACTTCCGGGTTTGATGATGATGTCACGTGCATACCCTCTATTGTCACAAAAATGAAAACTAATACAAAAAACGATCAAACCCGCTCTAAAAACGAACAAAACAAACTGAATTAGAAACAAGAATGTGTGTGTCACAGCCTCTGCCTCAGCTCACAGCTTCACATTGCAGCGCTCAGAGTATGGGTTTTATGGGTTAGTCTCCTGAAAAGGTCTCCACTATGTTCGCTAGTAGAAATAGATGTTGTCCAGCCACTTTGCAAGCAGCTGGCAACTATAAACTATAATGAAAAATCACACGTGTGTAGTGCGGGGCGCTCTTATCATCATCATCACATTCCGTGCTCAGGCAATCAGCTGAGCACATTCTGTGCTCATGCACACAAACAGACAAAGCTGTGCATATGATGAGCACATTCCGTGCTCATACACACAAACACACAAAGTTGTGCATATGATGAGCACATTCCGTGCTCATACACACAAACACACAAAGCTGTGCATATGATGAGCACATTCCGTGCTCATACACACAAACACACAAGGCTGTGCATAGGAGGGGCTAGCGCCCCTCAAAAATCCTGAAACCTTGGTTTCAGGTGTACTGTAGTGTACAGTGTTTGTTTCATACATTTGAGTCGTTGATATAATGTCTCTTTCTCCATTGGTCCACAGAGGCTGGCAGAAGGACTACAGGAGTGATGTGAAGAATGGAGTAAATATTCCATGCTGGTTCATTCATCGTAATGGAACAGGCCTCTTGGATGGACATGCCTCCGATTACATTATGTCTGGCCTGTTTAACTCTTACTGATGGAAAAGGTACACACATGTAATTACTTAAAGGGATTAGTTCACCATTTTTGAAATTAAGTTGTATGAAATACTTGCAACTGTATTAATTGATTGCCTGAGTTCCGTGGTGGGAGTTCTGCTTTGGTTTAGGTGAATATTTAGTAATTCCGGTCATTTTGTGGGGGGCACATGGGGGGCCACGCATTAAAAGTTAATTAATCCACAAAACTAGCGTAATTTGTATTGTTGACCTATATATTTCTAAAATATTATAGTGCAACTTTCTTTCAACCCAGAGTAGTATAAAAGAGAGTAATGACACTCCCGTTGACTCTCATTGTAACAATGGAATGCGGAAGTACTCATTCTATCTCAATGGAATAGTTCCAGCCATAGGAGCAATGTTTGGAACTATCGCCCATAGGCACACGCTTTGCGGCGAGATCAAAGCGTGTCACCACTCTCTTACTAGATTACTCTGGTTCAACCTTGACCCCTCTATCACATGGAACTATCTTTGGGGCGTAGTGATATGGACACAAAAAACATAGTTCCGTGTGATAGAGGGGTCAGAAATGAACCAGAGCAGAACTCCCACCACGGGACTCGGGCAATCAATTAATACAGGTATTTCATACAACTTAAGTTCAGAAATTCTGAACTATCAATAGCCTATCCCTACTGTAATGTAGAAATAAAGTAAAAATGTAAAATGTACTTGAGTAAAATTTTAAATAAAAAAGTCTCGGTCTCAAAAGTGAGTACATTGTGCAGAATGTCCCATATCGGCAGTTTGCAGATCCAATTCGCTCCGATTAGGTCTCTATCCTTTTATTACTCTATGGGGAAGACACACAGCAAAGTTTGTGCCTATAGTGCATGGACCGCTAGGCCGGCCCAGGCCAGGAAGCACTTTTTAATACTTTTCATTGGTTCAATATTTGTAAAACTCACACACAGACGGTGTTCAATAGCACTGATTTAGTATATTTAGTATTTTTTTGTTGTTGAAAACTTGCTGGTTTCTGCCAAACATTGACGATATTTATGAGCCGTCTGAACATGTGTTTTTGATTCCCTGAAAAAAAAGGAGCAAAGTAAATTTTCCCAAATATCAGTTCAATAAAGATTTTAACTTTGTTGTTGAGTATTTTGTATGTGTGTGTATGTGTGTGTGTGAGCGAGCGTGCAGCCGGGGGCAGGGTCTTTTGGGCTGCGGCATGGCCGCGGGAAGATGTTTACAGTAGGAGGTGCTGAACGCTTATTAGGGGGTGCGTGCGCGTAGAAAAATGCATTTTCGCACATTTTCACGCAGAAAAGTGGCTTTTACTTTCCCTCTCCCCATGCATGAGCAAACTGACACAGGCAATTAACCAGGATAAGGTGCCGATACTGTGATACAGCATATTTATTAGTCCATTAACAGAAATCTGTTTTGATTAAAATTATTATTATTTTCCCCCTCCTGTCCGAGGGGGGGCTGTGCCTGGGCGGAGAGGGTGCTCCAGCCCCCCCAGCACCCTTACTTCCCTCAGCCATGGGCTGCGGTGGGATCCATGTGCATGTATTTAGGTCCTCAGGTCGCCGCCCGGCCGCCCTCCCATAAATGGTAAATGGTGCATTTATATAGCGCCTTTATCCAAGGCCCATTCACACACGCATTCATACACCGATGGTGGCTGAAACCATGCAAGGCACCATCCAGCACATCAGGAGCAATTTGGGGCTCAGGGTCTTGCTCAAGGGCACTTCGACGCTAACTCTGGGGGAGCCCGGGTTCGAACGGGCAACCTTGCGGTTACCATCCAGCCACTCTACCCCAAGGGGGCAGTGAGGCTATTCAACGTTGAAGCTCTGGGTCCTAGTGGTAGGAGGAGGGACTACAGGCGGACCCGTGGATTCATGACCGGGACCGTGCAGCTGGGCTTTAACGTTGAGCGCTCGGTTGCCCTACGTCACTCAGGACCTCAAAGTTGAGGTCCGGGGAGGGACTTCCGGCAGTCTTCCGGGTGCTTCAAAACGCCACTGAGCAACTTCCACTGACATGAATAGCTGGGGGGGCGGAGCTTCGCACCAGTTCAGTCTCTATTATATATATACTCTATGCTCTACCCCTGAGCCACCGCTTCCCCCATTTCAAGGACCCCCAGTTTGACATGCATTAGTCTACGAACCCCCATTTAATGGCATTTCTATCTCTGGGACCCCCCCCCCCATTTATATTGTAAAATCAATGTTAATTTAACTCAGTGTGTACAAATGGTTCCATTTGTACACACTCAGAGTTATAGACCCATAAGGGTCCATTTGGTTCCAAACTATCATTTAGCTGGGGACCCCCTGGAACTCCCTCAAGGACACCTGGTGGTCCCCGGACCCCACTTTGGGAACCGCCTGCTCTAGACAGAGACCCGCCCTTGGCAACGCCCCGCCTGACCCTGATTGGTCAGAGCTCGTTGTTGTGAATGTGAAAAACAGTCAAAGATGGCGGCGCCCTGTGACGCCGCTGCAGCGCTGCTTTCCAAAAACACGCTTTGAGAGTGTAAAATGAAACCAAACGGACCCTTATTACGGGACAGAGAATCATGACCGAATCTCGTAGTGTTCCAAAGGTGAACGCAGCTTAGCACGCGCGACAGATGACGCTCCAGAATGCAGCCTTGTAACTTAATGTGTAACTAATATCTCTCTCTCACACACACACGCACACACACACACACACAGACACACACACTCACACGCTCACACACACTCACACACACGCTCAGGTGGGAAGGAAGGAGGATGCAGGTGACACTCACTGCACTCACCAGGTAGAGAGACTGAGAGAGCCTGACTGACTACTGTGTCTATACGGGAGAGAGAGAGAGAGACACACTGCCTGATACAACACAAGGTTTTTATTCCGGTTTGTTTATAGTTTATTATATCGCCTCTCAATCTCTCCTCTCTCTCTCTCTCTCTCTCTCTCTCTCTCTCTCTCTCTCTCATATATTTCTCCAGGACAACCGTCCGAAACCAGGGCGCGTATTATTATTGTTTCTCCCATTCAGTCAAGTCAAGACTTACTTAAAAAAAAAAGAGCGAAGCCCTGCACCCCCCGTTTATTATCCACACGGTGGCGGCTCAGAGTCAGGGGTAGAGTGGCTGGATGGGGACCACAAGGTTGCCAGTTTGAACCCGGGCTCCCCCAGAGTTAGTGTCGAAGTGTCCTTGAGCAAGACACCCCTGATTGCTCCTGATGTGCTGGTTGGTGCCTTGCATGATGAATGTGTGTGAATGGGTGAATGTAATGCATGTAATGCACAATCTATGTAAAGCGCCTTGGATAAAGGCGCTATATAAATACCATTTACTGTGCATGATGTACTTGTACTGTAGTTTAAATTGCTTTCAATGTTTACGATGTTTCGCTTTAATAACAGCTGGCAGGTGTGTGTGTGTTCAGTGGTGGGCTCATTGGGCTGACTGGCTGAACAAGGCTGGTTCAAAGTCAATCTAACACAATGGCAGATGTGGGGAACAAAGCAACTGGCATGCTGTGTGTGTGGGTAGGGCCGTAGGGGTGTGTCTGGACTGGAGACTGGAGCAGGTTAGTCAGGTGTGTGTGCGTGTGTTGTTCCACTGGGCCTCTGGTTGCGACGTGAAAACTCATTGGATGGGTGGGGGACACCTTTTTGTGGAAAATCTTGTCTGCTGAGGTGTGTGTTTACGTACGTCTTGTAATTCACATAACTCGAGAAACCTTCGTCCCACGACTTCAAATTTGACACGCACGTTCCACAAATCCACACCACCAAAGGGAGTGCAGTGCCCGGCCTTGAGTGAGTCGGTCGGATACACGGATTGTACAGAACCGCCACAAAAGGCTCTGGTCAGGCTATGCCAGTGGACCTGCCAGAACTGAACATGTAGAATTCCAAGGCTCTGCCTCAGCCAATTGATTGCCATTGCAATCCCACACCTGCCATCTGAATACTTAACCAGTCCAGTTTGCACTCTTCAGAGACAGACTGACAGATGCAGAGATTTCTAGTTTTATCCTCATAGCAGTGTTTTGTATTGATCTGTACTTTTGTTGAAATGCACCCATTCTACTAGCCGCAATTTGCAACTCTAGATTTTTTTATAATGGGATGAATCTAGAGTTGCAATACCCTCCATTGACTCCCCACTCATCATTTTGCGTTTGCGATCTGCTTGTCTTAAACGACGTTAAACTCACCAACATTGCAGCTGTAGTCCAAGCTTGAATTATTCTCTTTCAATCTGCAAAGCTTGTTTTTCATAAAAATCCCCCGTAGACATGTTATGAGCTACTTTCTGTCAAGAAGAAGAAATGTTGGAGTTTGGAAGCGCTCGTTTTTATTAAGGAGTCGCGCTGCTGCCTCCTGCATTATGTGCAAATGCGAAACAGATGCATGCAGGGACGTTCAGTGACTTACGACGAGCGCTTCCAAACTCCAGCACTTAGAAAAAGAATCACTTGCACAGAATTTCTTGACAGAAAGTAGCTCATAACATGTCTACGGGGGATTTTTATGAAAAACAAGCTTTGCAGATTGAAAGAGAATAATTCAAGCTTGGACTACAGCTGCAATGTTGGTGAGTTTAACGTCGTTTAAGACAAGCAGATCGCAAACGCAAAATGATGAGTGGGGAGTCAATGGAGGGTATTGCAACTCTAGATTCATCCCATTATAAAAAAAATCTAGAGTTGCAAATTGCGGCTACCATTCTACAAGCTGTGAATACACATTTCAATGAATGAATGAATGAACCAATCAATCAATCAGCAGCAAAACAATGTTGATCATGAAAGAGTGAACACCAGTCTGTTTAAATTGTGTTTCTCAAACATCAAAAAAAGAGAAATCTAAAATAGCCGATCTACAAGCTCACAGATGCATTGCATCATGACGCGTTGTGAGCTTGTACTGTAGATTTGCGTTTTCTCCCCTTAGGGGTCCCCGCCTGGGTCCCACCTTAAGCTGTGTGTGTGTGTGTGTGTGTGTGTGTGTGTGTGTGTGTGTGTGTGTGTGTGTGTGTGTGTGTGTGTGTGTGTGTGTGTGTGTGTGTGTGTGTGTGTGTCTGTGTGTCTGTGTGTCTGTGTGTCTGTCTGTCTGTGTCTCTCTCTCTCTCTCTCTCTCTCTCTCTCTCTCTCTCTCTCTCTCTCTCTCTCTCTCTCTCTCTCTCTCTCTCTCTCTCGTGTCTCTCTCTCTCTCTCCCCAGAGTAGTGTTGTGGGAAGAGGAGGATGAAGTTAAGCTCTCAATAAAATGTTCCCTGGTCTAACTTGCCGGCCCAACATTTGAGAGGACCTGTGATGTCATGCCGCACTTTATTTGTGTTTTTGAGGGGTGCTAGCCCCTCCTATATACAGCTTTAATGTTTGTCTTTCAACGATGCTTGTTTAACCCATTTTGGGCGGGAACCCCTTTTGGTGTTTTAAACATTGTTATAATTTAGCTATTGCAAATAGCAGATCTACAAGCTCATAGCGCGCCACCGAGTGGTGCGCTACTAGCTTGTAGGTCTGCTATTTTTGAAAAATCTTAGATGGGGTTCAGCGGCCTCTTACATCATTTTTTTGGGGTCCTTGACATATTGAACACCACTCATACAGAAACAAGGTTTCTCAGAAAACTGTCAGGATTTTTTAAATTTCGACGTCAGGCCTAAATGGGTTAAGAAAACGCCATAGACAATAAAGATAAATGTAATGTTTGTTTTGAGGACTAAAACAAACATTAGCACCCGTTGCTTAAACAAACATTATGTTGTAATTGATGTTGTAAGAGGATAAGAGCGCCCCTCACTTCACACAGGTGTGATTTTTTCCCCCTATTCATTTGGTCATTAATCATTATTAACGTCCACATAATGAGAGTCCTGCTCGGCCGGAAATATCGCGAGAAAAAGTTATGGCCATTGTTGTGTATACCATGCACACCATAGACATAAGGCAACATTTTCCAAATTTCATCATGCTTTTAGTAGCATGTGACATGTCAAACTAGGGGGTTTTCATGATTCTGAATCCATTCCAAGCATTAGTTTTGCACGAAAAACACTCCTTGGGCTAAAAACGGCCTTAGCCGTGACATCACAAATGTGATGAGGTCAGCACAAATGTGATTAGGTCAGCACAAATGTGATGGTCAGCACAAATGTGATTAGGTCAGCACAAATTTAATGAGGTCAGCACATTTGGGCAAGTGGCAATGGTTGTTTTTAGCCCAAGGAGTGTTTTTCGTGTAAAACTAATGCCTGGAATAGATTCAGAATCATGAAAAACCCCTAGTTTGACATGTCACAACATGCTACTAAACGCATGATGAAATTTGGAAAAAGTTGCCTTTATAGGTTGTCTATGGTGTGGTATACAAAAATGGCCATAACCTTTTTTTTGCAATTGTTTTTGGGCTGGCAGAGCAGGCCTCTCATTCTGTGGACCTTAATGACCAAATGAATAGAAAAAACACAAATAAAAAGTATGTCATGACATCACAGGTTAAACTCTATTCCTTGAGCTTTTGAGCCTGTGGCTCCCCGGATAAACAGAGCTGTCAGAGAGAGGGAGACAGGTATTAAAATGTTCCCTGGTCTAACAGAGCTGTCAGAGAGAGAGAGAGACAGTTATTCTCAGATCAACATGGACTTCATTCCTAGAAACTACTTTAAATCAGTCAGTTGGACACACCTGCCCCCTGCTGGCAAAAGCATTGAAACTCATGTTCAAATTACTAGGGGTGTGTGTGCATGTGTGCTTGCGTTGAAGAAATAATTTGTTCAAAAGTAGCCAAGTATTGACTGCATACAATCATATGCATTTCAGATGGTCAACATTTCTCATTTAAAAAAACATTTTTTTAGTGGTCTCGTAAAATATTCTAATATTTTGTGATAGGATCTTTGGATTTTCATGAGCTGTACGTCATAATCATCAAGATTAAAACAAATGTTTTAAATACTTCACTTTATGCACAATGAATTGAGAATGTATGAAAGTTTCACTTCTTGAATTATATTAGGGGAAAAATGAACTTTTACACAATATTCTAATTCATTGAGATGGAGCTGTATATTAGACTGCTCCCCGACTGGACCATAGAGTATTAAAAGGATAGAGACTGAACCGGCGCGATAGCAGACACTGGCCTCACTGCAAAAATCTAAAAATATCTAAAACCACATATTACACACACAAAGACCCCCAGGAAAGTGTTCTAAATCTTCTAAACGTCATTGACATATATTGCTTTTGCATAAAGGGTGAAGTGTCCCTTTAACCTGACCTCCAGTTTTCTGAAATAAATATTTTCACGATTTTTCAAAAATAGCAGACCTACAAGCTATTGTAGCTAATGTCTAATATACAGCTCCATCTCAATGAATTAGAATATTGTGTAAAAGTTAATTTTTCCCCCAATATAATTCAAGAAGTGAAACTTTCATATATTCTCAATTCATGAGCTTTCTATGAGCTTGTAGATCTGCTATTTTTCAATAGCTAAATTACAACATAATGTTTAAAACACCAAAAGGGGTTCCCGCCCCAAAATGGGTTAAGAAACTGTTGGACGACCAAAAACACTAGCAGGGGTTCCTGTGTTACATTGAAATCGGTGACCTATGAACGGAAGCAACAGCTGTACCCATTCAAAATAGTCTCTTGCTCAAGGCCTCACAAGCTGCCGGCCATGGGGCTTAGCTTAAAGGGATAGTTCAGATTTTTTGAATTTAAGTTGTATGAAATACTTGCCATTAATATAGTGGTTGCAACTGTATTAATTGATTGCCCGAGTCCTGTGGTGGGAGTTCTGCTCTGGTTTTGGTGAAATATCAAGTAGTTCCGGTCATTTTGTGGGGGGCACTGGGGGCCACGCAGTAAAAGTAAATGAATCCACAAAACTAACGTCATGTTGACCTATTTCTAAAATATTAGTGCAACTTCAGTTCTTTTTTTACCCCTCTATCACACAGAACTATGTTTTTTGTGTCCATATCACTACGCCCCAAAAAATTGTTCCATGTGATAGAGGGGTCAAAGTTGAACGAAAGTCGCGCTAATATTTTAGAAATAGGTCAACAATACAAATTACGTTCGTTTTGTGGATTCATTTACTTTTACTGCGTAACATTCCATTGTTAATCCGGGCCTGCTATGCCCACTTAGAATACTTTTTGTGTACCACTTCTAGTGGCCAGGCGATGTTTGCTGGTCATGCTATCTTCCTAAATCTGCATGCGGTTGTTGGTATAAAATACTCGACGACGCATGCGCAAAGGCATGGAAGCACCGCCTCTGGCGGTCAGCAGGGATGAAATGGAACTCCATGTGGTTTTCAACCCTTTTCATGTCGGTCCATTATTTATTCTGCATTTGAGCCACGGAACCACCATTGGATGAGATTAAGCCTCTCGGAACCAAAACTTGGATTATTTTATTATCGTTAGATAAGATTTTATCCACAATTCCATGCTGTACTGATGTAGACTTTGATCAAAATAACATTCTTCTACATTGTCTAATTGTGTAGACTTACATTATGTAATTGTTTGACAATATTTTAACTCTTGAGAGCGTAAAACTCTCAAGAGGTTGAACCTGGAACCCCCTCAAGGACCACTAAGTTGAAAACCACTGTCCTAAATGAAGCATGTGTCCTGTCCCCTCTGGCAGGTGGTGATGTCATCAGGCGAGGACGGTCTCATCGGGATCCCCTTCCCGGAGCACAGCAGCGAGCTCCTGTCTCGCCTCAACGACCAGCGCAGGGCGGGGCTGCTGTGCGACCTGACGCTGACGTCGCGGGGCGCGCGCTACCCCACGCACCGCTCCGTCATGGCCGCCGTCAGCCTGTACTTCCGCCGGCTGTTCGGCGTGGACGAGGAGGGCGGCGGAGGTATAGTGCAACCACTTCCTTAAGTGACTGTGTGTGGGTGGCTGGCTGGGTGGGTGGCTGGCTGGCTGGGTGTGTCTGAGCACGAAAACAGCATGGTTGTTTTTCACCACCTGTGCGCAACCTAACACACACACAAACACACGCACATATTAACTGTATATATGGTGATTTTGGGTGTGACAGTACAGTACAGTACAGTAGAGGGACCCCCACACGGTAACTCTGTCATTTCTCAACCGTTTCGGACTGGCACCCTGGGTGCGTTCCTGTTGGTCTGGTGAGGGTTTGAGATAGGTTGTAGTTGTAGGACTAATGACTGGTCTAACCAATGACTAGTCTAAACCAAAAACTGTCTAAACTAAGTACTGCACCCTTTCAAACGGGAAGCGAGGAACGCAGGTGTTGTTGCCTGGATCAACGTCAGGTCTCCTCCAGGGGCCCGTTCCACGAAACTTGGATTAGAGATTAAACCGGGATTTAACAGATATCCTGTCTTAATATATCCTGGATCAGCGATTAACCGGTTTTATGAAAGCTGGTTAATCTTGCCAGATTAATTTAACCAGTTAACCTGGATATGTTGAGGCTTGATTCGGTTTCATGAAAGTGATGCTACATTAGTTACCATGGAAACTAATGCTTTGGACTTAGCCTGCTCCGGACCAGGCTAACAGCCAGGTTTAACCTAATGCTGATGTCTTTACTGTTCATTAAGCAGTCAATCTGATCACAAACCAATGACTTTTGCCACACTTATTCAATTATTATGGGTTTATGTTGCCTTGTTTGAATCGGTCTGCATTAAAGGACTAATTTTAGCACTATATACAAAATCAAAGAACCAAAATATATAGGCTGCACAACCTCATCATGACAGCTTGTGAGCTTGTAGATCAGCTGCTTTTGGTGAATGTTCCCCCAGAATAGGTTTGCTGTTGTGCAAGTGGTAAAGAAAAAACATTATATTATAAAACAAAATGTGAAAACATTACTATAAATTACCATTACTCATTGTTTTACAACATATTACCATTGTAACATTTCACCCACTATTGAACCCATGACCCACAGTTCACCAGTCTGGCCCCTGTCTAGGCAACAACCCCCTTCCCCAAAGGTAGCTCCCTCAGAGGAGGGAGTTATGGCTAAATATCACGATGCTACAATATCATTATGCTTACAATATTAAGAATTATATTACATTTATTATGACGTTTCATTATGAAGTTTTAAGTTAAGAGTAGTGGTAAAATGTAGACTATATTTTTGGGGTAGTTAATCATTCAGTCTATCCACTATTGAGAGTGTTTTCTCTCTTTAATTACAGCAGCAGTATTTATTTTAGAAGCTTAAGTCCTTGTATCAGTAAGTCTGGAATAGATTAGTAAAGATACTGAGGTATACAGAAGGGGGCAGTAATGCAACTATTAAGGATGCCAACTGCCATAATACCCCACGAAGAAGAAGGATCTGCAAATCTGTGTTCCACGAAATGGGTCGAGAGAGGAAAAGCCAGGCTCTGCATTTAGGCAGGCTTTATGATCCTGGCTCGATAAATCCACCCATTCTAAGCCTCGCTTGGCTTTAGTGGAATGGAATAAACCAGGCTGTACAGACCAGGATTTAACAAACCTGGTTTTGGCTTAAATCCTGGATTAGTTAATCCAAGTTTCGTGAAACGGGCCCCAGGTCTGCTCAAGAGGGACGCAACAACGCAAGCGTAAAAAAAAGCTAAACAGTATCCAGGTCTGGTGAGTCGCGGGCACGTGCACGAAACGAGCACACGCGCAACAAATTCACGGGACCGCGCTCACGTAAATACGCTTGCGTTGTCGCACCGCGACTGCTCCCCAGTGCTCCGTGCTAAAATGCAGGTCTCATTGAGCGTTATATCGCTTCACGTTTGAAAGGCCCTTAAAGCTAATCTTTAAGTTTTATTCTAAATGACCACTATAGGCGGGGGAGGGGACTCTGCATTCAACGCGTGCCAGCTGGACTGCGTGTCGAATATGACTAAAACTGTTTTGTTAGCCCTGATGTAGCCTCGGTACCCAGGCTTTAATTTTCCTCGGCGCAAAAATGTAAAGTCTGGGGGAACGCATTGGCCGCTCTGGTCTAGAAGTGGGAGTCAACCCTTCCGGGTGGGTGTCACTATTTGTGACGTAGCGCTGCACTATAGGGGGGGAGAGGAGGGGCCGGGCTGACGGACAGATCGGTGAGGTCCAATCAGGGCGTGCGCAAATCTCAGCCGCGACCCGCCCCTCTAGACCTGAAACCTAACATGTTAGCTCAGGCGAGCCCTGATGAAGACCGATATAGGTCAAAACATGTTGGTTTAATAAAGATTCTTCTCCTCTTTTTAATATTTTTGTGTGCCCGGATCTCCGCCTTTTTTCAATTGATGACTAAAACTAACTTGGAGGTTTTATTCTAAATCACCACTTTAGGCGGGGGAGGGGACTCTGCGTTCTCGGTGTGCCAGCTGGACTGTAACTAAAACTAACTTTAAGTTTTATTCAACTAGGGGGAGGGGCCTCTGCGTTCTCGGTGTGCCAGCTGGACTGCGTTTCTCCGGACGCTCTGGACGCTCTGCTGGACTTCGCCTACACGGCCACGCTGACCATCCGCGCGTCCAACATGAGAGACGTGCTGCGTGCCGCGCAGGTTGGAATGCTTTGGAATTTTTACATTATAGTTTAGTTTTAGTTGGTTTTAATTAGTTTTTAATGTGGGTTTGCTAGTTTCTGTAAGTTATTTTTATTTTTTTAACAACGATCAGTTTTTGTGTTAGTGGCAACAGGCAACAGTTTTTGTGGCAACAGGCATTCTGATTGGCCAGTATGAGATGATGCATGAGCATGTACGAGCGCCTCTCACTTCACACAGGTGTGATTTCTGGGTGTTTTCTATCCCCACAAATACGCAATTTTGAACATTCAGGCTTTCACATCATATAGGGGCTTTTATGGAAATTACTCTCAGGAACAGCTCAACTGATTTGGTCATGTGCGTGATGTCATCAGTATCACCCTACTTTGTATAATTCCTCCTCCTCTTCAGTCTTCAGTTCCAATTTTGCATTTCCACTTAGTTTACAATGTCCGCCATTGTTGATTTTCCAAGCTGGCATGGAATGGAAACAAGCCTGATTTTTATCTAGCATCAGTATTATATTGACTCAAATATTAAATAATCTGCATATCAGCACCTCCACCACCTCAGGACATTGTGGTACTGCAGCTAAAAGTCCAGAAAGAAATGACAAGGACTGGTTATATCAGAGTGGGGATTGAGGCTCAAACCATTAGAAATACGTTTGAGGGACATAGACAATATGATATTAAATGTTAAACACAGTTTTAAAATTCATGGTTTTCGTTATTTCGTTAGTTTCCGTTAACTATAACATCTTTGCGCGCCGCGCAGCTGCTGGGGATCCAGTGTGTGGAGAACGCCTGCCGAGACATCCTGGGAGAGGAGGAGGAGACCAGAGGAGGACACGAGGAGGAGCGAAGGGGAGGAGACGAGGAGGAGCGAAGGGGAGGAGACGAGGAGAAGGAGGAAGGGGGAAGAAGGAGGTAGGCCTGTCATGTCACACTTATTACATTATCCTCTAATCGCAGTTATATTTGTATGTTCCTCAAACGTGTCCATGTCGAATTTTTCAAAAATGGCAGAAATGGCTGATCTTACAAGCTTACAACATGTCACGTTGTGACGTGTTGTAAGCTTGTAGAAAATATGTAGGAAAGATGTTTCTTAATTATTAAGCGTGCATTCGGATATGCGCACCGGGAATGTGCTCATTTGTCTTTTCTTTTTTTTGTGCGCTGGGCGGTCACGTCACAGAAGCGCACCTTATTTTCTTTTTAAATAGTTAAAACCTGGGCCATGGTTAAGCGCACCAGATTTTCGGAATAAACAAAAAGCACACCAATGCGCTCAAGTGCGAGTTTTGCTCTGTGCAATTTGCGATTACGATTCCTAAAAGGCAAAATAT
This sequence comes from Electrona antarctica, assembly GCF_951216825.1. Taxonomy (NCBI): domain Eukaryota; kingdom Metazoa; phylum Chordata; class Actinopteri; order Myctophiformes; family Myctophidae; genus Electrona; species Electrona antarctica. Next base: position 6,429,175 of record NC_136811.1, read on the forward strand.
GAACAACAATAATGCAACGTTCCAATGTTCAATACACAAAAAAAACAATTAAATCGTTAATCACAAATTATTTGTGTGACAATTAATCGTCAACTTAACATTTGTAATGGTGACAGCCCTAGGAGGAGTCCTGACCACCACCACCAGGGGGCGAGCTACGACAAGCTGGGAACGGCAGCAGCGACCGCGGCGGAGGGACGGGAGCCGCCGACACCGCCGCCGCGAGAGCGAGGATCCCGCCGCAAAACTGACCGCACGAAGATGAGGAGAGTGGCATCGGTGACAGGAGGGGTGGAGCAGGACCCCGCCGCCGCCCCCCAGACCACCGTGATCGCCCCCCAGACCACCGTGCTCGACTCCAGTGCCCTCCAGCAGCAGGAAGGGGAGGAGGAGGAGGAGGTGGAGGGCGAGGGATCCAAACCGGTGACCGCAAGTGGGCTCGGGCTGGGCGGTGGGCAGCGGCGGCGGCAGGGAGAGGAAGGCCGGAAGAGGAAGTGGAAGTCCCACGTGCCGCAGCAGTGTCCCGTGTGCCAGAAGGTCATCCACGACGCCAGGAACCTCCCTCGCCACATGGGCACGCACACGGAGAGAAGCTGCACGTACCTCAATGGGCTGGGGCTGTGTCTGTCGGTGGGGAACGTTGAACAGGAGGACCGCGTCCTCCAGACGTCCACCACCGTTAGTCCCCATGTCCAGAGCTCCATGCCTGCACAGACACCCACCACCGGTCCTCCCCATTTCCAGACCTCCATCTCTGCACAGACACCCACCACCCGTCCTCCCCGTGTCCAGAGCTCCATGCCTGCACAGACGTCCACCACCGGTCCTCCCCGTGTCCAGACCTCCATGAGGAGAGTGGCATCGGTGGGGGTGGAGCAGGACCCCACCGCCCCCCAGACCACCACCGTGCTCGACTCCACTGCCCTCCAGGGGCAGCAGCTCCGCCCCTCCCCCGCCCCCCTCCTCCACCGCTCGGAGCACAACGGAGGAGCAGCAGGAGGAGGAGGAGGAGTGGGGGAGGGAATCGGCCGGAGCTCCATGTCGGTGAACGGGGGCGCGGCGCACGTGCGTGCCCTCCTGACCCCGCCGCCCCATCACCCTCCTTCGTCGCCCGCCGCCACCCTAATGCCTCCTCCCCCCGCCGACGCTGCAGCCGCCCCCCCTGACCACCTCCTCCACCTCCTCAAGCACGAGGAGGAAGAGGAGGAGGGGGGCGAGGGATTCAGACCGGCGACCGGCGCTCCGCCCTCGGGCGAGGCTTTGCCGGCGTCCGTGCTGGCGGAGCGTGTGGGCTTGGTTGGGGCGGGGGGCGGCGGCGGCGGCAGGAAGAGGAGGTTTCCGTCCCAGATGCCGCAGCGGTGTCCCGTGTGTCAGAAGGTCATCCACGGCGCCGGGAAGCTCCCTCGCCACATGAGGACGCACGCGGAGAGAAGCTGCACGTACCTCAACGGGCTGGGGCTGTGCCTGTCGGTGGGGAACGTCGAACAGGAGGACTCGGAACTCGGCGCCCCCTCCACTACGAGTCCCGCCCACGCTTCCCCTCCGACCGCTGCCCAGTCTCAAACGCCCGCCGCCACCTCTCCCGCCCACCTGCCCCTGACCGGGACAGACTCCTGAGGGTCTCGGACACAAACTTCCTGCCAACATGTAGGATCCACGGGGGAGAGGAGCGGATGGGATTGGACAAAATGTCTTGAGAGTATTTTGTGCGGGCTCAGCTCATTGGCCGAGCTGCGTGGGGTCTATACGGAGTTGTATGTCTATATGTTGTTAGATGTGAACACTTGTCATCCATCTAGAATGTTGTTGTCTGAACCCATTTTGGGCGGGAACCCCTTTTGGTGTTTTAACTAAGCATTATGTTATACTTTAGCTATTGAAAAATAGCAGATCTACAAGCTCTACAAATGAACTTGTAGGTCTGCTATTTTTGAAAAATCGTAAAAATGCGGAACTAATCTTTGAATATATATTCCTTCAGAGCGAATGTTTTTTTTATTTCGACGTCGGGCCAAAATGGGTTTACTCAGGGGTGTCCAAAGTGCGGCCTGCGGGCCAAATGCAACCCGGGGACAGTTTTTTTTAATTAACCTGTGCATTTCTCAGAGTATAATTTGTCAGGATTCCTTGTTGTCAAAAATGGCTATTTTATTTCATGTTTTACCTTGCATGTCTGGCTATAGTTGTGGCCCCTGGCCTAATCTAGTTGAATACCCCTGCCCTAAACCATTCAATGCTTCACAAACTAAACCAACAGTACTGTTTTGAAATCAATTCTATGACATGGTAGACGGATGTGTTTTGATTGATTGAATACTTCATTACCGTTTGCAAGAAACGTACAGTTATACAACAAGAAGTAGACATCACCTATTCTGTATTATCATGTTTACTTCAGGAGTTCTAATGCATAATACATTATTTGGTAATGGTGGAAAATAAAATGGCTGCCATGGCCACCAGGGGCGTTTCTGCGATGGCTCCAAATCTGAAGATGTTCAGGGCCCCAAACTGTAAAGTACTTTTATGAAAAAGTGAAAAATTTTCGTCTCAATCTTACTGACTATAATTCATCTCAATCTTATGGACTATAATTCATCAAGACATATTGGTGGCGTCGCTGAGTTGATTCCCTCTCTGCCGTGGCTTCAGAAGAACAGCTGTTGGTTTTAAAACACACAACACATCATTTCAAAGTGTGGAACTTTGAACTCGTTCATAAGCAATACATTTATTTGATGCATTTTGGAACTCTGGGTTTGAACGAGGTATGCTGGACCCCCATCCCGACTGTGTACTTTTCATATATTCCTGGGAATAACGAACAGACGTATGAATGAATGCGTGAATTAATGAATTAATTAATTTCAGGTGGTGTGGTCATGGTAACCCTGCCAAACGAAGCTATGTGGGAGAAGTACTCTCCTTACCTTTTTACACTCAAGTAATAGTACCGATACCGCAACAACACTCTGTTACAAGTAAAAGTCCTTTCGTAAATTTGGTGTCGACGGGGGAAGAAAAGCCGTCCCAATTACAGTTGCAACCCAGGTCCATTTTTACTTCTAGAGCGTTTAAAGGACCACTTCACCACTTTTCAACCTATCTTCATATAATAGGTCCTCACTAATAATCATGATAAAATGGCACGATTTTTTTCTACTCAGTCTGTGTCTCATAGGAGGGCTGTGGGCAGTTTAGAAACCGTCTTCCAGTGACATTATTAGGCAGATTTTTTTTTAAACAAGATTTATTTTACAAAAATGTGACTACATTTGACTGGATTTTTTTGGAATTTTCGTTTTTTCATGTCATATGAAAGCAGGGAATCATAGCTTCAAATTTACATATTGGTTCAGTTTGACCCACCAGTTTTGGAGATATGGCTTATAGAGTAATGTCTTGCAGAGAAACAGCGAGTTGAGAAAACGGGCTTGAAAGGTTCACTTCTGTGGTCTCTAACATTACACCTAGCTACATGTTTAAGCATTTATTTCATATTTACATGTCGATTTCAGCTCTGACATTTATTTCAGACATGCTCAGTATGTGAAGAGTCTGCCTGTGCTATTAACTCCTTTTGGAGAAAAAAAATTTAAATAAACGTTTTTCTCCTCTGGTGAAAAGCTGGAATTTGCGCGATGGCAGGCTCTCAGTCAAATCTGGTCACAAATGTTTAGATTTTCATTATCGTGAGAACGATGGCTTCCATTTTCGCATTGCAACTTTTCAGGACTAGAAAGACTGCAGTTTCTATTAGCTTGTATTCCCCATCGATGATGTCACTGGAAGACGGTTTCTGAACTGCCCACAGCCCTCCTATGAGACACAGACCGAGTAGAAAAAAATTGCACCATTTATTCATGATTATTAGTGAGGACCTATTATACGAAGATAGGTTGTGAAATGGTCCTTTAAGTGGCTGAGATAGTTCCATTTCCGCTGATGTTTATTGTCTAGATTGTAGTTGTTTGTTTAGTGGAGTAGTTTGTAAATGATGTCAAGGTCTACATCATGTGTTGCCTTCCTTACCTTTTACTAACCGCACTGCTGCTTTGCCAATGCTTTCTTCAGTGCACTGCAAAGGTCCACCACGAGCAATTTGTCGACGTAAATCACTGATGATGAGCACCTGGTGAAATTCATGCAGATCTGCCGCGGCATACTAATTCCTACACGGGTTGTGCTTATAACCACGCCCCCGGGCAAGTTAAGTGTACTGAGGTTAGGTTTAGGTATAGTTTTACTGAGGTTAAGGTTAGGTTTAGGTATAGTTTTACTGAGGTTAAGGTTAGGTTTAGGCTGTCAATCACAGCGACTGGCCAATCACAGCGCGTCCTTGCACAACCCGTGTAGGCTTTGGTATGTCGCACATCTGCCCTCCCATGCTCTCTCTCTGCAAGCAGTCGCATACATCTTGTTCAAAGCCAGAGAGAGAAGGTGCTGCCACACTATCGAAAGAGCCATGCACGTTCTCGGCTGCGCGCAGCTTACATTTTTTGCGCGACGGCCAGATTCCCGGAAACGCTCTCCTCTGTGCAAAAAGTCAGCGGAGGTGGAGCTTCTTTTCCATCCACCAGCTGTCTAAAAACTCGGAATTTAAGCTGCGCAGAGCTTAAGAAGTGCGTGGCTGTCGACCGTTTTGCGCTTAGGTGTGGAAAGGGCTAGAGAGAGTGTGACAGGAGAGGTGAGGAGGGAGAATGTTCAAGGTTAGTTAGGGCTTCAAATCAGTTGCACCATTATTAAATCAAATATCTTTTGAACGCTGGGGGGCTTGGACAGACCGACACATGAGAAAAGTCCAGGGTACACCTGGAATCTAACTTTTTGGATATGTAGAACATAGAACTCGTGACTTTAATTGAATCCTAAAGTCTATGTGGTTGTTCCTCCTGTTGGCGGCGTCTGAGAACTTGCTAACAACACTGGACCAGGGCTAGGATGTCCAGTTAAAAAAAAGGGGGAAAAAAGACTTGGCCACAGTTGGGTAACTAGAAAAAGTGCACAGGTTTCCACCAGGATATCGTTTGTGACGGAACAGTATATTCATAATGCTTAGTAATGTTATAAAGATGAATGCATGTTGTGTTTTCAATAAATGGCTGGCATACATTACATGATTACATGACTGTAAAGATCACTTGCGTGATATTTTGATACAATCTGAAAGACTAATAATGAAATGCCCCACCTTCCTAATTGTAATAAATTGATCTATTTCTAGCAGCACTATGTTTGTATGTTTGCTTACTTGTTTAACAAAGCAATAACAACCATCCATAAATGTAGGGTCTTGACTGTATTACTTTGTATAGGAGAGACAGTTTAATTGCCAGTCAAAGCAAAGACTGGAGGATGGCACGTCCTTGCCGGACATGCTTGCAGAAACTCTTGGGTAACGAACGACTCAGGACACAAGCCTTAGAGAATTAAGCAATATTACACGAGAGGGTGTGGGTTAACGTGATTATTGCCACGACAGGGATGCGGTGAGGAACGAGACGAAGTCGAGTTCCGCAAGCATCACTGAAGTGGCAATAATCACGTTAACCCACACCCTCGAGTGTAATATTGCAATTATACAACAGTTACCCTTAACACTAAGAAAATCGCTGAAAGTATATATTTTTTTAATGACAGATGTAGTCACTACGACCACAAATGTCCCAAAAAACTAGCTAGCCTAGCCACCGAGTTTGCTAGCGCTCTGGGAAAACAGAGCAGCTGAATTCTTTGTTTTGATTAGGTGGTGAATGGTGCTGGTTTAACCCACGGCTAGAAGGCTGTTTCAACCAATCAGATTGCTTCCTCGAAACGACCTGTGGTATAATTTTGGTTCCTACCTAAACTACTGCGCTGAAACAGGCAGTTATAGTGGACCCCCACAGATAATAATGCAGCTGGTAATTAATTGATTTAATCAATTTGGGCTTGTTCAGCTTCACTTTCCATAGAACAGCTTGACACATTGACAGGACCGGGATTCGAACCCAGGACTTTCTGCTTGCCAGGATGTTATTCTCCAAAACATGCTGCAGAGTGAAAGTTGGAGGAACTCAGCTGGATTTGAACTCACAATCTCTAGCTCACAAGGATGTTGTCTTTATAAGGGTGCCACTGAGCTCTCTGTGCTTTCTCATAGTCTGTCTTCTGTTTTAAGTTGTTCTTCTTGGTGTCACTTTAAATGGGGCCTTGGGATCATGTGCAGAACATTGTAATGGTGTTTGCTGTGCATCAAAGGTGTCTTTAGTGCTTTTAAGTGTTATCATGGATGTTAATCAGATAACACAGAGGAGAAACCATGACAGAACACAGAGAGCCTGGTAGCTCAATGTGTTAAGTGGCTGTCCACATGATCCAGCCATTGTAGGTTCAAATCCCACTCGGGTCTTTACTCTGATACTTTACTTTGAAGAAAGAAGAAGACAAAGGCACCGAGAAATCTCACTCAGTCATGCTAAGGTAGTGATGGTGCAGTTGGTAAAGAAATGGACCTCAAAGTTTGTGCATTGTGGTGCGGCGAACCAGTTGTAGTAGTAGTTTCTTACTGAGTTATTTAACTTAAACGCCCATACACACTTTATAATTCAGCTTACTGTGGAGACACATGCTGGAACTTTTTACTTTGAAATGTTTTGTAGTTTCTGAGTTATTTAACTTAAACGCCCAATGCATTCCCAATGGCAATAGCACAAACTTTGGCATGCTACTAGTCCTACATAGGCCTACTTACATTTAGAAACCCCATTCAAACCTATTTAGGTTCATCTTACGGTGGACATGTTTGCCTGAAAAGGAATCTTTGAAATGTTTCATCGTTTTAGAAATATAGTGCTTTCAAATTTGAGAGATTTACAATGGGGCTCAATGGCAGATATTGGCACGTCAAAAAAGCACTTTCACCTAGAAACTCCATTCACACTTTTTATAATTCAGCTAACTGTGGAGACACATGCTGGAACTTTTTACTTTGAAATGTTTTGTAGTTTCTGAGTTATTTATTGGGAACGCCCAATGCATTCCCAATGGCAATAGCACAAACTTTGGCATGCTACTACTCCTACATACTTACACCTAGAAACCCCATTCAAACCTATTTAGGTTCATCTTACGGTGGACATGTTTGCCTGAAAAGGAATCTTTGAAATGTTTCATCGTTTTAGAAATATAGTGCTTTCAAATTTGAGAGATTTACAATGGGGCTCAATGGCAGATATTGGCACGTCAAAAAAGCACTTTCACCTAGAAACTCCATTCACACTTTTTATAATTCAGCTTACTGTGGAGACACATGCTGGAACTTTTTACTTTGAAATGTTTTGTAGTTTCTGAGTTATTTAACTTAAACGCCCAATGCATTCCCAATGGCAATAGCACAAACTTTGGCATGCTACTACTCCTACATACTTACACCTAGAAACCCCATTACAACCTATTTAGGTTCATCTTACGGTGGACATGTTTGCCTGAAAAGGAATCTTTGAAATGTTTCATCGTTTTAGAAATATAGTGCTTTCAAATTTGAGACACTTATAATGGGGCTCAATGGCAGATATTGGCACGTCAAAAAAGCACTTTCACCTAGAAACTCCGTTCACACTTTTTATAATTCAGCTTACTCTGGAGACACATGCTGGAACCTTTTACTTTGAAATGTTTAGTAGTTTCTGAGTTATTTAACTTAAACGCCCAATGCATTCCCAATGGCAATAGCACAAACTTTGGCATGCTACTACTCCTACATACTTACACCTAGAAACCCCATTCAAACCTATTTAGGTTCATCTTACGGTGGACATGTTTGCCTGAAAAGGAGTCTTTGAAATGTTTCATCGTTTTAGAAATATAGTGCTTTCAAATTTGAGAGATTTACAATGGGGCTCAATGGCAGATATTGGCACGTCAAAAAAGCACTTTCACCTAGAAACTCCATTCACACTTTGTATAATTCAGCTTACTGTGGAGACACATGCTGGAACTTTTTACTTTGAAATGTTTTGTAGTTTCTGAGTTATTTAACTTAAACGCCCAATGCATTCCCAATGGCAATAGCAAAAACGTTGGCATGCTACTAGTCCTACATACTTACACCTAGAAACCCCATTCAAACCTATTTAGGTTCATCTTACGGTGGACATGTTTGCCTGAAAAGGAATCTTTTAAATGTTTCATCGTTTTAGAAATATAGTGCTTTCAAATTTGAGAGATTTATAATGGGGCTCAATGGCAGATATTGGCACGTCAAAAAAGCACTTTCACCTAGAAACTCCTTTCACACTTTTTATAATTCAGCTTACTGTGGAGACACATGCTGGAACCTTCTACTTTGAAATGTTTAGTAGTTTCTGAGTTATTTAACTTAAACGCCCAATGCATTCCCAATGGCAATAGCACAAACTTTGGCATGCTACTAGTCCTACATACTTACACCTAGAAACCCCATTTAAACCTAGTTAGGTTCATCTTACGGTGGACATGTTTGCCTGAAAAGGAATATTTGAAATGTTTCATTGTTTTAGAAATATAGTGCTTTCAAATTTGAGACATTTATAATGGGGCTCAATGGCAGATATTGGCACGTCAAAAAAGCACTTTCACCTAGAAACTCCATTCACACTTTTTCTAATTCAGCTAACTGTGGAGACACATGCTGGAACCTTTTACTTTGAAATGTTTTGTAGTTTCTGAGTTATTTAACTTAAACGCCCAATGCATTCCCAATGGCAATAGCACAAACTTTGGCATGCTACTACTCCTACATACTTACACCTAGAAACCCCATTAAAACCTATTTAGGTTCTACTTACGGTGGACATGTTTGCCTGAAAAGGAATCTTTGAAATGTTTTATCGTTTTAGAAATATAGTGCTTTCAAATTTGAGACATTTACAATGGGGCTCAATGGCAGATATTGGCACGTCAAAAAAGCACTTTCACCTAGAAACTCCATTCACACTTTTTATAATTCAGCTTACTGTGGAGACACATGCTGGAACTTTTTACTTTGAAATGTTTTGTAGTTTCTGAGTTATTCAACTTAAACACCCAATGCATTCCCAATGGCAATAGCAAAAACTTTGAAATGCTACTAGTCCTACATACTTACACCTAGAAACCCCATTCAAACCTATTTAGGTTCATCTTATGGTGGACATGTTTGCCTGAAAAGGAATCTTTGAAATGTTTCATCGTTTTAGAAATATAGTGCTTTCAAATTTGAGAGATTTACAATGGGGCTCAATGGCAGATATTGGCACGTAAAAAAACACTTTCACCTAGAAACTCCATTCGCACTTTTTCTAATTCAGCTTACTGTGGAGACACATGCTGGAACTTTTTACTTTGAAATGTTTTTGTAGTTTCTGAGTTATTTAACTTAAACGCCCAATGCATTCCCAATGGCAATAGCAAAAACGTTGGCATGCTACTAGTCCTACATACTTACACCTAGAAACCCCATTCAAACCTATTTAGGTTCATCTTACGGTGGACATGTTTGCCTGAAAAGGAATCTTTGAAATGTTTCATCGTTTTAGAAATATAGTGCTTTCAAATTTGAGAGATTTACAATGGGGCGCAATGGCAGATATTGGCATGTCAAAAAAGCACTTTCACCTAGAAACTCCATTCACACTTTTTATAATTCAGCTAACTGTGGAGACACATGCTGGAACTTTTTACTTTGAAATGTTTAGTAGTTTCTGAGTTATTTAACTTAAACGCCCAATTCATTCCCAATGGCAATAGCACAAACTTTGGCATGCTACTAGTCCTACATACTTACACCTATAAACCCCATTCAAACCTATTTAGGTTCATCTTACGGTGGACATGTTTGCCTGAAAAGGAATCTTTGAAATGTTTCATCGTTTTATAAATATAGTGCTTTCAAATTTGAGACATTTATAATGGGGCTCAATGGCAGATATTGGCACGTCAAAAAAGCACTTTCACCTAGAAACTCCTTTCACACTTTTTATAATTCAGCTTACTGTGGAGACACATGCTGGAACTTTTTACTTTGAAATGTTTTGTAGTTTCTGAGTTATTTAACTTAAACGCCCAATGCATTCCCAATGGCAATAGCACAAACTTTGGCATGCTACTAGTCCTACATACTTACACCTAGAAACCCCATTCAAACCTATTTAGGTTCATCTTACGGTGGACATGTTTGCCTGAAAAGGAACATTTGAAATGTTTCATCGTTTTAGAAATATAGTGCTTTCAAATTGGAGACATTTATAATGGGGCTCAATGGCAGATATTGGCACGTCAAAAAAGCACTTTCACCTAGAAACTCCATTCACACTTTTTATAATTCAGCTAACTGTGGAGACACATGCTGGAACCTTTTACTTTGAAATGTTTTGTAGTTTCTGAGTTATTTAACTTAAACGCCCAATGCATTCCCAATGGCAATAGCACAAACTTTGGCATGCTACTACTCCTACATACTTACACCTAGAAACCCCATTCAAACCTATTTAGGTTCATCTTACGGTGGACATGTTTGCCTGAAAAGGAATCTTTGAAATGTTTCATCGTTTTAGAAATATAGTGCTTTCAAATTTGAGAGATTTACAATGGGGCTCAATGGCAGATATTGGCATGTCAAAAAAGCACTTTCACCTAGAAACTCCTTTCACACTTTTTATAATTCAGCTTACTGTGGAGACACATGCTGGAACTTTTTACTTTGAAATGTTTTGTAGTTTCTGAGTTATTTAACTTAAACGCCCAATGCATTCCCAATGGCAATAGCAAAAACGTTGGCATGCTACTAGTCCTACATACTTACACCTAGAAACCCCATTCAAACCTATTTAGGTTCATCTTACGGTGGACATGTTTGCCTGAAAAGGAATCTTTGAAATGTTTCATCGTTTTAGAAATATAGTGCTTTCAAATTGGAAACATTTATAATGGGGCTCAATGGCAGATATTGGCACGTCAAAAAAGCACTTTCACCTAGAAACTCCATTCACACTTTTTATAATTCAGCTAACTGTGGAGACACATGCTGGAACCTTTTACTTTGAAATGTTTTGTAGTTTCTGAGTTATTTAACTTAAACGCCCAATGCATTCCCAATGGCAATAGCACAAACTTTGGCATGCTACTACTCCTACATACTTACACCTAGAAACCCCATTCAAACCTATTTAGGTTCATCTTACGGTGGACATGTTTGCCTGAAAAGGAGTCTTTGAAATGTTTCATCGTTTTAGAAATATAGTGCTTTCAAATTTGAGAGATTTACAATGGGGCTCAATGGCAGATATTGGCACGTCAAAAAAGCACTTTCACCTAGAAACTCCATTCACACTTTTTATAATTCAGCTTACTGTGGAGACACATGCTGGAACTTTTTACTTTGAAATGTTTTGTAGTTTCTGAGTTATTTAACTTAAACGCCCAATGCATTCCCAATGGCAATAGCACAAACTTTGGCATGCTACTAGTCCTACATACTTACACCTAGAAACCCCATTCAAACCTATTTAGGTTCATCTTACGGTGGACATGTTTGCCTGAGAAGGAATCTTTGAAATGTTTCATCGTTTTAGAAATATAGTGCTTTCAAATTTGAGAGATTTATAATGGGGCTCAATGGCAGATATTGGCACGTCAAAAAAGCACTTTCACCTAGAAACTCCTTTCACACTTTTTATAATTCAGCTTACTGTGGAGACACATGCTGGAACCTTCTACTTTGAAATGTTTAGTAGTTTCTGAGTTATTTAACTTAAACGCCCAATGCATTCCCAATGGCAATAGCACAAACTTTGGCATGCTACTAGTCCTACATACTTACACCTAGGAACCCCATTTAAACCTAGTTAGGTTCATCTTACGGTGGACATGTTTGCCTGAAAAGGAATATTTGAAATGTTTCATCGTTTTAGAAATATAGTGGTTTCAAATGTGAGACATTTATAATGGGGCTCAATGGCAGATATTGGCACGTCAAAAAAGCACTTTCACCTAGAAACTCCATTCACACTTTTTATAATTCAGCTAACTGTGGAGACACATGCTGGAACCTTTTACTTTGAAATGTTTTGTAGTTTCTTAGTTATTTAACTTAAACGCCCAATGCATTCCCAATGGCAATAGCACAAACTTTGGCATGCTACTACTCCTACATACTTACACCTAGAAACCCCATTAAAACCTATTTAGGTTCTACTTACGGTGGACATGTTTGCCTGAAAAGGAATCTTTGAAATGTTTCATCGTTTTAGAAATATAGTGCTTTCAAATTTGAGACATTTACAATGGGGCTCAATGGCAGATATTGGCACGTCAAAAAAGCACTTTGACCTAGAAACTCCATTCACACTTTTTATAATTCAGCTTACTGTGGAGACACATGCTGGAACATACTAAGAAAGACACTAACATACTATGACACTAAGAAAGACCCTAACATACTATGACACTAACATGACACTAAGAAAGACACTAACATACTATGACACTAAGAAAGACACTAACATACTATGACACTAAGACACTAACATACTATGACACAAGGAAAAACACTAATATACTATGACACTAAGACACTAACATACTATGACACTAAGACACTAACATACTATGACACAAGGAAAAACACTAATATACTATGACACTAAGACACTAACATACTATGACACTAAGAAAGACACTAATATACTATGCCACTAAGAAAGACACTAACATAGAATGACACTAAGAAAGACACAAACATACAATAGTATGACACTTACTGTCATATAAGGTTCATAGTTAGTGTCATATAATAAGTTTCATAGTAATATAGTTTCACAGTGAGGGAGTTTCATAGTGAGTCTCATGACTTTCATAGTAATATAGTTTCATAGTGAGTCTCATGACTTTCATAGTAATATAGTTTCATAGTGAGTCTCATGACTTTCATAGTAATATAGTTTCATAGTGAGTCTCATGACTTTCATAGTAATATAGTTTCATAGTGAGTCTCATGACTTTCATAGTAATATAGTTTCATAGTGAGTCTCATGACTTTCATAGTAATATAGTTTCATAGTGAGTCTCATGACTTTCATAGTAATATAGTTTCATAGTGAGTCTCATGACTTTCATAGTAATATAGTTTCATAGTGAGTCTCATGACTTTCATAGTAATATAGTTTCATAGTGAGTCTCATGACTTTCATAGTAATATGGTTTCAAATATGTTATACAGGGTGGTCAACGACTTTTTACAGTTCAGCCTCAATAAATGGTAAATGGTAAATGGTGCATTTATATAGCGCCTTTATCCAAGGCGCTTTACATAGATTGTGCATTACATTCACCCATTCACACACACATTCATACACCGATTGCAGCGGAAACCATGCAAGGTACCAACCAGCACATCGGGAGCAATTTGGGGTTCAGTGTCTTGCCCAAGGACACTTCGACATGTAGACAGGAGGAGCCGGGATTCGAACCGCCGACCCATGGATCATTGGATGACCTGCTCTACCTCTTGAGCCACAGTCGCCTCAATGAACTAACTTAGATTTCACTTAAAGAGTTTTCCCGATCAACTTTTTACATTTACAGTTTTTACATTTTTGTGTTTTTGTATGCATAGCTTATCTCTCAACATGACTTTTTATTTACAGGGATAAGCTAGCATATCACAATGTTATGCAGTGTCTTCCTATTATAGATAATGTAATGCATGCGTTTCTGTAGTTTTCCACAAATCAGTGTCAGGTACTCCATGTCTCTAATGGCACCACAATTCCACAGCTGGTGTAGAGGTCAGAGGTGTCCTCATGATGCATCAGGTAACCCAGACAAAAATAAATAAAAGCAAAAGATTTAGTTACACAGACATAATAAACAAAATTGGTTGTTATAGCAAAAGCTAACTTAGTTGTTATAGCAAAAGCTATAACAACCTGATTACCGGGTGTGCCAAACTTTTTTCAGTTGTTTCTAATGTGATTTTTCACGTAGAATCTACCTTGTACATTTTTGAGTGGTGCAAACCACTCCAACAACTGGCTTTGTACCTGTGTACCCATGTTTGTTCGTACCAAAAAAACGAGCATGGTTGCTATGGTTAGCAACCAAAAAAACGAGCATGGTTGCTATGGTTAGTATGTGACGTCACTGACATCACAGATATCACGTCAGAGTGAATCAATCTCTATCAATCTCTACAATAAATGTGTAGTTGCACCACTCAGTTCACACGGGTGTGATTTTTGTATCGCGTATAGTTAATGAGATAATTTGCATATGGTTAATGGTAAATGGTGCATTTATATAGCGCCTTTATCCAAGGCGCTTTACCTGTACATAGATTGTGCATTACATTCAACCATTCACACACACATTCATACACCGATTGTAGCAGGAGCCATGCAAGGTACCAACCAGCACATCAGGAGCAATTTGGCTGGGGGGGACACTGGGGGGGTCACTGGAACACTGGCTGGGGGGACACTGGGGGGTCACTGGGGGGGGTCACTGGGGGGACACTGGCTGGGGGGGTAACTGGGTAACTCTCCCAGTGACGCCCCCAGGCAGTGTCCCCCAGTGTCCCCCTGAGCCAGTGTCCCCCCAGAAGTTAGGCAGGCTAGATGTTAGGCAGGCTTGCAGACAAGACAGACACAGACAGACAGACATATGTCCCCCCCGCCCAGTGTCCCCCCAACCAGTGTCCCCCCCAGCCAGTGTGTCCCAGTGTGTCCCCAGCCAGTGTGTCCCAGTGCGTCCCCAGCCAGTGCCCCCCCAGCCAGTGTGTCCCCAGCCAGTGTGTCCCAGTGTGTCCCCAGCCAGTGCCCCCCCAGCCAGTGTGTCCCCAGCCAGTGTGTCCCCCGGCCATGTGTCCCCCCAGCCAATGTGTCCCAGTGTCCCCCCAGCCAGTGTTGTTACATATGCATAATATATACTGATTAACCACAATAAACATGCTAGAATCTTACACTGCAAAATTAGCTTACCTTAAATACACAGGTCAAGCATCTAAGCTAGCACACAGTTAATATTAGCTCACAAAAAATGGGTACCATGTTTAGTTTTTACTCCAATCAGTTTAGCTTTTCAATTAAACAAACTAGAATTTTGCGGGCCTTCGGCCCGCTCATCCTAGCACCACGCGTCGCAAATGGGAAGAAGGCAATAGCGGAAAGGCGATACTCGATACTGTTTTTTTGTTTGTTTTTTTTACTTGGAAAAGCAAACATGGCAACCATGATGTTTTCATATATCCAGTTGCTTGGAAAGTGCAAACTTGGCAACCTGGCTGAGTGGCCCTGTTGTTTGTTTTGCTTGTTTTTATTTCCATCTAAAAGCAAGCATGGCAAGTGGCAATGTTTCTATATACCAAGTTGCTTGGATGTCGTAAATGTGGCAACCTAGCGGGAATAGTATACTGTTCTCCTCTGTACTGTAGTCCTCTGTACTGTACTGTACTGTACTGTACTGTACTGTACTGTACTGTACTGTACTGTACTGTACTGTACTGTACTGGACTCCGCTGTACTGTACTGTACTGTGCTGTACTGTGCTGTACTCCACTGTACTCTACTCTACTCTACTCTACTCTACTGTACTGTACTCCACTGTACTCCACTGTACTGCACTGTACTGTACTGTACTCCGATGTACTGTACTGTACTGTACTGTACTGTACTGTACTGTACTGTACTGTACTGTACTGTACTGTACTGTACTGTATTCCACTGTACTGTATTCCACTGTACTATACTCCACTGTACTGTACTCTATTCCACTGTACTGTATTCCACTGTACTGTATTCCACTGTAATGTACTGTACTCCACTGTACTGTACCATACTCCACTGTACTGTACTCCACTGTACTGTACTGTACTGTACTGTACTGTACTGTACTGTACTGTACTGTACTGTACTGTACTCCACTGTACTCCACTGTACTGTACTGTACTTCACTGTACTGTACTGTACTGTACTGTACTGTACTCCTCTGTTCTGCTCTCTTCTCTTCTGTACTGTACTGTACTGTACTGTAGCGTACTGTATGGTTCGGGCCAGGGGGTAGATGCACTGCTTCTCTGTTGCAGGCCAGGGGTAGATGCACTGAGTCTCTGTTGCAGGCCAGGGGTAGATGCACTGTGTCTGTTTCAGGCCAGGGGTAGATGCACTGTGTCTCTGTTGCAGGCCAGGGGTAGATGCACTGCGTCTCTTTCCCAGGCCAGGGGTAGATGCACTGCGTCTCTTTCCCAGGCCAGGGGTAGATGCAGTGCGTCTCTGTTGCAGGCCAGGGGTAGATGCACTGTGTCTCTGTTGCAGTCCAGGGGTAGATGCACTGTGTCTCTGTTGCAGGCCAGGGGTAGATGCACTGTGTCTCTGTTGCAGCCCAGGGGAAGATGCACTGCTTCTAAGATGTATGGCCAGGAGATGCACTACTTCTCTGGTGGGACACATGGCTTCTCTGGTCCAGGTGTACTCTGCAATCAGCATGATTCAAATTTGATTTGGAATTAGAAATAAATGGCTGGTGCATTAGACAGTCCATCCTGGACACGAAGAGACAGAGCAAAGCAGTCAAGACATTTATTTCACAGGTTACATTCATATTTAAGCAAACTCAAATTAAACAGATGGATGTTGAATCGTTGCTGCACTATGCAGTTCAGCTGGACTGCAGTGACATAGCAAACCAAATATAGTATCAATATGTTGCATAAAACTCAAAATATGAACGGCAATTAATACTTAATTCTTACGTCTTCCTTGGCTTAGGTTTTTGAATAGATTTTGGCAAGTCGTAGGCCTACGTCAATAGATAAAACATAGAAACATAATAACTTACTTCTTCGCCTTTTGCTTTTAATAGGAGAATCCGTCCCAAGGTCAGTGTGCAGAACCGCATCTGGTAGCTTTAACCTTGCCTCATTGTAGGCCTAATCATCTGCAAAATAATAACAATTGTAACAATTGTGAGGGACATTGACTGTCCCTCACAATTAATGGTCAGTTAGTTAGTCCAGGGGTTCTCAACGTTTTTGGCTGGGGACCCCCAGAAATGCTTTGGCCATGTCTCGCACAACTCACAACTCTGACCGTGTATGGTTCCCAGCCTTCTCCAGGTTGTTCTTTACTGTTTGTGGCCTTCACGGCATCTACTTTGCATGGTGGCCACATGCATTCCTTTCCATTTACCCAATTCGATGGCACCACTTCATTAGTTTTCTCAAAAACAACAATGTGATACATTGCCTACAGATAATGAAAACCATATATTTTGTTCAGTTATTTGTTAGAACTCACAACTTGAGAACAATATGAGAAGACACACATGCATACATATGCAACATGGTGTTAAGCATTTGTACTCAAGCCCTGTCATTCAAATGAGCACTACAACCTTCTAAGAGCCAACAAGACCAACGAGGACCACATCACACATTGTAAATCGTATCTTCATGTAATGCTCATTATAAGATGGCACCAGTGTTTCCCCTACTGTATATGCATTATTGTGTGGCGGCCACCACACAATCATAACCAGCCACCACAGTATGATTTTTAGTAGGCGGCCGTGAATAGGCCAAAAAAAAGGCAAATAACTGCAAAAGACAGCAAAAAAAAGAAGCAAAAACAAAATCACAAAAATGTCACACGTGCTAGGGGAAACACATGTTGTAAATAAATTAGAAAGTATTGCCTATGAAGACTGCCAAAATGCTCAACAAATGAAACCAGTAAAGAATGTGCAAGGTCATTCATCCTCAAACAATATTCCGAGCTTGCCAAAATGTATACACACCAACAGACAAAAGCATAAAATTGTCATAGATTTGAGACTTTAACACACATTTCAGTACAACAGGACCAGTATACTGTACAACAAAAATTGCCGTAGTTCTGTTGCCATCCATCTGCCTCTCTCAGCCAGTGTACGTGGTCTTCTGGCAAACTCGATTGGAATGTAATCATTCAAAGCAAGTAGTCTCTCTGAAACCAACGTGCATGACACAGACATATGACAAGACAACTCAAGTAGACCCTTTGTTCACCCCTAAGCACACCAAGTGCATGTAATTGCGAACGCAGTGAGCACTAACTATAGAAGCTGGCCTACACTGTCTGTCTGTCTGTCTGTCTGTCTGTCTGTCTGTCTGTCTGTCTGTCTGTCTGTCTGTCTGTCTGTCTGTCTGTGTGTCACACTGTAACACCACCGGCCCGCCACCAGAGGGCGCAGCTGTATCACACAAAAAAGAAAACACACACACACACACACATAAACAAAACTTAACTTAAAAAAAAAAACAAGAAAACTTAAAAAAAAACACACACACGCACGCACGCACACATACACACACACTTTTCTTTCTTAAAGGTATATTCAGTGATTTCACAAATGTCACTTATTTTTGAGTGGTGCAAACCACTCCAACAACTGGCTTTGTACCCGTGTAACCGTGTTTGTTCGTACCAAAAAAACGAGCATGGTTGCTATGGTCACTGACATTACGTCAGACCACAGCTGATCAGGCTATATAAGACCTTGCACCACTCAGTTCACACGGGTGTGATTTTTTCTTATTTTTTGGATAATCCTCCCTACTATAAAGTGTGCTGACCATATAAGGAGTTCCTCCCTGTCCCCAGTGAGCCCCTGGGGTCAGAAAACCCTAGTTTCGGTTTGGGCTTTGGGCACTTGTCACGTCCATAGTATGCAGTATGTGATTTAGGCTAACACCTCTGATAAATGCTCGGGCTGGCGTGTCTCACACAACAGAGGTCACGTCACATTCAAAATAAATGTTAAAAACAAACCCACTGCTCAGTGTTTTTAATTCATTTATCAGATGTTGCAAATATTCTGACAAAGATTTAGGTTTAGACTCACCACAAAAAGACCAATTACCACTGGTTTCTTACTGTGCCCCTGTAACATGTCAAGTAATGGCCAAAATGGAGTACCCTTGCTCTTAAAAAGTGGCAGGCCATCACAATTCAGCTGTAGTCATAAGGTACGCCCATCGGGAAGAATAGACCACAATTTGTCCAGAATACAATGAAATTCATTCACTATTCCAAAATAGTGAAATACTCCTACTCCTCCTCTATTTTGTTTTTGTTCCGAGTAATGTTCTTCCATCTTTGCGTAGAAAGGGCTGATAGAGTGATCAGGGAAATGCCAAACTCAATGGCCCAGTCTGCCAGAGAAGACCTTAAATCACTGCAAGCATCAGTACTATTATCCCATGTGATAGATCTGGTAGATCTGCTATTTTGGTATTTTTGGGGACTTGTGTCAATATGTTCCCTTTTGGCCCAGACCGTGTTCTCCTTATCCTATTTATGTCATGTCACCCTCCACGTGCCTAATGATCTCAGCCCTATATTATCCGTTATATTATTATATCATTTATATTATGGATTGCCAGACGCCAAGTTAAAATTCACTGTCTGTCCCCTGCAGTCAAAAGTTAGCTGGCATATTGAGAGGTCTATTTGGATAAACACTGCATGTATTTGACCTTGGTGGCTAGTGAGAAAGTAGATAGGAGCATTTCTCTCTGTAAAGAGTTCACAGCTAGCCGGGAAGAAATGTTATCTTCAGGTTGCCATAGTAACGCCAGCCTCAGTGCTTTCCCGGCCTATGGCTTTCCATGACGGAACGAAGGAAGCTGTCACGATATCAGTCTCATCAGCTATGTGCTGGTCCAATGAGCAGTGCCAGCGTGGCATAGTGGAAATTAACTGTCTATTCCGCCAATGAAATGTGTATCAACAATTATATTCTACAGTATTAATGCCTTTGAAATGAATTGTTCGTCAGAGACTACCCTGTGCCCTTTTGGTGGTACAGGGGAGAGTAATTTGGCTGTGTGTGGATCTGTCCTGTCTCTCTGATCTGAAAATGAATTAACTAAACCATAATTGTTCTGACTCGACAATCATTCTTCTGGTGGACTCATCTTTTTAATTGACTACTAAAGGTATTTTTCTAAAAGAGTATTTCCTGCTTAAAGTAATCCTGTTAAAGCTAATGGTTAACTTGGTCATAGGCTCTCTGCCTAGTTGTGGTGCTGAGTATTCCTCCGTACTTTTAAATACTTTCTTAGAAGTATTTTTTTATAGTTATAGCCCTGTGTGGCTCAGTAATTCAGTATAATACAGTCCTTTTCTATCCTTGGTGAATCATTAATTGTCCCTTCTGCATTTTATATGCAACTAATGGGTTTTATCTTAATTATAAATCCATCACCATGTCCATCTCATCAATAGAATCAAACTTGTGTCCTGTCCACATATGCTCACCAGAATCAAACCTGTTTTCTGCCCACATATGCTCACCAGAATCAAACCTGTTTTCTGCCCACATATGCTCACCAGAATCAAACCTGTTTTCTGCCCACATATGCTCACCAGAATCAAACCTGTTTTCTGCCCACATATGCTCACCAGAATCAAACCTGTTTTCTGCCCACATATGCTCACCCTGTCTCTCCATCAACATCAGCTTGCATCTCTTCACATTCACCTGAAAGAAAATGTTTGATTTATTATTAACTAATAATAATACAGTATATTCAAACACAAGTTATTTTTACAGTTACCATATTAAAATGTTCAAGGTGCCGCAAGACAGTGTTGATTTAGTTGACTAATACTGCCATGACAAAAATGTACGACTACCTTTTTTCACTGATGAAAACTAAATGTAAACTAGTTTTAAATGAAAACTATAAGCTATGATGACTATGAATAAACTATTCAAGAATCAAGAGTTTGCTCTCATGGCTTTGTCACTGTTAGAAATGCATTATTATGGCAAAAACCTATTATGGGTCCATATTTAGATCAGTTATTAAAACAATGTCAATTTTTTTTAATTAATAATAATAATTACGGTATTAAGGTAACAAAAGTTTTCAAATAATTGTAGTGGAGTAAAAGTACAATATTTGCCTCTTCTGGTGGAGTAGAAGTATTGGAAATTGGAAATACTCAAAAGTAAAGTACAGATACCTCAAAATTGTACTTAAGTACAGTACATAAATGTACTTAGTTACTTTACACACTTTACACAATTAAGAGACTCAAACAAGTGGTGTTCATGTCAACAAAATGAGCAGAATGACCCTTTAATGTTTTGCCATGCTGTTGCCTCAGTAACCAATTAAGGCTAGCAGCTAGCTAGCTTATTAGTGGTTAGCATCAAACTTCTTCATAAACATCACTACAATGTTACAGTGTACAAAGTATGATTAAAACACCAAGACAACATTCTCATAACCCCAGTTGGTTTCTATAAAGTATCTGGACTCAAACAAGCAAATTAAGTATGTTATGACATGGATAGCATTAGCAACAGGCTTGGGGCCTAGTGTGGTTTCACAACATTAAACTTGACTGAATTATCTTTGCTTCAGGATCACAGTCTGGACTCCAATAAGAGAATGGCTCATCAGCTGTATTATGGAAATAATTCTGTGTCT
The DNA here is from genome assembly GCF_951216825.1 of Electrona antarctica. NCBI lineage: Eukaryota > Metazoa > Chordata > Actinopteri > Myctophiformes > Myctophidae > Electrona > Electrona antarctica. Next base: position 6,450,647 of record NC_136811.1, read on the forward strand.
TTTTTCATACCACTTAGTTGTTCACAGCTTGTTCTCAGCCACCAGGCATCAAATCACCTGGAAGGAAGTGCAGTTTACAGAACAGGGAGCAGTTTCTGAATATATTGGGGTGACTGTGGCTCAAGGAAGCTCTGAGAAGGAAGGGAAGTGGTCACATGACTGGGCTGCGCCATGACACTTTCATGGACACTTTCATGGGAGCCAAACTCACACCGGAAGTGCAATGAATACATGGCAGTGAATGGAGCCGGCTTTACCAGCTCATAACAAACATTATTCATGAACAATTGAGACCTTTTGTAAAGTAATCACTTCTGGAAAATAACAGAAGACATATCACAGGTTGTTTTCTAATCACTTACTTTTCGATGTGCACAGAATGCACAGTATATAATTTTATCTGAGGATCTAATCAGCAGCAGGTGTCGTTTCTGGCTCCGAAGTATCGCGAGATTTGGCTGCCAGACAGGAAACGGTGGGAAGTATCACGATACTTGGTGCGTTCAGAAAGGTACTTTGTGCTCTTTAGATACCATACCTCTATAAAGATTACACAGTGTACACATCGAATAGCAACACAGCAGACAAATGTGTTACATGTCTTCTGTTATTTTCCAGAAGTGATTACTTTACAAAAGGTCTCAATTGTTCATAAATAATGTTCATGAGCTGGTCACTGAGCTCTTATTGACTCCAGTGCATTCTGCCAAACTTCCGGGTAGTTTGGCTCCCATGAAGTGTCCATGAAAGTGTCATGGCGCAGCCCAGTCATGTGACCACTTCACTTCCTTCTCAGAGCTTCCTTGCTGTGGCTCAGGAGGTAGAGCAGGTCGTCCAATGATCCCTGGGTCGGCGTTTCGAATCCCGGCTCCTCCTGTCCACATGTCGAAGTGTCCTTGGGCAAGACACTGAACCCTACATTGCCTCCAATGAGTCGGTCGGTGTAAACTTGCCACCATTGGTGTGTGAATGTGGGAAGTGAGGACGCTGGCGTCGACTGTTCGCCTCTTCACCTCCCAATGTATGAATGAATGAACCATTGTAAAGCGCTTTGAGCACTTGGAAAAGCGCTATAAAAATGCAATTCATTATTGTGTACAATTGTTCTCTGGTGAGCACAACAAGCCACGACACCGTCACACCTCTAAATCCTAATGATCTCCTAAGTAGGCGTGGTTTGCTTCTGTTCCGACAGATATTTTATTATCACAGCCTACTGCTGCACAATAAGTTTTAGCATTGTGACATAGTCAATCAAACTTTTGTCTTGTTTTTAGAAAAGCTTTTTTTTTTTCACAGGTGTTGTGTATGTGACCTATATGTTCAAAGAAATAAAATGGCAAATGGCATGATTCCCAAATCAGCCCCCATCAACCAATTAAAGGACCACTTCACCACTTTTCAACATCTCTTCATATAATTGGTCCTCACAATGTTCATGATAAAACACCACAATTTTTTCCTACTCAGTCTGTGTCTCATAGGAGGGCTTTGGGCAGTTCAGACACTCGTCCACCAGTGACATCATCATTAGGCAGATTTTTTTTGCATTGCAACTTTTCAGGAAAATAAATCCTGCAGTTTCTATTAGCTTGGATTCACCATCGATGATGTCACTGGTGGACGGGTTTCTGAACTGCCCACAGCCTTCCTATGAGACACAGACTGAGTAGGAAAAAATGGTGGTATTTTATCATGAACATTAGTGAGGAACAATTATAGGAAGAGAAGTTGAAAAGTGGTGAAGTGGTCCTTTAAGACAGTTATGGAAATGTATATTATTAAGCATTGGAACACACATTTTATTTCACTTTTAATGTCCATTAGTTTTTGATGGGTTTTTTTTCATGATTTTCGACTATAAAACAAATTGGTGAAAATCATGAAAAAGACATAGGCCTACTAAAGTATGTCTGATGTTTCTTTTTTTCATGAAAATCATGAAAAACTATAAAGTATGTTGTATGTGCACCTTGTCTTGAGACTATAGTAGAGTCCCACACAGAAGTGGTACGGTGGTCCTTTTGGCAAAGATGAGTTTTTTAAAACATTGTATCATCATGGTTAAAATATAATAACACAAGTTGACAGATTAATTCTTGAAGAAGTATATTCATTTTTTATTGGATGATGTACGACGACAAGAGCACCCCTCACTTCACATGGGTGTGATTTTGTTATTTCCACTCTTTATTCCCTTTTTGTGATGTCATGTGGGTCAATGCAGCATCATCGAGTAGCCCATGTACACTGTTCAAACAGTATTTTCTAGTTACTTGCGCAAGCAGAGCGCGCAATAACTAGTTTCGCCCGACGATTCGTATGCATCGTCCCAGCAAATGACGTAATGACTACTTGTGCCTGATACGGCAGTGGTGCCAGACTACATACATGTATACATAGGATCATTACCTCTAATCCTCCCGACACTAAAACATATCGTCATTACGTCACCATCGAAAACCAATTACACTCTGGCATTGGGACCTTTAATCCACATCTTTATTACGTCATCATTGAGAGCTAGTCATCATTGAGAGCTGGCATATGACGTGAGTTATACCCTGACGTCATATGCTGGGACGGTGCATACGCATCAAAAGTAACCACAGATACCACTAATCCACTTACAAATTACATATACATATACATAGAGGCATTTCCTGTTATCCACCCGACATTGATCAAGATATACGTCACCATCGAAGGCATTAGGTCCTTTAATCCACATCTTTATTACATCATCATTGAGAGCTAGTCATCATTGAGAGCTATAATGATATACCCTGACGTCATATGCTGGGACGGTGCATACGCATCAAAAGTAACCACAGTATACCACTAATCAACTTACAAATTACATATACATAGAGGCATTTCCTTTAATACACCCGACACTGATCGAGATATACGTCACCATCGAAGGCAATGGGTCCTTTAATCCACATCCTTATTACGATATACTTCATAATACTACTTTTTTACGTGCAAAAAGTAGGTACGTAGCAAATAGCTAAACCTAATAATTCAATATTTCAATCGTTCTTTCAAAGAGAAGCTGAGATTTGACAGTTTGTAGCGGTCGACAGTACTTGCGCGCTCTGCTTGCCCACTAGTAGGCCATTTATGGCCTACTTGTGTGCAACAAGCAAGTAGGCACTCGACAGAGTGCAGTTCTAGTTATTATTATTGACAGCTGACACACTATTTCTTAAAATGCAACTGTGGGATTAATTTGCCGGTATTAATTGGGGAACTAGATTTACATTTCACAAAGTTCTGTCTTTCAACCTCTCAATGTGTTTTCCTTTATCTTTGTTTCCAATCCAGTGTTGCATCATCAGTCTGGCCTCCCTGTTTTACCAACAGTAAATGAACATAGAAGATTTGCTAAACCAAAACAGCACGACTGTGACCAGTGTGGACAATGCTACCGTTACAAATCTCACCTTAAAATCCACCAGAGAATTCACACTGGAGAGAAACCCTATGGATGTGATCAGTGTGGACAACACTTCTCTGAAATGTCCAGCCTTAAAATCCAACAGAGACTTCACACTGGAGAGAAACCCTATGGATGTGATCAGTGTGGACAACACTTCTCTCAAATACACCACCTTAAAAGCCACAAGAGAATTCACACTGGAGAGAAACCCTATGGGTGTGATCTGTGTGGACAACACTTCTCTGAAATGTCCAGCCTTAAAATCCACCAGAGAATTCACACTGGAGAGAAACCCTATGGATGTGATCAGTGTGGACAACACTTCTCTGAAATGTCCAGCCTTAAAATCCACCAGAGAATTCACACTGGAGAGAAACCCTATGGATGTGATCAGTGTGGACAACACTTCTCTCAAATACACCACCTTAAAAGCCACAAGATAATTCACACTGGAGAGAAACCCTATGGGTGTGATCTGTGTGGACAACACTTCTCTGAAATGTCCAGCCTTAAAATCCACCAGAGAATTCACACTGGAGAGAAACCCTATATGGATGTGATCAGTGTGGACAACACTTCTCTCAAATACACCACCTTAAAAGCCACAAGAGAATTCACACTGGAGAGAAACCCTATGGGTGTGATCTGTGTGGACAACATTTCTCTGAAATGTCCAGCCTTAAAACGCACCAGAGAATTCACACAGGGGAGAAACCATATGGATGTGATCAGTGTGGACAACACTTCACTCTAATGGCAGGCCTTAAAAGCCATCAGCAAATTCACACTGGAGAGAAACCCTATGGATGTGATCAGTGTGGACAACACTTCTCTGAACTGTCCAACCTTAAAAGACACCAGAAAATTCACACTGGAGAGAAACCCTATGGATGTGATCAGTGTGGACAACACTTTTCTGAAATGTCCAGCCTTAAAAAGCACCAGAGAATTCACACGGGAGAGAAACCCTATGGATGTGATCAGTGTGGACAACACTTCTCTCGAATGTCCAACCTTAAAAGGCACCAGAAAATTCACACCAGAGAGAAACCCTATATGTGAGTGGAAAAGCTTTCAGATGCTCAAATGATGTAGACTTTCACAAGGTTGTACGCAATGGATTTAAACTGCTCCCTTGTGGTCGATGTGGAAATATTTTTACTACATCAAGCACTGAACATCAATCAGTCTATGGATTAAATAGAGGCCGATACATATCATTACATCTACATAAAAGTGTTGCATGATAATGTATTTTTTGATTAATGTGTTGATTAATTGTAAGTAAACTTAGCATAAATAATGGTTGTGCAGTCACAAATAAAGGCAAACAAGTCAGAGGTGTTTTCTGTTTTTCTTTTGTTTGTTTGTTATTTACTTTTTTGCACTGTGTGGTAATTCCAGTCAATCACATGAAATACCATTTAGAAGGCAATCACGCCATGTAACAGCAAGATAAATGAAGATGCTGTTATGAACAATAACATACTATGAGCACAATTTAACAGCTTCATTTGGAGCAATCAAGTGCAAATTAGGTTTCTATGTGTACTTGATTGTCACATCTATCTGAATGGTTCTGCTTGAATAGCAAGTGTAACGTGAGGAAGACTCAGACAAGGACATGAATATGGGTTTAAATGTAATCCAAATGTAACTCACAACAGAAAATGCAGAATAATAGATCACATTTTTGTCAATACCAGCTTTACTCAAACAAGCTAGACATTTTGCCACCATGGCTGTACGTAAAGCTCACTGTGCCTTTGTTGTATTTGGCTTTGTATGTTTTCCTTCCATTCCCAATATTCCCCTCACCAAGCTCACCCATAAACCAAACCACAGAATGCAAGAAAACACTACATTCTATAGTTGTTGTACAGTTACAGTAGGAATAGACTTGAACAGATTTAAGAATGGCATAAACAGTAGGTCATAGTTTATCATAACATATTTGACTTATTGAACGTCGGTCTTGCAAGAGCATAATTATGGTGTTAGTTCAAAGTAGTGACATTGTTTGCATCGGGTAAGGGTTCAGTTCTGAGCTTGTAGATCTGCCATTTTCATGTTTGCCTCTTTCATACACAATGTTTGTCCATTTGGTATTAAAAAGGTCTTAAATGTAGAAATGTGCAGATACCCTGCGTAGGTCTAAAGTGGTGGAGATTCAATAAAATATTCTACAGTGTAAAATCCAACAGGATTGTTCATGGAGAAGAACATGATGAACAAGGACAAGTTTCTCACTCTCAATCATGTAGGCCTTTATTGCATATTGATCACAAACCATATCATTTTAACTTCTAGTACTAAGTTAGTGACATGTAGGCCTTTATTGCATATTGATCACAAACCATATCATTTTAACTTCTAGTACTAAGTTAGTGACATGTAGGCCTTTATTGCATATTGATCACAAACCATATCATTTTAACTTCTAGTACTAAGTTAGTGACTCACTTACATCTCAACAGTAAAACTATAGACCAAGCAATTGCAAATGAGCCATCATCATTTCACACATTATAGGCTACTGTCCCATACACACAGCTATGTAAATCACTACTTTATTCTCAATGAGTCAATGGTATGACTGAATCTCAATAGCATAGCCATATAGACCCCCCCGCCCATACACACATCAACAATGAATCAGTGTAACTTGGGTCAAATGGTGAAATAGCAGGCAAACTATACATTAAACAGATTAATGTTTGAAATATTTCCACATGCTATGAATGTGATTTTCAATCTAATTTCCTCTGCTCTATGGATGTGATCAGTGTGGACAACACTTCTCTCAAATACACCACCTTAAAAGCCACAAGAGAATTCATACTGGAGAGAAACCCTATGGATGTGATCAGTGTGGACAACACTTCTCTAAACTGTCCAGCCTTAAAAACCACAAGAGAATTCACACTGGCTGTAGGTAAAGCTCACTGTGCCTTTGTTGTATTTGTTGCGAAATGATCAACACATAACAAACACTGGAGATTTTATAAGAAGAACATGATGAACAAGGACAAGTTTCTCACTCTCAATCATGTAGGCCTTTATTGCATATGGATCACAAACCATATCATTTTAACGTCTAGTACTAAGTTAGTGACATGTAGGCCTTTATTGCATATTGATCACAAACCATATCATTTTAACTTCTAGTACTAAGTTAGTGACATGTAGGTCATTATTGCATATTGATCACAAACCATATCATTTTAACTTCTAGTACTAAGTTAGTGACTCACTTACATCTCAAAAGTAAAACTATAGACCAAGCAATTGCAAATGAGCCATCATCATTTCACACATTATAGGCTACTGTCCCATACACACAGCTATGTAAATCACTACTTTATTCTCAATGAGTCAATGGTATGACTGAATCTCAATAGCATAGCCATATAGACCCCCCCGCCCATACACACATCAACAATGAATCAGTGTAACTTGGGTCAAATGGTGAAATAGCAGGCAAACTATACATTAAACAGATTAATGTTTGAAATATTTCCACATGCTATGAATGTGATTTTCAATCTAATTTCCTCTGCTCTATGGATGTGATCAGTGTGGACAACACTTCTCTCAAATACACCACCTTAAAAGCCACAAGAGAATTCATACTGGAGAGAAACCCTATGGATGTGATCAGTGTGGACAACACTTCTCTAAACTGTCCAGCCTTAAAAACCACAAGAGAATTCACACTGGCTGTAGGTAAAGCTCACTGTGCCTTTGTTGTATTTGTTGCGAAATGATCAACACATAACAAACACTGGAGATTTTATAAGAAGAACATGATGAACAAGGACAAGTTTCTCACTCTCAATCATGTAGGCCTTTATTGCATATGGATCACAAACCATATCATTTTAACGTCTAGTACTAAGTTAGTGACATGTAGGCCTTTATTGCATATTGATCACAAACCATATCATTTTAACTTCTAGTACTAAGTTAGTGACATGTAGGTCATTATTGCATATTGATCACAAACCATATCATTTTAACTTCTAGTACTAAGTTAGTGACTCACTTACATCTCAAAAGTAAAACTATAGACCAAGCAATTGCAAATGAGCCATCATCATTTCACACATTATAGGCTACTGTCCCATACACACAGCTATGTAAAACACTACTTTATTCTCAATGAGTCAATGGTCTGACTGAATTGCATCTCAATAGCATAGCCATATAGACCCCCCCCCCCCCCCCACCCATACACACATCAACAACGAATCAGTGTAACTTGGGTCAAATGGTGAAATAGCAGGGAGACTAACTATACATTAAAAAGATTCAGGTTTGAAATATTTCCACTTGCTATGAATGTGATTTTCAATCTAATGTCTTGTTTCCTCTGCTGTAAAGTATTGGACTTGTGCATTCCTTGCTGATTTGAGTAAATGCTGAAACATGATTGCTAATTTAATTGTAGCTTTTATTTTCTCATACATGGTGTACAAGTCGTCACTGTCTTGTATGTGGGCTAAGCAGTCATTTTATGATATTCTGTACAAAACAACACAAAGTCCTGTGAAACTAGAAAACTGTTTCTAGATAATAAAGCAACTTAATTATAATAATGTAGAATCGTTTACAAGTCAATGTGTGTGACTTGTGTACTATTTAGTGCAGGGGTGGGTGGCAGTTTGTGTCTTGGAAAACAAATGACTGGTAGACTCATTGTTTTTACTTGTGATTTATTTATCTTGGTTAAATGTTCAGAGTCAAGAGTTGTTGTTAATCTGTGGTTTGTAGGAGTGCTGTGTGTTCACACATTTAGTGAGTAACATACAATAGAGTCAATAGTAAACTTTGTAATATTAAAGCATATAACATTTTGTAAGATAAATGAAGATCACAGTATAAGGAGCAGTTGTTTCTTCATCAGAGCTGGTTCTACTTGGTTCTGTTGTGACTGAAGGAATATGTCTCTGCTTCAGTAACAATTCACTGTACTGATACAGTACATACATTTATGCTTTTAATACTATGTACCTAATGTCCATACATATATGTATTGGATATAGACAGAGCATGCCTGGGGGAGGAGGGAGGGGTGGGGCATGCAGCAGTTTGTTAGGTTGTGATTGGCTGAGAGATGGTTCTATTGTTCTCCTCTTCGGCCTATCAATCCAAGCAGTTAGTGGCTCCACCTCAGGCTCTCTAGTATAAGAAGAATTGCTCTGTGTCACTTCTCCACAACTGCTCCAGGATATCAATCATTTCTGATCAGATCTGACTGTGGACTCCAGAATTCAGGAGAAGATGAACTCTATCAACCTCAACTCTGCTGAACAGGAGGAACCCAAAGACCATGGTATGTACCAGATGCATTGTGCAATGAACGTAGCTTAGATTATTATTATTTGGTATTTGGAAATAAATAGACAGCTGACACACTATGTCTTAAATACAATTTTGAGGATTAATTTGCTGGTATTAATTAGGGAACTAGATGTACTATATGTCCATAAAAGTCTGTCTTTCAACCTCTCAATGTGTTTTTCCTTTATCTTTGTTTCCAATCCAGTGTTGCATCATCAGTCTGGCCTCCCTGTCTTACCAACAGTAAATGAACATATAGGCTTGGCTAAACCGAAACAGCATGACTGTGACCAGTGTGGACAACGCTTCCATTACAAATATCACCTTAAAAGACACCAGAGAATTCACACTGGAGAGAAACCCTATGGATGTGAACAGTGTGGACAACACTTCTCTGAAATGTCCAGCCTTAAAATCCACCAGAGAATTCACACTGGAGAGAAACCCTATGGATGTGATCAGTGTGGACAACACTTCTCTCAAATACACCACCTTAAAAGCAACAAGAGAATTCACACCGGAGAGAAACCCTATTTACACACAGCTATGTAAATCACTACTTTATTCTCAATGAGTCAATGGTCTGACTGAATCTCAATAGCATAGCCATATAGACCCCCCCGCCCATACACACATCAACAATGAATCAGTGTAACTTGGGTCAAATGGTGAAATAGCAGGCAAACTATACATTAAACAGATTCATGTTTGAAATATTTCCACATGCTATGAATGTGATTTTCAATCTAATTTCCTCTGCTCTATGGATGTGATCAGTGTGGACAACACTTCTCTCAAATACACCACCTTAAAAGCCACAAGAGAATTCATACTAGAGAGAAACCCTATGGGTGTGATCTGTGTGGACAACATTTCTCTGAAATGTCCAGCCTTAAAACGCACCAGAGAATTCACACAGGGGAGAAACCATATGGATGTGATCAGTGTGGACAACACTTCACTCTAATGGCAGGCCTTAAAAGCCATCAGCAAATTCACACTGGAGAGAAACCCTATGGATGTGATCAGTGTGGACAACACTTCTCTGAACTGTCCAACCTTAAAAGACACCAGAAAATTCACACTGGAGAGAAACCCTATGGATGTGATCAGTGTGGACAACACTTTTCTGAAATGTCCAGCCTTAAAAAGCACCAGATAATTCACACTGGAGAGAAACCCTATGGATGTGATCAGTGTGGACAACACTTCTCTCGAATGTCCAACCTTAAAGGCACCAGAAAATTAACACCAGAGAGAAACCCTATATGTGAGTGGAAAAGCTTTCAGATGCTCAAATGATGTAGACTTTCACAAGGTTGTACGCAATGGATTTAAACTGCTCCCTTGTGGTCGATGTGGAAATATTTTTACTACATCAAGCACTGAACATCAATCTGATTAAATAGAGGCCGATACATATCAGCACATCTACATAAAAGTGTTGCATGCTGATGTATTTTTTTGATTAATGTGTTGATTATTGTACGTAAACTTAGCATAAATAATGGTTGTGCAGTCACAAATAAAGGCAAACAAGTCAGAGGTGTTTTCTGTTTTTCTTTTTGTTTGTTTGTTATTTACTTTTTTGCACTGTGTGGTAATTCCAGTCAATCACATGAAATACCATTTAGATGGCAATAACCAACCATGTAACAGCAAGATAAATGAAGATGCTGTTATGAACAATAACATACTATAAACACAATTTAACCGGAGAGAAACCCTATGGGTGTGATCTGTGTGGACAACACTTCTCTGAAATGTCCAGCCTTAAAAGCCACAGGAGAATTCACACTGGAGAGAAACCATATGGATGTGATCAGTGTGGACAACATTTCTCTCAAATGTCCAGCCTTAAAAAGCACCAGAGAATTCACACTGGAGAGAAACCCTATGGATGTGTTCAGTGTGGACAACACTTCTCTCAAATGTCCAGCCTTAAAACGCACCAGAAAATTCACACTGGAGAGAAACCATATGGATGTGATCATTGTGGACAACACTTCTCTCTATTGGCAGGCCTTAAAGCCACCAGAAAATTCACACTGGAGAGAAACCCTATGGATGTGATCAGTGTGGACAACACTTCTCTCAAATGTCCAGCCTTAAAAACCACAAGAGAATTCACACTGGAGAGAAACCCTATGGATGTGATCAGTGTGGACAACACTTTTCTGAATTGTCCCACCTTAAAAGGCACCAGACAATTCACACCAGAGAGAAACCCTATATGTGAGTGGAAAAGCTTTCAGATGCTCAAATGATGTAGACTTTCACAAGGTTGTACTCAATGGATTTAAACTGCTCCCTTGTGGTCGATGTGGAAATATTTTTACTACATCAAGCACTGAACATCAATCTGATTAAATAGAGGCCGATACATATCAGCACATCTACATAAAAGTGTTGCATGCTGATTTTTTGATTAATGTGTTGATTATTGTAAGTAAACTTAGCATAAATAATGGTTGTGCAGTCACAAATAAAGGCAAACAAGTCAGAGGTGTTTTCTGTTTTTCTTTTGTTTGTTTGTTTGTTATTTACTTTTTTGCACTGTGTGGTAATTCCAGTCAATCACATGAAATACCATTTAGATGGCAATAACACACCATGTAACAGCAAGATAAATGAAGATGCTGTTATGAACAATAACATACTATAAACACAATTTAACAGCTTAATTTGGAGCAATCAAGTGCAAATTAGGTTTCTATGTGTACTTGATTGTCACATCTATCTGAATGGTTCTGCTTGAATAGCAAGTGGAACGTGAGGAAGACTCAGACAAGGACATGAATATGGGTTTAAATGTAATCCAAATGTAACTCACAACAGAATATGCAGAATAATAGATCACATTTTTGTCAATACCAGCTTTACTCAAACAAGCTAAACATTTTGCCACCATGGCTGTACGTAAAGCTCAATGTGCCTTTGTTGGATTTGGCTTTGTATGTTTTCCTTCCATTCCCAATATTCCCCTCACTAAGCTCACCCATAAACCAAACCACAGAATGCAAGAAAACACTACATTCTATAGTTGTTGTACAGTTACAGTAGGAATAGACTTGAACAGATTTAAGAATGGCATGAACAGTAGGTCATAGTTTATCATAACATATTTTACTTATTGAACGTCGGTCTTGCAAGAGCATAATTATGGTGTTAGTTCAAAGTAGTGATATTGTTTGCATCAGGTAAGGGTTCAGTTCTGAGCTTGTAGATCTGCCATTTTCATGTTTGCCTCTTTCATACACAATGTTTGTCCATTTGGTATTAAAAAGGTCTTAAATGTAGAAATGTGCAGATACCCTGCGTAGGTCTAAAGGGGTGGAGATTCAATACAATATTCTACTGTAAAATCCAACAGGATTGTTCATGGAGAAGAACATGATGAACAAGGACAAGTTGCTCACTCTCAATCATGTAGGCCTTTATTGCATATTGATCACAAACCATATCATTTTAACTTCTAGTACTAAGTTAGTGACATGTAGGCCTTTATTGCATATTGATCACAAACCACATCATTTTAACTTCTAGTACTAAGTTAGTGACATGTAGGCCTTTATTGCATATTGATCACAAACCATATAATTTTAACTTCTAGTACTAAGTTAGTGACTCACTTACATCTCAAAAGTAAAACTATAGACCAAGCAATTGCAAATGAGCCATCATCATTTCACACAGTATAGGCTACTGTCCCACACACATAGCTATGTAAATCACTACTTTATTCTCAATGAGTCAATGGTCTGACTGAATCTCAATAGCATAGCCATATAGACCCCCCCCCCCCCCCCGCCCATACACACATCAACAATGAATCAGTGTAAATTGGGTCAAATGGTGAAATAGCAGGCAAACTATACATTAAACAGATTCATGTTTGAAATATTTCCACATGCTATGAATGTGATTTTCAATCTAATTTCCTCTGCTGTAAAGTATTGGACTTGTGCTGATTTGAGTAAATGCTGAAACATGATTGCTAATTGTAGCTTTTATTTCATCATACATGGTGTAGGCCTACGTACAAGTCTTCACTGTCTTGTATGTGGGCTAAGCAGTCATTTTATGATATTCTGTACAAAACAACACAAAGTCCTGTGAAACCAGAAAACGGTCTTCTAGATAATAAAGCAACTTAATTATAATAATGTAGAATAGTTTACAAGTCAATGTGTGATTACTTGTGTACTATTTAGTGCAGAGGTGGGTGGCAGTTTGTGTCTTGGAAAACAAATGACTGGTAGACTCATTGTTTTTACTTGTGATTTATTTATCTTGGTTAAATGTTCAGAGTCAAGAGTTGTTGTTAATCGGTGGTTTGTAGGAGTGCTGTGTGTTCATGTGTGTTCACACATTTAGCGAGTAACATAAAATAGAGAGTCAATAGTAAACTTTGTAAATTTTAAAGCATATAACAATTTTAAAGATAAATGAAGATCACAGTATAAGGAGCAGTTGTTTCTTCATCAGAGCTGGTTCTACTTGGTTCTGTTGTGAGTATATGTCTCTGCTTCAGTAGCAATTCACTGTACTGATACAGTACGTATACATTTATGCTTTTAATATTATGTACATAATGTCCATACATATATGTATTTGATATAGACAGAGCATGCCTGGGGGAGGAGGGAGGGGTGGGGCATGCAGCAGTTTGTTAGGTTGTGATTGGCTGAGAGATGGTTCTATTGTTCTCCTCTTCGGCCTATCAATCCTAGCAGTTAGTGGCTCCACCTCAGGCTCTCTAGTATAAGAAGAGTTGCTCTGTGTCATTTCTCCACAACTGCTCCAGGATATCAATCATTTCTGATCAGATCTGACTGTGGACTCCAGACTTCAGGAGAAGATGAACTCTGAGAAGATGATCAACCTCAACTCAGCTGAACAGGAGGAACCCAAAGACCATGGTATGTACCATATGCATTGTGCAATGAACATAGCTTAGATTATTATTATTTGGTATTTAGAAATAAATAGACAGTTGACACACTATGTCTTAAATACAATTTTGGGATTAATTTGCTGGTATTAATTAGGGAACTAGATGTACTATATGTCCATAAAAGTCTTTCTTTCAACCTCTCAATGTGTTTTTCCTTCATCTTTGTTTCCAATCCAGTGTTGCATCATCAGTCTGGCCTCCCTGTCTTACCAACAGTAAATGAACATATAGGCTTGGCTAAACCGAAACAACATGACTGTGACCAGTGTGGACAACGCTTCCATTACAAATATCACCTTAAAAGACACCAGATAATTCACAATGGAGAGAAACCCTATGGATGTGAACAGTGTGGACAACACTTCTCTGAAATGTCCAGCCTTAAAATCCACCAGAGAATTCACACTGGAGAGAAACCCTATGGATGTGATCAGTGTGGACAACACTTCTCTCAAATACACCACCTTAAAAGCCACAAGAGAATTCACACCGGAGAGAAACCCTATGGGTGTGATCTGTGTGGACAACACTTCTCTGAAATGTCCAGCCTTAAAAGCCACAAGAGAATTCACACTGGAGAGAAACCATATGGATGTGATCAGTGTGGACAACATTTCTCTCAAATGTCCAGTCTTAAAAAGCACCAGAGAATTCACACTGGAGAGAAACCCTATGGATGTGTTCAGTGTGGACAACACTTCTCTCAAATGTCCAGCCTTAAAACGCACCAGAAAATTCACACTGGAGAGAAACCATATGGATGTGATCATTGTGGACAACACTTCTCTCTATTGGCAGGCCTTAAAAGCCACCAGAAAATTCACACTGGAGAGAAACCCTATTGATGTGATCAGTGTGGACAACACTTCTCTCAAATGTCCAGCCTTAAAAACCACAAGAGAATTCACACTGGAGAGAAACCCTATGGATGTGATCAGTGTGGACAACACTTTTCTGAATTGTCCCACCTTAAAAGGCACCAGAAAATTCACACCAGAGAGAAACCCTATATGTGAGTGGAAAAGCTTTCAGATGCTCAAATGATGTAGACTTTCACAAGGTTGTACGCAATGGATTTAAACTGCTCCCTTGTGGTCGATGTGGAAATATTTTTACTACATCAAGCACTGAACATCAATCTGATTAAATAGAGGCCGATACATATCAGCACATCTACATAAAAGTGTTGCATGCTGATGTATTTTTTGATTAATGTGTTGATTATTGTAAGTAAACTTAGCATTAATAATGGTTGTGCAGTCACAAATAAAGGCAAACAAGTCAGAGGTGTTTTCTGTTTTTCTTTTGTTTGTTTGTTATTTACTTTTTTGCACTGTGTGGTAATTCCAGTCAATCACATGAAATACCATTTCGAAGGCAATCACGCCATGTAACAGCAAGATAAATGAAGATGCTGTTATGAACAATAACATACTATGAGCACAATTTAACAGCTTCATTTGGAGCAATCAAGTGCAAATTAGGTTTCTATGTGTACTTGATTGTCACATCTATCTGAATGGTTCTGCTTGAATAGCAAGTGTAACGTGAGGAAGACTCAGACAAGGACATGAATATGGGTTTAAATGTAATCCAAATGTAACTCACAACAGAAAATGCAGAATAATAGATCACATTTTTGTCAATACCAGCTTTACTCAAACAAGCTAGACATTTTGCCACCATGGCTGTACGTAAAGCTCACTGTGCCTTTGTTGTATTTGGCTTTGTATGTTTTCCTTCCATTCCCAATATTCCCCTCACTAATCTCACCCATAAACCAAACCACAGAATGCAAGAAAACACTACATTCTATAGTTGTTGTACAGTTACAGTAGGAATATACTTGAACAGATTTAAGAATGGCATAAACAGTAGGTCATAGTTTATCATAACATATTTGACTTATTGAACGTCGGTCTTGCAAGAGCATAATTATGGTGTTAGTTCAAAGTAGTGACATTGTTTGCATCGGGTAAGGGTTCAGTTCTGAGCTTGTAGATCTGCCATTTTCATGTTTGCCTCTTTCATACACAATGTTTGTCCATTTGGTATTAAAAAGGTCTTAAATGTAGAAATGTGCAGATACCCTGCGTAGGTCTAAAGTGGTGGAGATTCAATAAAATATTCTACAGTGTAAAATCCAACAGGATTGTTCATGGAGAAGAACATGATGAACAAGGACAAGTTTCTCACTCTCAATCATGTAGGCCTTTATTGCATATTGATCACAAACCATATCATTTTAACTTCTAGTACTAAGTTAGTGACATGTAGGCCTTTATTGCATATTGATCACAAACCATATCATTTTAACTTCTAGTACTAAGTTAGTGACATGTAGGCCTTTATTGCATATTGATCACAAACCATATCATTTTAACTTCTAGTACTAAGTTAGTGACATGTAGGCCTTTATTGCATATTGATCACAAACCATATCATTTTAACTTCTAGTACTAAGTTAGTGACTCACTTACATCTCAAAAGTAAAACTATAGACCAAGCAATTGCAAATGAGCCATCATCATTTCACACATTATAGGCTACTGTCCCATACACACAGCTATGTAAAACACTACTTTATTCTCAATGAGTCAATGGTCTGACTGAATTGCATCTCAATAGCATAGCCATATAGACCCCCCCCCCCCCCCCCCCCCCACCCATACACACATCAACAACGAATCAGTGTAACTTGGGTCAAATGGTGAAATAGCAGGGAGACTAACTATACATTAAACAGATTCAGGTTTGAAATATTTCCACTTGCTATGAATGTGATTTTCAATCTAACGTCTTGTTTCCTCTGCTGTAAAGTATTGGACTTGTGCATTCCTTGCTGATTTGAGTAAATGCTGAAACATGATTGCTAATTTAATTGTAGCTTTTATTTTCTCATACATGGTGTACAAGTCGTCACTGTCTTGTATGTGGGCTAAGCAGTCATTTTATGATATTCTGTACAAAACAACACAAAGTCCTGTGAAACTAGAAAACTGTTTCTAGATATTAAAGCAACTTAATTATAATAATGTAGAATCGTTTACAAGTCAATGTGTGTGACTTGTGTACTATTTAGTGCAGGGGTGGGTGGCAGTTTGTGTCTTGGAAAACAAATGACTGGTAGACTCATTGTTTTTACTTGTGATTTATTTATCTTGGTTAAATGTTCAGAGTCAAGAGTTGTTGTTAATCTGTGGTTTGTAGGAGTGCTGTGTGTTCACACATTTAGTGAGTAACATACAATAGAGTCAATAGTAAACTTTGTAATATTAAAGCATATAACATTTTGTAAGATAAATGAAGATCACAGTATAAGGAGCAGTTGTTTCTTCATCAGAGCTGGTTCTACTTGGTTCTGTTGTGACTGAAGGAATATGTCTCTGCTTCAGTAACAATTCACTGTACTGATACAGTACATACATTTATGCTTTTAATACTATGTACCTAATGTCCATACATATATGTATTGGATATAGACAGAGCATGCCTGGGGGAGGAGGGAGGGGTGGGGCATGCAGCAGTTTGTTAGGTTGTGATTGGCTGAGAGATGGTTCTATTGTTCTCCTCTTCGGCCTATCAATCCAAGCAGTTAGTGGCTCCACCTCAGGCTCTCTAGTATAAGAAGAATTGCTCTGTGTCACTTCTCCACAACTGCTCCAGGATATCAATCATTTCTGATCAGATCTGACTGTGGACTCCAGAATTCAGGAGAAGATGAACTCTATCAACCTCAACTCTGCTGAACAGGATGAACCCAAAGACCATGGTATGTACCATATGCATTGTGCAATTGTAATCCTGGTTATTTATTCGGACTAATTTACAGACGGTCCCTAAATGTAGACATTTGTAGACGCTCCCTGAGCACAGCAGAGACTGTCCCTAGGGGCAGGAAGGAACGTGTGTACTGTTTACTTTAGTTTTGCACCAGAGCAAGAGAGTGAGGAGCACATGACATGAAACAGTCTGAATACAGATTTAATGACAGAGCTCCGTGAGATTTGTGACAAAATATAGTGGAAGGAGTGAGGTGAATAACTTTCATAGAACGTGGGACAGGAGGAGTCTGCAGCTTGCCAGAAAGAGAGACAACAGAGCCATAGTTGGCGTTTTTTCTGTGTGATTTTCATTGATTATCCTGGTGAGTTGACTGCTCAACATTGAAGTTTATTTAGTGGCATATTGTGATATTTGCTGTAATGCTGCTACTGTGAAAGATAACACAACATAAAAACCAGTCAGGATAAATCGTTTTTGGTGTATATATTCAGTGCATTGTAATGATTTTTGCTGGATTGTGGCTATATGCTAAGCTAAACACAACACATAAGTCAATGTATGTGATTGTGTGCAGGCTATATATGCTAAGCTAAACACAACACATAAGTCAATGCATGTGATTGTGTGCAGGCTAATGTGCTGAAAACAGTAGTAAAAGGCCAGTATGGAATAAATTGAAATATGAAGGGAAACAAGAGACTTGAGACTATATCATAATTGTTCTGCACACTGTGGCTGTGTGCAGGCTGGTTTTTCTAGAGGGAGGATTCTCTCTGGTGACAATTGGACCGGCTTCATTGTGAACCTACCTCGGACCCATCAACCACGTGGGAAGACATCACCCTGTCTTTATTTTCTTTTTTTATTATTCTGAGATCTCAGTATTACATTGGTTGGGCCCAACACTAAATAAGAGACATTTTGAACCTAAGGTTGGTTGAACAATATTTTGGGCGCCTAGTGTACATCCGGTGTGCACTCCTTTTATTTAATTGTTTATTGCATTTTATTGTATTTGTTGATGTGTTGTTTACATCTCGATGTGAAGACTTAATTGGAAAATAATTGAGGAAACAAAAGGGAACTGAACAAACTAAAAGTATAAATATTTGTTTTATCATACTTCCAATCACGGTGTGTGTGTGTGTGTGTTTTGTGTGCTGGAGGTCTTACTGCTCTATACAGAGTTGCTACTACCAATCTCCTTATTGAACCTAGATAATTGATGCATAGAACCCCAGATATTGATGGTATAGATGACTCACAGGTGAACAAGGGTTACACAATGAACATAGCTTAGATTATTATTATTTGGTATTTGGAAATAAATAGACAGCTGACACACTATGTCTTAAATACAATTTTGAGGATTAATTTGCTGGTATTAATTAGGGAACTAGATGTACTATATGTCCATAAAAGTCTGTCTTTCAACCTCTCAATGTGTTCTTCCTTTATCTTTGTTTCCAATCCAGTGTTGCATCATCAGTCTGGCCTCCCTGTCTTACCAACAGTAAATGAACATATAGGCTTGGCTAAACCGAAACAGCACGACTGTGACCAGTGTGGACAACGCTTCCATTACAAATCTCACCTTAAAAGACATCAGAGAATTCACACTGGAGAGAAACCATATGGATGTGATCAGTGTGGACAACACTTCTCTGAACTGTCCAGCCTTAAAGACCACAAGAGAATTCACACTGGAGAGAAACCATATGGATGTGATCAGTGTGGACAACACTTCTCTAAACTGTCCAGCCTTAAAAGCCACCAGAAAATTCACACTGGAGAGAAACCCTATGGATGTGAACAGTGTGGACAACACTTTTCTGAAATGTCCAGCCTTAAAAAGCACCAGAGAATTCACACTGGAGAGAAACCCTATGGATGTGATCAGTGTGGACAACACTTCACTCAAATGTCCAGCCTTAAAACACACCAGCAAATTCACACCGGGGAGAAACCCTATGGATGTGATCAGTGTGGACAACACTTCTCTAGAATGTCCAGCCTTAAAAAGCACCAGAAAATTCACACTGGAGAGAAACCCTATGGATGTGATCAGTGTGGACAACACTTCTCTCAAATGTCCAGCCTTAAAACGCACCAGAAAATTCACACTGGAGAGAAACCATATGGATGTGATCATTGTGGACAACACTTCTCTCTATTGGCAGGCCTTAAAAGCCACCAGAAAATTCACACTGGAGAGAAACCCTATGGATGTGAACAGTGTGGACAACACTTTTCTGAAATGTCCAGCCTTAAAAAGCACCAGAGAATTCACACTGGAGAGAAACCCTATGGATGTGATCAGTGTGGACAACACTTCACTCAAATGTCCAGCCTTAAAACACACCAGCAAATTCACACCGGGGAGAAACCCTATGGATGTGATCAGTGTGGACAACACTTCTCTAGAATGTCCAGCCTTAAAAAGCACCAGAAAATTCACACTGGAGAGAAACCCTATGGATGTGATCAGTGTGGACAACACTTTTCTGAATTGTCCAACCTTAAAAGGCACCAGAAAATTCACACCAGAGAGAAACCCTATATGTGAGTGGAAAAGCTTTCAGATGCTCAAATGATGTAGACTTTCACAAGGTTGTACGCAATGGATTTAAACTGCTCCCTTGTGGTCGATGTGGAAATATTTTTACTACATCAAGCACTGAACATCAATCTGATTAAATAGAGGCCGATACATATCAGCACATCTACATAAAATTGTTGCATGATGATGTATTTTTTGATTAATGTGTTGATTAATTGTAAGTAAACTTCGCATAAATAATGGTTGTGCAGTCACAAATAAAGGCAAACAAGTCAGAGTTGTTTTCTGTTTTTCTTTTGTTCGTTTGTTATTTACTTTTTTGCACTGTGTGGTAATTCCAGTCAATCACATGAAATACCATTTAGAAGGCAATAACACACCATGTAACAGCAAGATAAATGAAGATGCTGTTATGACAGAACAGAATATGCAGAATAATAGATCACATTTTTGTCAATACCAGCTTTACTCAAACAAGCTAAACATTTTGCCACCATGGCTGTAGGTAAAGCTCACTGTGCCTTTGTTGGATTTGGCTTTGTATGTTTTCCTTCCATTCCCAATATTCCCCTCACTAAGCTCACCCATAAACCAAACCACAGAATGCAAGAAAACACTACATTCTATAGTTGTTGTACAGTTACAGTAGGAATAGACTTGAACAGATTTAAGAATGGCATAAACAGTAGGTCATAGT
The DNA here is from genome assembly GCF_951216825.1 of Electrona antarctica. Lineage (NCBI taxonomy): Eukaryota > Metazoa > Chordata > Actinopteri > Myctophiformes > Myctophidae > Electrona > Electrona antarctica. The sequence goes on from NC_136811.1 coordinate 6,471,435, forward strand.
TTATCATAACAACATCGGGTAAGGGTTCAGTTCTGAGTTTGTAGATCTGCCATTTTCATGTTTGCCTCTTTCATACACAATGTTTGTCCATTTGGTTTCTTAAATGTAGAAATGTGCAGATAACCTGCGTAGGTCTAAAGTGGTGGAGATTCAATAAAATATTCTACTGTAAAATCCAACAGGATTGTTCATGGAGAAGAAGTGAGTGACTCACTTACATCTCAAAAGTAAAACTATAGAACAAGCAATTGCAAATGAGCCATCATCATTTCACACATTATAGGCTACTGTCCCATACACACAGCTATGTAAATCACTACTTTATTCTCAATGAGTCAATGGTCTGACTGAATCTCAATAGCATAGACATAAAGACCCCCCGCCCATACACACATCAACAATGAATCAGTGTAACTTGGGTCAAATGGTGAAATAGCAGGCAAACTATACATTAAACAGATTCATGTTTGAAATATTTCCACATGCTATGAATGTGATTTTCAATCTAATTTCCTCTGCTGTAAAGTATTGGACTTGTGCATTCCTTGCTGATTTGAGTAAATGCTGAAACATGATTGCTAATTTAATTGTAGCTTTTATTTCCTCATACATGGTGTACAAGTCTTCACTGTCTTGTATGTGGGCTAAGCGGTCATTTTATGATATTCTGTACAAAACAACACAAAGTCCTGTGAAACCAGAAAACTGTCTTCTAGATAATAAAGCAATTGTCTGAATTGTCCAGCCTTAAAAAGCACCAAAACATTCACACTGGAGAGAAACCCTATGGATGTGATCAGTGTGGACAACACTTCTCTAGAATGTCCCACCTTAAAAGCCACCAGAGAATTCACACTGGAGAGAAACCCTATATGCGAGTAGAAAAGTGTTCAGTTGCTCACATTTTGGATACTTTCACAAGGTTGTACACAATGGATTTAAACTGTTCCCTTGTGGTCAATGTGGAAATAGTTGTACTACTTCAAGCAAACTGAAAATGTCATGTCGTACAGCTGTACACATACCATATACATATGTTTAGTGTGAACAGTATCCATAAACAATCTGATTAAATAGAGGCCGATAAATATCAGCACATCTACATAAAAGTGTTACATGATGATTTATTTTTGTGATTAATGTGTTGATTAATTGCAAGTAAACTTAGCATAAATAATGGTTGTGCAGTCACAAATAAAGGCAAACAAGTCAGAGGTGTTTTCTGTTTTTCTTTTGTTTGTTTGTTATTACCGGTAACACTGCACTTACTACACTTGCACTGTGTGGCAGTTCCAGTCAATCCCTTAAAATACCCTTTAGAAGGCAATAAAACACCATGTAATAGCAAGATAAATGAAGATGCTGTTATGAACAATAACATACTATAAACACAATTTAACAGCTTCATTTGGAGCAATCAGGTGCAAATTAGGTTTATCTGTGTACTTGATTGTCACATATATCTGAATGGTTCTGCTTGAATAGCAAGTGGAACGTGAGGAAGACTCAGACAAGGACATGAATATGGGTTTAAATGTAATCCAAATGTAACTCACAGCAGAATAATAGATCACATTCTTGTCAATACCAGCTTTACTAAAACAAGCTAAACATTTTGCCACCATGGCTGTAGGTAAAGCTCACTGTGCCTTTGTTGGATTTGTTGCGAAATCAACACATAACAAACACTGGAGATTTTATAAGAAGAACATGATGAACAAGGACAAGTTTCTCACTCTCAATCATGTAGGTCTTTATTGCATATTGATCACAAACCATATAATTTTAACGTCTAGTACTAAGTTAGTGACATGTAGGCCTTTATTGCATATTGATCACAAACCATATAATTTTAACTTATTGCATATTGATCACAAACCATATAATTTTAACTTCTAGTACTAAGTTAGTGACTCACTTACATCTCAAAAGTAAAACTATAGACCAAGCAATTGCAAATGAGCCATCATCATTTCACACATTATAGGCTACTGTCCCATACACACAGCTATGTAAATCACTACTTTATTCTCAATGAGTCAATGGTCTGACTGAATTGCATCTAAATAGCATAGCCATATAGTTAGTGTGGTTGCCAGATGCAAATAGACTTTAGTTATTCAGTGTGGTTACCAGAGGCAAATAGACTTTAGCTAGGCAATAAAAGTGTTTTGCATTAAACATTGAGACTACAGAGTATTTAGAGTGGAAACAAAACACACATGGGATTACAATAAAAAAACACACCTGTGTGAAGTGAGGGGCACTCTTATCATTATACATCATCATACATCATCTCACGAACAACTGAATTTATGTGATTGGTTAGCCGATATGATCGTCTACATATGACGTACATTTTCCCTTCATTGTCAATGTCATTTAATGTTTGTGTTGCCACAAATTTATATCATATTTGAGGCACATATGACCTCATTTCTCCTTTCATTGTCAATGGCAAATGAGAGACTTGTGGGACAAATTCTGTATATAGGAGGTAGTGCTAGCACCCCTCAAAAATAAATAAATTAAAATAAAACAAATAATGTAAAAAGCCTGAGTAAATTATAGGAAATACCAGTTGGCTCTCATGAGGGAAAAAACCTGTCTCACCGTTGGCAATAATCTAAAACAAAAAAGAAATGTCTTCTAGACCCAGTGCATGTTTATAGCTGTCAGTATCAGCAGGGTATATTAGTTTCTTCTTGGACCTGGCTAGTGTAGTTGTATGTATTTATGCCCCTACACATCAAACATACAAATGGCCCCCACCAGCTTACACTCCCCCACCTCTGGGGGGCTTGGTTATAGTCGGCTGATGGTGCTGTAGTGTGCCTTTGTGAGAGGAAATAACAGTGGCAGTAATAGTTTTCTGGACCTGCAGTGTGAAGACGACCAGAAGGCTGCCTGCCTGAGGCATTGAGCAACAAAAACAAATGGAGCTTTTTCATGCAACCAACTTTAACCAGCTCAGTGACCAAGTTGTGGTTGAGTGTCCGCCCTGAAACTGGGAGGTCGGGGTTCGAAGCCTGTCCGGGGCCTCCGGAGTCATACCAAAGACTGTAAAAATGGGACCCGATGCCTCCCTGTGTGGCACTCAGCATCAAGGGTTGGATTGGAGGGGTTAGATCAACTACAAAATGATTCCAGAGCATGGCACGGCTGTGCTCACCACTCCAAGAGACGGGCCAAATGCAGAGAACAAATTTCGCATACAGCAATGTATGGGACAAAATAGTAGGAACCTTTTCTTCTTTAACTCTTGATTATGGTCTCCTACAGTATGTGCTGAGGATAGGAACTGAGAACACATACTGTGTTGTTGATTTGCAACGTCGATGTTCATCCGCATCTCACTCTTTCTCTTGCTCATTCTCTCACACACACACATGCACACGTCTGCACTTTCCGCCGCCCTCGACATCGTGACTATAAGCTTGAGGATCGAGTGAACGGCTCATGCAGATGCCTCACTATCACGGCCGGCCGTGTGTAGCCGATGTTAGGCCAGATTCTTATCCACAGATTCTTATCCACAGGTTGGTGTGTGCGGAAGCCACAGGTGAGTCTTAACCGGCACGTATGTCGGACTAACGCATTCCCCCCGGATGAGCTCTCTCCGGGGTGAAAAGATCCCTCAGTCTCCTGCTCCAGCCAGCATGGTAGCATCTCCTGTATGTATTTCAGCAGTGTTTGGTCACTTTCAGTACACCTCAACAATAATAAGTTCTGGTTCTCCATGTCATCCATCTTACATTCCAGATATGTGATTCTTGTCATGTCGTTGGTTCAGCATCTTTCTTCTTCTTGGTGCTCTTCCATCCACACGGTAGTGGAAGGGAATATTCGTTTAAACGTTAACTTCTGACATATCATTGTCCAAAGCAGCAACGCGCTATCCGTTACCATAGTGTCCAGTTTGGATTTAAGTTAAGTCAATAGTGGTCTTTGGGGACTGTGATTTTGGGTGAAAAGATCAGTGTTTGATTGTTTGCGCTTTTGACAAAGTTCCAATTTTAAAGTAATTCAGTGGAAGGTAAGGTTACAGACATTTCACGTTAAGCTGACATCCTGTTTCGTTGATAGCGCGCCCATAAATGGTCATGATAAGGGACATGGGCATCACGCTTATCTGCTACCAAAGAGAAACCACTCCATTGTTCTCTTTGAGGAAGTCCTCACTCATGGTCTCCACTCTGGGCTTCTCATGTTTTTTTTGGTTCAGTATGCGTATTTGCCGGCGGTAGTCATCCGAAAGGAGAATGCCTTTATTGGTAGCAATATTTAAAAAAGAATAATAAAAAGATGAATAAAGCTCACTGGCAGTAACATGAAATAAATTGCACATTATTATTATTGAGAAAATGTTCTCCTCGATAAGGCCCAAGATGATCAGACTATTGGGACACACATGGTCTCCAGTCCAAGACTTCACTTTGTTTGCTTATCCACTCCAAGCGCTACTTACATCCACCATCTTTTTGTTTAGCATGCATGTTTTTGCTATTGCGCACGACTGCATTCATAGTCAGTCATTTGAAGGCATTAATGTCTTTATTGGTGGCAATATAAAAAAGAAAACAAAAAGATGAATAGGGCTTTCTGGTAGTAACATCAAATAAAATAATTTCCTGATGGGGCAAAGGGCCGCCCTGTAAAAAAAAACGTACTTGAATGTATTTGCACGCTTGTCATGTGTCCTGGAGGGAGGCTAGCTCACCTCCGATGATGCACTGGGTCGTCTGCACCGCCTTCTGTAGCGGCTCTGCAGACGAGGGCGATACAGTTACCAGGCGCTGATGGAGCTCGTCAGGATGATCTCGACGGGGCTGAACGTCCTAAGGATGTAGGGCTGAATGTTTTCAGCATTCAGTACAGGTATCGTGCCTTTTTCCACCACATCTATAATGCTTATGGTGTGTGGCCTCTACACATCCAAGAGGTTTGTGGCCTAGCGATGTGTTGAGGAGCGTGAAGTAAGTGACCTTCTGCACTGCGTTGTGATCGATGTGGGCTCCCTTACTTCCCGTAGTCGACGATCAGCTCCTTTGTGTGAGGTTATTCTTGTGACATCTAGTACGGCTGTCTACCGAGCGTCTCCCTAGGAGGGTCCTCCTATGCACGTCCCACTTGGTTTAGCAGGCCAAAGGCCAGATGGAATGATTACATCTCCACACTGGCCTGCGAATGCCTGGGGATCCCAAGGGGGGAGTGGATAATCTTGCACAGGAGAAGGAATACTGGAAATCTCTGTTGGAATTGTTACCCCTGCAACCCGATTCCGGATATGCGGTTGAAGATGGATGGATGGATGGATTGTCAACACTTGATGCCAACGTTGGAGCTGTGTAGCCACACAGCGTGTACATGTCAGTGAATCTGATGTGATGTTGCCAATTCTCATCAGCTGGTGATGTCCCCACAGGCCTGGATACAGTCCTGGATCCAAGCTTTGCGTTGAGCTCAGCACAAACCTATTGTGTTAAATGCCGAGCTGCGAATCACAATTGGTGGCATGAAGAGCTATGGCAATTGCATCGTGGTTCTGTTTTGATGTTAGTCAAAGTGCCATGGGTCCAGTGTGGGCAGGCAGCAAACCTTCCAAAGCACTTGGCAACAATGAGGTGAGGGCTGCAGGTCTCCAGTCATTCCTTGGAGTGCTTGTGAATGCATGGCGTATGTGTGCTGTGCGAACATCGCCGTTAATCCACAGTTCCTGGTTGGGATAAATCTAAACGGTCTTTTCTTTTGGAATGCCGTCACTTACTGATGAATCCAGTTACCTCGTCTCGGAACTCGTGGACGTTATTCCAAGAGGCAGTGCTGAAATATCGGAAACATCATGTAGATCGGTCCACGTGATAGAATCCGATCGTTCAGACCAGCACTGCACCTCCCTTTCATTGAGCTGCTCCTGTTTCAGTCTCTGCCCGCGGACATCAGAACAAACGGTGGACTAAAAGAGATGGATCTGTAGCTTTCCCAGAAGTGCTCAAGGACCTGCTCGCCTCGCTGTGTTGCCTCGTTAGTTTAACAAAGCCTTGTTGAACTAATAAACAGTAAAGGCAGCATCATGGTGTGCTCACTGATAATCCTATGCAGTTCTCCTAATGCTCTTGTCAGATGTAAACAACAGTGATGATATGAGTTCCAAGTCAGAACAAAAATAATTAAGGGATTGCAGGGGGGACTGTTATTCCATGATAGATTCCCCCCACCCCGTCTTACACTGGCAGTAAAAAATAACTATTATTAAGTGTTTTTATTGATAATGGCCACGGGCAGGCAGGCAGGCTTTCGAAGAAACTAAAAACTAAAATAAAAAGGTGAGACCTCACTGGCCGCTATACCTAAAAAAATTGCTAATTATTACTAGCGACGAATGTCGTTAACAAAAAAAGAAAAAAGAAATAGAGCTCAGTGGCAGTAACCAGAGTAAAGGCTATCATTCAACAAAATATCTTCTTTGACAATGGCCATGGGCGGGGCTTCACAAAAAAACTAATGTCCTGTATGTGCAAATCTACAGCGACAAATATCACAACAACAACAACAACAACAACAACAATGACAAATAAAATTAAAATTAAAAAAATTATAGACCTCACTGGCAGTAACTAAGAAAAAAAGCTTATAATGTTTTGATAATGTTCGTGATATGGGCCTCCTTTTTTTGCCCAAAGAAGGGGAAAAAATAATAGAAAAAAGAAAGCTCACTGGCCATTGCATGAAAAAGAAAATCCCTGATTATTAAATGTTCTTCGTGAGGGTAAAAAAAAAGAAGAGGAATACAGCTTACTGGCAATAACCTGAAAAATGACATACATTATTTCTGTGTTTCAGTTTAGTATGCATGTCCCCTTAGTTCGTTGGGTACTCTGGCTGATGTCTACTGTCATGCTCTACTGTTTATGGCTTTTGGCCATTGAGAAAGTCCTCGCTCAGCACGGAAGCCTGGAGTGGAGCTTGAGGAACTTGTCGCTTCTGCATCTGTTCCAGGGAAGAAACGAGGAACAGTTTGTTTAGAAGCATTTGCGGTGGACAATAGAAGGTCCGGACTCATCATATTCCAACTTGCTGATCCACATCTGCTGGAAGGTGGACAGGGAGGCCAGGATGGAACCTCCGATCCAGACAGAGAATTTACGCTCTGGCGGGGCAATGATCTTGATCTTCATGGTGGATGGCGCCAGGGCTGTGATCTCCTTCTGCATCCTGTCGGCAATTCCTTGGTACATGGTGGTACCTCCGGACAGTACGGTGTTGGCGTACAAGTCCTTTCGGATGTCGATGTCACACTTCATGATGCTGTTGTAGGTGGTCTCGTGGATACCGGCAGACTCCAAACCAAGGAAGTTAGGCTGGAAGAGAGCCTCTGGACAGCGGAATCTTTCATTGCCAATGGTGATGACCACTCCATCAGGCAGCTCATAGCTCTTTTCTATGGAGGACGAGGAGGCAGCAGTGCCCATCTCCTGCTCAAAGTCCAAGGCAACGTAACACAGACTCTCTTTGATGTCACGCACGATTTCCCTCTCGGCCGTGGTGGTGAAAGAGTAACCACGCTCGGTCAGGATCTTCATGAGGTAGCCTGTGAGGTCGCGTCCAGCCAGATCCAGACGCAGGATGGCGTGTGGAAGGGCGTGGCCCTCGTAGATGGGCACTGTGTGGGTCACGCCGTCCCCGGAGTCCATGACGATACCGGTGTTACGACCAGAGGCGTACAGGGACAGCACTGCCTGGATGGCCACGTACATCGCGAGAGTGTTGAAGGTCTCGAACATGATCTGTGTCATCTTCTCTCTGTTGGCTTTGGGGTTCAAGGGGGCCTCCGTGAGCAGGATGCTGTAGTCTTCAGGGGTGATTCTCAACTCGTTGTAAAATGTGTGATGCCATATTTTTTCCATGTCGTCCCAGTTCGTGACAATTCCATGCTCTATGGGGTACTTCAGGGTAAGGATACCTCTTTTGCTCTGGGCTTCGTCTCCTACGTAAGAATCTTTCTGGGCCATACCCACCATCACTCCTTGGTGCCTGGCACGACCGACGATAGAGGGGAAGACAGCGCGAGGCGTGTCGTCCCCAGCAAAACCAGCTTTGCACATTCCTGAGCCATTGTCAACGACGAGTGCGAGGACTTCATCTTCCATGGTACTGTTTTGCTAAATGAACCTGTTTCAGGAACTTGTTTCAGATAGACAGATCTTTTACAATTTGCCAGTTTGGAGTATTCTAGACAAATGGTTCAATGCTTAAGTGAGAATCAGTTTAAATGCACACCACTGTGTCTTCACCATGACGTCATGTGATCGTCCAAGCTTGGCAAGTGTATCGTACAAGTTCAGAAGATCACTATGAAGTTAAAGCTGAAGCTAGACAATACAAACTGAAATAAACACATACATGATATCTGATCAAGTAAATATGGATGACAACAAATTATGGCTGGCTAATAGCCCCAAGACAAACAACCCAATCCTTCTCATATTATACGTTTAAATAAGTAAAATCACACCCGTGTGAAGTGAGTGGTGCAACTCTGTGTGGGGGTCCCCGGAGCTTCCAGACCCACAGAAACGATCCCCGGGTGCCGGCCCGGTTCCGGCGAGCCGCCCTGGGCCGGCACCGGGGGCTCATTCTTGTGGGAGTTCCATACAGTTCAAGGCCCTCCATGCAAGTGCCTTCCACACTTTTAGATATTGCTCCGTTGAGTTGGCCCATGAGCCCAGGTACTTGAAGTCCTTGACTTTCTTCAGAGCAGTGCCTTCTGTTGTTATCAGAGGTGGATGTTCCGAAGGGATCTTATACTGTACAGTGTAGGTGATAACTTCAGTTTTCTTGGCATTCCGCCAGGGGCCAACTTTGGCACAATCTGACTCCACTCTGGTCAGGAGCTCCTGAGCTTGTTCCATGTGGTTGGAGAGCAGGCTGGTGTCGTCCTCGTATTTGGGGTGTCGCCTTTACCTCCTTGGTGTTATGGTCAGGCCAAGACCGTGCTCTCGTCCACTGATGGCCTTCCTTAGCACATAGTCCAGGACTATGACGAAGAGGAAGGGGGCTAGGGTGTCCCCGTGCAGTACCCCATCCAAGACGTCAAAGTCCTCCCCATACTGTTGCCATCCGGGATCACCACTTGTTCATGTGTTCATGGTCTCTATTGCCCGGAGTAAATTGGGAGGGACACCGTTCCCTGAGAGGTAAACATGGGGGGTTATGTCTGGAAAAAACGCTGGCCAGTTTGAAAACAAACTAGAAAATACTTTTCCTGAACAAGCAGTGTGGGCTCGAGTAGCTCTCTACGCGATGATGATGTATTTACCCACATGACGTCACAGCCAGGGCCATAGAGTAGACAGAGTTACAACAACACCGTTCACTTCATGGGGCCAGTTCAATGGCGGCTCTTCTACATAGACGTCTATTGGCGAATAGGGACACCGGAAGTTTACGGAATGCATTGGAGTCTAGGGTTGGGTGACGATACGAATCTATCGTCAATCGCGAATGTACGAGTCCAATCGCCGAATATTTTTATTAGGCGATTTTTCGGGACGATTTTTTCTTTTGCAAAATATTAGCCCAATTAACCTGTAAAGTGTGAGCAACGTGTGAATCAATTTGGGCCAGCAAAGTAGTAACAGCGGCCGGGTGGAAATCCCCTCCCCGTTATAATGGTATGCTCCCAGAGTCCCCGCACGTAGCATCGGGGAACGGCCAGAGTAAAGGCTGGGACCGAGCCGACTGCCGAGGGAGGCTACTGTACTGTAGCCTACATACATTTACGCTCCGGACCCATGCAGTTTAATCATATACAGTCACAACAGAATGCACACTGCTGTCTCGTGTCTCATCACAATCCCAATGCGCCACCCGTGAAGTCGGGGGGGGAAATAAAAAACAGGCTGCCTGCTAGTGTTAGTGTAGGCTCGGGGATCGTTAGCTTAGCGTTTAGCTTAGCGTGTAGCTACTGATTCAACCCACTGATTGAACTTCATCTCCGCCTGTAATCTAGGTTATTTTTTTATTGACAACGTGAATGAACCCCGACACCAGCGCTGCAAAAATAGACAGATCTACAAGCTCTCAACGCGTAGCGAACGGCGCTGCAAAAACAGGCAGGACGCGATGCCTTGAGAGCTTGTGGATCAGCCGCAGCAGCATGGCGGGCCGGCGCTCCGAGGGGAGGGAGGCAAGACTTCTCCGGGGAAGAGGAGAAGTTACTAGGGCAGGCTACATGTTGCTGCGGCTAACAACACTGTCACCAGCCAGTGGTTGTGATGTTAGCTTGGCTTGCAGCTGCTTGTCCGTTCCAACTTCACTTCATCTCCACCTGTAACTTATTTCTTATTTTGTTACCCTGGCTGCGCAGCAAAAATAGACGGATCTACAAGCTCTCAACGCGTAGCAAACAGCGCTGCAAAAACAGGCAGGACGCGGCGCCTTGAGAGCTTGTAGATCTGGCTTTTTTGCGACATGTAGTGAGCTGTTCTCACTTTACTTTTATGACATGAATATATCGTCCATCGGCGATTTTTGGACAGACGATGGGCGATTGAAAAACATTGGCATATCGCCCAACCTTATTGGAGTCTATGGGCTCGCACGAGTACATGAACCCCTTGACCGGGCTGTTTTCTGCCCCCTCAATGTATGTCGCAACTCTGTCTATACTCTATAGCTCTGGTCACAGCCCCCCCATGCCTCTGTCTTCCTATTGGTTGACCCCCATGATGTCACAGCTCAGCAGGCAAACGGGCTCAGTTCTAAAATATGTACGACAGTATAGCGAGATACTTGATGATGATGATGATGATGATGATGATGATGATGATGATGATGATGATGTAGTGACACACATGACATCACAGTCCAGTGGCCAAAGAAAAACGGCGTGAACCCCCGTCTGTCTTCTAAATTGGTTGACCCACAGGCAAACGTGCCCGGGAATAAAGACGTGCATGACGTCACTGCCCAGCAGGCAAATTTCCCCGGGATTAACACATTTAGGATGGAATTGGGATTGGTGTTTTGAGGATTATGTTATACTTTAGCTATTGAAAAATAGCAGATACGAGCTTGTAGATCTGCTATTTTTGAAAAATCTTGAAAATGTGGTGCAAATCTTTCAGAGTATTATATGGACATATTCACACAGCATAACTATGATATGCCATATTTTCTTTGTCACATATGGTACAAAGTCTTTCATCTGGGGGAAAAACGAATACGCCAGTGCACGGCTCAACATACTATAGTATACTACAGGCTACTTGCAGTGGATAACCAAGGGTGCTACGAACTTAGGACACTTGGTAATGCTGATAAGCAGTGGCGTGCACAGATAGACACTAGGGGGTGCTAGAGCACCCCCTGCCCTTTTGGCAATGTGCCCTTTTGAAAAAAAAGAAGAAAAAAAAACTTTTTTTTTCTTTCTTTTTTTTGATTTTTCAAAAATAGCAGACCTACAAGCTCGTAGCGCGCCACTCGGTGGCGCGCTATGAGCTTGTAGATCTGCTATTTTTCAATAGCTAAAGCATAACATAATGCTAACACCAAAAGGGGTTCCCGCCCAAAATAGATTAAGGCAACCGGCCGGTTCCACGCGCTGCACAAGGTGCCCTTTTTTTTAACTTGAGCACCTGCCCCTCTAAATGTCTGTGCACGCCACTGCTGATAAGGTGCATGACTGTGTGGCTGCCTAATTGCCTATAGACATATCCACGGAGGGGTGCCCTGGGTGCGGCCATAGCTGCAGTGTACAATTAATATAAGCACATTTACACTGCAGCACTGATTAGCTAAACCTGACCTGCAGGGCACTGCTCCATGGTAGCGTCAGAGTAGTATAAAAGAGAGTAATGACACTCCCGTTGACTCTCATTGTAACAATGGAATGCGGAAGTGCTCATTCTATCTCAATGGAATAGTTCCAGCCATAGGAGCAATGTTTGGAACTATCGCCCATAGGCACCCGCTTTGCGGCGAGATCAAAGCGTGTCACCACTCTCTTACTACATTACTCTGGGTAGCGTAAGGATGGTATAATTCATTCTGCAGAGTGAATCAATAGTTTAACAGTTTAAACGTGGGGAGGTGGACCGTGGGGGGGTCACCCTTTGGGCTGGAGTGAAGAGGTTTACAGTGTTCTTTGTGCGTTGAAATACGCGTGTTATGTTTGTTAACGTTTGATTTTTTTGTAGCGTCTACTTGAGCAATTCATTTTTGTCAGCATTCATGTTGCAAGCTAGGTTAAATGTACATGCAGGAAATAAAATCAAACATGGTATGATATCCAACGTATGAGTTCTATCTACTGTGCCATGTCTGGGTATGAAGGGACTTAAGTTAAATTAAAAAATCACACTCGTGTGAAGTGAGGGGCGTCCACTGTGGCTGCCACATGACGTCACTGCTTAAAGGGATAGTTCAGATTTTTTTTTAACTTAAGCTGTATGAAATACTTGCCATTAATATAGTGGTTGCAACTCTATTAATTGATTGCCCGAGTCCCGTGGTGGGAGTTCTGCTCTGGTTTTGGTGAAATATTAAGTAGTTCCGGTCATTTTGTGGGGGACACTGGGGGCCACGCAGTAAAAGTAAATTAATTCACAAAACTAGCGTTTTTTGTGTCCATATCACTACGCTGGAAAAAATAGTTCCATGTGATAAGAGGGGACAAAGTTGAACGAAAGTTCCGCTAATATTTTAGAAATACCATTTCAAGCGACCAATGCTCTCTAAGACTGCATATGTATTAGGCATCATCAGTCTAACAGTAGAATATCCAAAGAAAATCAATAACTATACACACTATAGGTCAATAATGACCTGGCATCTGTCTACATGACATGCTATCAAAAAAAAAAAGTGCCTGAAAGGTCATCGAGGCTAGGGCAAGTGCTACGGCAAGTGCTATGGGCTAAGGTGGAGTCTGAAGAGGCGAGTCTTCAGAAAAGGAGCATACTGTAACAGTACGTTTTAACAGTGGGCGAGCATCAGCCGACACATCGGCTGATGTGGGTGGAGCGACGTCGCTCCACCCACTTTTTGTAAAATAGCAGATCTACAAGCTCATAGCGCGCCACCGAGTGGCGCGCTACGAGCTTGTAGGTCTGCTATTTTTGAAAAATCGTGGGAAAAAAAATCTTTTTTTTTTTTTTTTTTAATAATTTGGGGACCCCCTAAAATAATTTGGCGACCCCCCGAGGGGTCGCGACCCACGGGTTGAGAACCCCTGCCATAGACAAATAATGCACTTCCGGGAAATTCTTCTGGCTGTCGCCCGCTGTTAAAACGTACTGTAACACTTGTGATGTTTCCTACATTCCTCATAGAAGAATCCACGGAGGGGTGCCCATAGCTGCGGTGTACCATTAAGCGCACCTTTACAGCATCACAGTCAGTATCATGTCAGTATCATGGTCAGTATTATGGTCAGTATCATGGTCAGTATCATGTCAGTATTATGTCAGTATCATGGTCAGTATCATGGTCAGTATCATGTCAGTATCATGTCAGTATCATGGTCAGCATCATGGTCAGTATCATGGTCAGTATCATGTCAGTATTATGTCAGTATCATGGTCAGTATCATGGTCGGTATCATGGTCAGTATCATGGTCAGTATCATGTCAGTATCATGGTCAGCATCATGGTCAGCATCATGGTCAGTATCATGGTCGGTATCATGGTCAGCATTATGTCAGTATCATGTCAGTATCATGGTCAGCATCATGGTCAGCATCATGGTCAGTATCATGGTCGGTATCATGGTCAGCATTATGTCAGTATCATGTCAGTATCATGGTCAGAATTATGTCAGTATCATGGTCAGTATCATGTCAATATATCGGTATCATGGTCTTTATCAGTATCATGGTCAGTATCATTGTCAGTATCATGTCAGTATCGTGTCAGCATCATCTATCCATCCATCCATCTTCAACCGCTTTATCCATAGTCTGGTCACGGTGGCAACAGCTCCACCGGTGAGCTCCAGACTTCCCTCTCCAGAGCAACATTAGTGACTTCCTCCTGGGGATCCCGAGATGTTCCAAGGCCGGTGAGTCAATGTGTTTCCTCCAACTGTGCCTTGGCCTTCCCCGGGGTCTCCTTCCAGTGGGACGTGCCTCGAGGACCTCCCTAGGGAGACTCCCGAGAGGCATCCTAACCAGATGTCCGAACCACCTTGGCTCCTTTCCAGCCAAAGAAGCAGTGACTCTACTCCGAGTCTCTCTCGCGTGACTGAACCTCTCACCCTATCTCTAAGGGAGATGGCAGCCACCCGTCGAAGAAAACTCATTTCGGCAATGCCCCACACTTCATGACCATAGGTGAGAGTAGGAACGAACATTGCTCGGTAGACAGAGAGCTTTGCCTTCTGGCTCAACTCTCTTTTCGTCACAACAGTGTGGTACAGTGACTGCAGGGGTGGCCCTGCAGTCACTCCGTCCTCCCCTCACTCGTGAACAAGACCCCGAGATACGTAAACTCCTTCACCTGGGGTAATGCCTCATTCCCTACCCGGACTGCACAATCCACTGATTTCCTGCACTTAAAGGAAGGAAATACTTGCCATTGGTTGCAAAGGTATTATTTATTGCCTGCATGGTCTGGTTTTGGTGAATATTAAGTAGTTCCGGTCATTTGGCGGGGGCCACTCATTAAGGCATATCAAGAGTTAAGGCATATCAACTACATTGAAATGCCTTGGATCTGGCAAAGAGTGAATCCACATAAATGAATCCACATTTGTATTATTGACCTATTTCTACCATATAGTGCAAATTGCATTAAATTTTGACCCCTCAAAAATGACACATGGAATTCTATTTTGTGTCCAGTATCACTAAGAACAAACAATAGTTCCATGTAACACATGACGTCAAGTGGTGTTGTCACAGGAGCATAATATGTGCAGATGCATTAAAAACCTTCATTAAACTCAGAGTGCAGTAACAGGGATCTTTAACAGATATCATTTGCCTCGTTAATTTAACTATAGATTTAACTTTAAACCTGTTCCCTTAAAACGGAAATCTCCTCAACAAAACCTCAACCATGGAAGACGAAATCCTCGCACTGGTCATCGACAATGGCACCGGCATGTGCAAGGCCGGTTTCGCCGGGGACGACAGCCCCCGCGCCGTCTTCCCCTCCATCGTGGGACGCCCCAAGCACAAGGGAGTGATGGTGAGCATGGCCCAGAAAGACAGCTACGTGGGCGAAGAGGCCCAGAACAAGAGAGGTATACTGACGCTGAAGTACCCCATAGAGCACGGAATCGTCACCAACTGGGACGACATGGAGAAGATATGGCACCACACGTTCTACAACGAGCTGAGAGTTTCCCCCGAGGAGCACAGCGTCCTGCTCACGGAGGCCCCCCTGAACCCCAAAGCCAACAGAGAGAAGATGACCCAGATCATGTTCGACACGTTCAACACCCTCGGCATGTACGTGGCCATCCAGGCCGTGCTGTCCCTGTACGCCTCCGGCCGCACCACGGGCATCGTCATGGACTCCGGGGACGGCGTTACCCACACCGTGCCCATCTACGAGGGCCACGCCCTGTTCCACGCCATCC
The DNA here is from genome assembly GCF_951216825.1 of Electrona antarctica. NCBI lineage: Eukaryota > Metazoa > Chordata > Actinopteri > Myctophiformes > Myctophidae > Electrona > Electrona antarctica. Next base: position 6,487,021 of record NC_136811.1, read on the forward strand.
TGCGTCTGGATCTGGCCGGGCGCGACCTCACGGGCTACCTCATGAAGCTCCTGACCGAGCGCGGCTACATCTTCACCACCACGGCCGAGAGGGAGATCGTGCGCGACATCAAGGAGAACCTGTGCTACGTCGCGCTCGACTTCCAGGAGGAGATGACCACGGCTGCCACCTCGTCCTCCGTGGAGAAGAGCTACGAGCTGCCCGACGGACAGGTCATCACCATCGGCAACGAGAGGTTCCGATGCCCGGAGGCCCTCTTCCAGCCCAACTTCCTCGGCATGGAGTCCTGCGGCATCCACGAGACCACCTACAAGAGCATCATCAAGTGCGACATCGACATCCGCAAGGACCTGTACGCCAACACGGTGCTGTCCGGAGGCAGCACCATGTTCCCCGGCATCGCCGACAGGATGCAGGAGGACATCAGGTCCCTGGCCCCGCCCACCATGAACATCAAGATCATCGCGCCGCCGGAGCGCAAGTTCTCCGTCTGGATCGGCGGCTCCATCCTGGCCTCCCTGTCCACCTTCCAGCAGATGTGGATCAGCAAGGCGGAGTACGAAGAGTCCGGCACCACCATCGTCCACCGCAAATGCTTCTAAAAGGAGACTGTTCCTCTTAGTTTAGGTTTTTTTTCCTCATGTATAAAATGCCCAAAACAATGACCTTGTCTCCGCGCAAAACCACGCGGAGCCTTGGATAAACAAGTCATTGGGATTGGCGGTATAGTTACTTTTGACGCTTGATTTTAAAATAAAATAAATAAATAAATAACTAGAAAGGTAAAGGGGATAGTAATGTTTTCAAGCAAATTTTTTAAAAGTTTCTACAGTTGAGGGTATACGTTTTTGTTTAGAGTCATTCCAAATGTTTAACTGCATTGTTCACACATTTATATAAACTGCCCGTTGTACATTATCTCTCAAACGGCTGGACCGGTCAGTCATCTATCTTGTGCAAGCAGGCTAAGGAAGTTACTCCCAACATTTTTATTTTCATATATATTTTATTTTTCTAAGTTTAAGTTCCACACTCGAGTTTTTGAAGGTCAATGGCTGTCGGATTGGATTGAAACATTAGCCAAACATGCAGTCATAGATTGGTCACGTGAAGTATCATGACACTTTATTCATTATAAATTATTCGGTATCGGACCCTGTCTTGTTTGTACATGCAGACCTAGAACCTGTCTTAGGGCTTAAGGGCCGATTCATACTCCTATTCTACCGCTGTTTCGGCGCTGTAGTGCCGAAATGATTTCGGCTCGTCAGAAATTTTCAGTAGCACCGAAGAGCCGACTTTAGGACGAACCTCAAACGAGTATGAATCGGCCCTAAGGAGTAGAACAACCAAAAAATTACATTTTCTATCAATTGCACCTTGAATTCATGGGAGATTTTTGAGGGGTGCTAGCCCCTCCTATATGCCCAGCTTTGTGTGTTTGTGTGTACCCCATAGCGATGATTTGATTGGCTGAGCATGGAATGTGATATATGATGATAAGAGCGCCCCTCACTTCATGAGTGTGATTTTATTTTCCTTGCATTCCCGAGCCAATCATTTGATAACATCAAGTTATTGGCGTAGGAATTTCGATTGACATAGTTAGAGATCAAGAGGATGGAGAAAATGGGAGTGGTTGTGCCCGTGAAGAGCCAACAGATTGGTGCACAGGGATGTTTGCGACGCCGGCCTCAGCCCAATGGAAAGAGCACACATCTGTGTTGATCTAACGAGACATGTTCGTGTTCATGTTGTTCATGTTCAGGAACGCTCGCCCCCAAAACACGCTCGTCACCAGTTTTGAGCGGCGATAGCCCCTCCCAATGTCCAGCTTTTGGGTGTGTGTAAACACAAACTTTGCCCTAACACAAACATTAAATGGCATTGACAATGAATGGAGAATTTTTGAGTGATTGTGTAAACACAAACATTGCGTAACACAAACATTGAAGACGAAGGTGAGGACGCAAATTCTTATTGGCCGGAATGAGATGATGTATGTCTGATGACGTACGATGATAAGGAGGTAAGAGCGCCCCTCACTTCACACGGGTGTGATTTTTTTTTTCCCGGACCACTCGTGGTTCTTGATTTCTTGCTTTGCTGAGGATAAGGTTAGAAATAGGTTTAAGTACAAAAATAAAATCGTGGGATAAAAAATTTGATTAAAAAATAAATAATAATAATACATTTTACTGAGGTAAAGAATATGAGGTAGGTATTTTCGAAGAGATGCCAGCTCACGACAACTTAAGATACTTAAGTTAAATATTTCTTTGTCTCTTTCTCTCACGCCTTCAGTGAACTGCAAGTTTCCGACAATTCAAAACCCAGTTTAATTGTTATTCCACGTTTTTTTCACCCATTTGTTTCACCCATTGTCAATTGTCGAATGTAATCCTAGTCCCTCTGCCAACCTGGGGAAAGCAACGGACTGACCACATGCTTCCTTCTATGCATGAGGAGTCCGAGGGTTCTTTACACCTGACAGGTGGGAGTTTACCCGGTTGGACGTAGATCAGGAACACATTATTCCAACCAGTTCTTTTCTCTTCCTTCAGGCGTCGCTGAGGTTTTATGAGGTAATGTTTTAGGAATACCTAGTGGCGTCCATTCCGATGACGCCGGATTTGAGTGTGTTTCAGGGAGAGCGTTCTTGTGTACCTCAATCCTACCTGGGAGAATCATATCACGACAAACAAACAGCTAGTCCAGGAGTCCAATCCAAGCACAGCCAACAGCAGAGAAACACAGCTGGGAGAAAGATGTCTGCATTAACCACGTAGTGGAGCACGAGGCTGGTTGAGCTGAGAGCCACACAGGAGGACACAAAATGATTAAACAAATGATTAAAGAACAGATATGCTCTGACACTCCACACCCTTCGCATTGCGAATGTAACCGGTGTGCATCAGTAAATAAGGCCTGCTGGACGAGAAGATGGACGACTTCCTCAATCACGGAGAAGCCTATGGAGACCACAAGGACATCCTCAAAGAAGACCATGATCGACACATTCCTCAAAGAGAACCCTGAAAAGATTGATTTTTTTGTATTACTATTATTAATTTTAGTGCATAGATATACAAACAAACAACAAGCAAAACAAAACTGAGAAGTATGGGAACAAAAAGACAGGAACACAATAAACATTAAAAAAATCACACCCGTGTGAACTGAGTGGTGTAAGGTCTTATATAGCCTGTCTGACGTAATGAAATCATGTCTGACGTAATGAAATCACACCCGGGTGAACAGGGTGAACATAGCAACCATGCTCATTTTTTCTGCACAGACTAACAAAGCCAGTTGTAGGAGTGGTTTACACCACTCAAAAATATGTAGCTTACAGGAAAACAGCCAACAAACTGAAAGGTCACTCCAGTAGACTATTTTTTTTTCTCACACAGAAAGGCCTGAATCCATCAACAATTGAGCATGACAGTAGAGTAGGCATACAGTCTGAAACACAGATACACATTTGTACGACGATCATTCAACACTGTACATGGTATGTACGTGCACTCGACAATATAGGGATGCATACACACGAGACAATATACAATGAAAACATTGAGGCCATAGAGGAGGGCTCAAAGGAGAAGAATGAATAGATACGTAGTGGAATGGAAGCTACTGCATACGGTTGCTTTCCAGAGGAAACCTCATAACTCCATTTTTTAGGTTTTTGATTTTTTTTCCTCCATAAATCAGTGCTATTGAACACCCTTTACGTCTGTGTGTTGTTTCTAAAATATTAAATCAATGGAAAGTAGTAAAAAAACCCGCATTGGACCTCTTAACTCCTGTCTGCTAAAAGTCTCCTAACAGTCTCCTTTTCATGCAAGTAATTGACAATATCTAAAGTCACAGCACCACCTTTGATGAGGCAGTATTGCATAGTTTAAAACAATGAGGTTTTCTTCATTTCCTTAAAAATGTATATTTTTAATTTCCTTAAAAATGTATATTTTTCATTTCCTTAAAAATGTATATTTTTCATTTCCTGAAAAATGAACATTTTGGAGTTATGAGACCAAATGGCCAATGTTTCAACTTTAGTGACCGTGGCTGTAGATCAATCTGGAACAGTGGTTCCATATTCCACATAAGGACCCCTAAAATAACCATCATTTCTGGCTGCGGCCTCCCATTGCAAAATGCCCTTACGAAGAACATGGTGAAAACATTTTGAAAGTGTAGACATTGACGTATTGTTTTTTTTTATGATCTTTTTATTTTCATATTTCCGTATGCCTGTGGCATGCATGCTGCACGTATCCAAAATAACATTAAGGTTTTTAACGCGCGCGCGCACGCACGCACGCGCGCGCGCGCGCACACACACGCACACACACACACACACACACACACACTCGATTGGGGCCTTTAAATCCCTATACTGTACTTAAAACCCATCTGTTCTCTCTTGTCTCCTGTCTCAACTCTGCATATTTTGTTCCGTGTCAATGCAGATTCTGACCGATTCCGATATTATACAGAGGACCACAATGGAAACAAGCCTAGGCCCTATAGGGGCTTGGCCCAAAGCATGTTAATTAAAGTATTAATTAGTACACAAATTAAATTAGTTTATAACAACTGGCTTTGTACCCGTGTACCCGTGTTCGTACCAAAAAAATGAGCATGGTTACTATGGTCACTGACATTACGTCAGACCACAGCTGATCAGGCTATATAAGACCTTGCACCACTCAGTTCACACGGGTGTGATTTTTTACTTAAGATCAACAAAAGCCAAATCATAATGATGTGGCTTTTGTTGTAGACTAGATGTACTAGACACTTTTGATTTATATTGAACTCATTGATGATCCATTTTTCCATTAAAACAATTTAAGATGGTGAAAACCGATTAAATCATCTGTAGTATTTTGGGAACGCTCCGATACCGATATGGCATTTTTATGGCCGATATGGCCTATTCCGATTATGCTACAGATTAATCGTGTATTAGAGAAAGTAAAAGATGAGTGTTAAGGTGGTTGCACACCGATGGAGAAACGCCGCTAAAAATCCGAATTCGCATCCGATTCGCGCCCGGTGTGTGTAGACCTTTATTTTTTTTCTTCATTTGCTGCTTTCTTTCGGGGTGTGGGCATTCGAGCATGAGGCTAAATACGTATGTATTTTTTTTTATAGCGTTTTATTTTAATTTTATTTACTATAGTCCTACTAGACCCCAAGATTAGACCCCAAGATTACATCTGGCCACAAAAGATCACGGGATCTACTGAATGTGTCAAACTGACTTATTTAGCCTATGACACACATTGTGGCTTCCCCCCAGTAGGCTACCTTCACATTCAGTAGATCCTGTGATCTTTTGTGGCCAGATATAATTTCTTGGGGTCTAGTAAGACTATTGTAAATAATAAAAAAAGAAATCGCTATAAAATGTTGTAAAAAAATACATATTTAGCCCCATGCTCGAATGCCCCCGCCCCCCCCTGTCAAAAACAGCTAAAATCCCTAAAACGAAAGTAAGCTCATCTTTTATTTTCTCTAATAACAACCTAAAACATGAACCTTGGTTGAGAAAAACTAAAGTTGTCCTTTAAGCAATAGGAACGCCATTGAATTCACCATTCAATTTGATACCATTAAAAGCCACATAAGGATCATCCTATATGAATGCAGAGTAAAACACATGCAGTGGACACTGCTTTCAGGTGTTTTCTGAGCATCCCCAGACACTTCATTAAAACTAAATTAAAGTGGTCATTAGGCACGGCTATTTTGCAAATAATACAATTTCAGCTCCTCAAAAGACATGTGTGTGAAGTTACTGAAGTATGCACACGCAACCATTGTGTGTAATTTGCGTAAAACGCACGCACGCACGCACGCACGCGCGCGCACACACGCACACACGCACAACTTTCGGCTTCTAGAAGACGTCTGCTCGTTCCAGTAGATTCCTTCAACTAGAGAAAAGTTCCTTTCGGGCATTTGGCCCCATCATAAATCATAACTGAAAGCCCCCTCTATACCCCACCCCCCCTTCACCACCACCACCGAATCACTTGCATGACGTCAAACAATGTCGTCACAAGATCCCTGGGCAGGTTATATAGGGTGGACACGTATTAGCCAAAGGACATTACTCTGATATTATCTCAGCCTTTGAGTTGCGTTGCACTGATATTTGAGCTGAACCACTTACATCGAAGCGAGAATCCTGCACTCCCGTCTCATCCATGGAGGAAGAGATCCTCGCCCTCGTCGTGGACAATGGCTCGGGAATGTGCAAAGCTGGTTTTGCGGGAGAGAACGACCCACGCGCTGTCTTCCACTCCCTCATCGGTCGCCCGAGGCATCAGGGTGTGATGGTGGGCTTGGACCAGAAGGACAGCTATGTCGGGGACGAAGCTCAGAGCAAGAGAGGAATTCTAACACTGAGTTACCCGATGGAGCACGGAATTGTCACCAACTGGGACGACATGGAAAAGATTTGGCACCACACGTTCTACAACGAGCTGAGAGTTTCCCCTGAGGACTACAGCATCTTGCTCACAGAGCCCCCCTTGAACCCCAAATCCAACAGAGAGAAGATGACACAGATCATGTTCGAGACCTTCAACACCCTCGCGATGTACATTGCTATCCAGGCAGTGCTGTCCCTGTACGCCTCCGGCCGTAACACGGGTATCGTCATGGACTCGGGAGACGGCGTGACGCACACGGTGCCCATCTACGATGGTTACGCTCTTCCACACGCCATCCTGCGCCTGGATCTGGCCGGACGCGACCTCACAGACTACCTGATGAAGCTCATGACCGAGCGCGGCTACTCCTTCACCACCACGGCCGAGAGGGAGATCGTGCGCGACGTCAAGGAAAAGCTATGCTACGTCGCGCTGGACTTTGAGCAGGAGATGAGAACCGCCGAATACTCTTCCTGCGTGGAAAAGAGCTACGAGCTGCCCGACGGGCAGATCATCACCATCGGCAACGAGAGGTTCCGATGCCCAGAGGCCCTCTTCATGCCCGCCGTCCTCGGTATGGAGTCCTCCGGCATCCACGAGACCACCTACAGCAGCATCATGAAGTGCGACATCGACATCCGCAAGGACCTGTACGCCAACACGGTGCTGTCCGGAGGCACCACCATGTTCCACGGCATCGCCGACAGGATGCAGAAGGAGATCACGACTCTGGCCCCGTCCACCATGAAGATCAAGATCGTGGCCCGGCCAGAGCGCAAACACTCTGTGTGGATCGGAGGTTCCATCCTGGCCTCCCTGTCCACCTTCCAGGAGAAGTGGATCAGCAAGGAGGAATACGACGAGGCTGGCCCGGGCATCGTCCACCGAAAGTGTTTCTGAACAAAGCCTTCCTCTTTTTTCTCCTGACCAACTAGCGGCCTGCACAAGATACGTGTGTATGTGTGTGTGTGAGGGAATAGCAGCCAGGAGAATGAGGCTGTTCCGGTCACGGCCACAGACACCGGGAGCCAACGCGGGCATTGATTATGAGGGTGTTCCACGGCAATGTACATAGATGTGTACTAAAGATGCAGGGCTCTAAAGAGGCAGGGACAGAAAGTACTCGCAGGTAGCGAGCTGCGTGGAGCATTGAGATGAGTGAGAACACCTCCAGAGGGCTTGTCTGAAGACGTCCTAGTTACATTTGTATGGTTGTGGCCTCCAGGGGGCATGCAGAGCCATTTCCCATTTTCTTGTGCACAATGCTAGTAGGGCAAAGGGAGTAAATCCTTGAATAATTTTTGCATGTTGTGATTTTTTTTGTTGTTTTTCGTGATTTTTTTGTGTTCCTCACTTAACGATATATTCTTAAGTCTGGAGTCAGAATGGTGATGCTTTGTCTGCTACCAAGGACAATGACGACAAATGCAATCGTCGTGCATATTCGGCAAATACGCACGCTGAACATGGTGGAGACCATGGCGGACTTCCTCAAAAAGGAGACCTGAAGGGGGAGACCATATGGTGCAAATCTGTGTTTCTGGCCATCCCGACAGATGCCAGGAAGCAGCCAGGAACACCTGGTTCTATGGACCGTGTGTTCACGGGCCCCTCGGCTCCAGATAGAGGGTTTCCATGGATTTTAGCTGCTATTGTAGTTATTTTTTTGTCATTTTTTTGTTATCACACAAAAAAAACAGCACGGCAGCAGCAGACATCAACCAGATTACCTAACAAACCAGGGAGACATGCATATGAACTGAATTGAAAATGTATAGAGAGGTACTGTAGGAACTGTAAACCTTTCTTTATTGAAAAGTAGTTGTCATAGCAGCACCGCTATGATATAATGATGAGAATTCATGCAACAACTCATCTATTATGTACGCGCAGTCAACACTATAGGGATGCATACGACCGATGTATTCGGTTGGTCGGGAGTTGGAATGGAAAGCTGTAGCATGAGAGAGACCAAACGGGCTAGCGTAGATTTTTTTCAAAACACAAATAGGCTATAGAACACGGGTATGTGCAGAGGGGCAGGCTGGTGGTGCTTGAGAACCTGCCTCTTTCCACCTAGGCTATAGAACACGGGTATGTGCAGAGGGGCAGGCTGGGGGTGCTTGAGAACCTGCCTCTTTCCACCTTGTTTTTTTTGTCGTTTTATAGTTTTTTTGTTAGCTTGTTTTTTTTGTTACCCTGGTCGAGAACGTTTTGTCAAAATAGGGTTACATTTTCACATCTCCCTCCTTTTGCGTTTCATTGCTTCATTGGCTTCCGACTAATCTTGCAAACCACTGGACCGAGCGGTGCTACAGTAGATCTCCTGTGCATACATTTGTTCAATTGTTTTATACTCGTGCTGATAACGGGAATAAACAGGGTTCTGATCAGGCTGGAACCTTGCACAGTATTCGAGTCATAGATATGTCATATCTATAATCAGAATAAGCTTGCGAATACAAGCGGCCGAAATGAGTTTTCTTCGACGTGTGGCTGGCATCTCCCTTAGAGATAGGGTGAGAAGTTCAGTCACACGAGAGAGACTCGGGAGTAGAGTCGCTGCTTCTTCGCCTGGAAAGGAGCCAGCTTAGGTGGTTCGGGCATCTTGTTAGGATGCCTCTTGGGCGTCTCCCTAGGGAGGTCCTCGAGGCACGTCCCACTGGGAGGAGACCCCGGGGCACAGTTGGAGGAAATACATCGACTCACTGGCCTTGGAACGTCTCGGAAACCCCCAGAGCAACTAATGTTGCTCTGGAGAGGGAAGTCTGGAGCTCTCTGGTGGAGCTGTTTCCCCGCGACCCGACTACGGATAAGCGGTTGAAGATGATGGATAACTGATGTAACAGATGACTGAAATCATACCGTAGATGGCTGAGGTCACAGGCTGGTCAAAATGAAGCCCGGGATCCTAACATAGTTATCAACGTTGATCCCGAGATCCACGTGATCAGATTTCCCGAAAGACTATTGGACTGGAAAGATGACCGATCGACGGCTTTAGAATCAATGGAGAGTATAAGACCTGAAGGTGGAAGACAAGTAGCAACATCATGGATGTGTCAACTGCCATTAAACCTCAAAGAATGAAGAAGACGACACTATGGTAGCCTAGTATCCACCGTAAAAGACCCGATAAGAGTGGTGACGTTTGTGTCGCGAGACAATTTTCAGTGTGAACTGACAATAAAGTACTATACATTAAACCTCAAAGAACGAAGAAGACGACAGCATGGTAGCCTAGTATCCACCGTAAAAGACCCGATAAGAGTGGTGACGTTTGTGTCGCAAGACAATTTTCAGTGTGAACTGACAATAAAGTACTATATCATATCATATTGCTCTTCCTGGTTCTCTCTAAGTCTATGGCTTTTGAAATGACGTCGTAAGGCAGCCAAGTCTATGGGCTTTTTTACACAAACGTTGACCACGTTAGATGTCATGATGTGGCCGATATAAATACAGCGGGGCGCCCCTCACTTCGCACGAGTGCGATTTCTTGAATACGGTGGCTAAAATGAAACCACAGATGTTGTCAGAGACATTACACGTCATCGCGCCAGACACACAAACATCCTCTGCGCTGTTGTCTGCTCTCTCTCTCTCCCTCCCCCTCTCTCCCTCTCTCTCTCTCCTTCCTTCTATTCCTTCCATTATGGCCAGTTTACCTTTTCAGTATATCGGTGCATGCTTCAAGTCTTACACCCGGCCCAGTTGATGCGCTCGTGTTAAGTGAGATCTCATCTGATATCATTATTAAAATTGCAAATGGTCACCGGAGGTATACTCTCTCTATCACTGCGCACAACGCATGGAATACGGATGTGTATATTACAGGAAACTCCCGTTAAACTTTCCAACAAACTCCGGTAAACTCCTGAATTGTACCATCACACCTGTATATTACCGTATATTACCTGCTAAACTTGAGGTTTACGGCCAAATCTAGTGCCCATAATTGCCCGTTAACTCCTATTTATATATAGGGCCCTGACATGTTTGAAGGGCCTTATAGCCCCTCCAACGTCTGGCAGCCAATTCTATGGACTTTTAATGTTTGTCTTATTCACTCTCCCCCCCCCAAAACAACAGGCCCCCACTCGTGACGTCATGTGGCAGGCAAGTCTATGGACTTTTTTATGTTTGGTTTAAGCAGTGATGTCATGTGGCAGCCACGGTGGGCTTGACATTTTGACATTTTTACCATTTTGAAAAACATAAATATAAATTGTTCAAATAGCTAGATCGGCTATTTTCACTATGAAAGCTTTGTTAGAAAATAGTAACAACATATCTGAAAGGTTTAGGGCATGAGGTTTAGGGCATAAGGTGGCAAGAATTTCATAGAAGCTTTTTAACTGTTTGGGAGGAAGGTGTCATTGTCTAACAGACATATAGACAGATAGTCCATTCACACAGAGAGAAACAGTTGTAGTGAAGTTGTTCATATCTCTTTAATAATCCTGTATTTTAACCACTTACGCCCTCACGTCCCCATGTTGGGCATGTCATTATTACAGGCAAGAATATTCAAAACATGTGAAATGTTTTTTTCTAAAATATCCAAACATTTGTTTACATTTTTGAAAAGCGTGCGTCACTATTTTCACCGCACAAAGCATAAAATGGTGCTTAGAAGTGGTTAACTACCTGTGGTCTTCACTCTTCATCATCATATGTCAGCAATAATTTATGTAACAGTGATTATAGCAGCTAAACACATCACAAAATGAGCTGTAAAATAAACTACTTATCCTGAGCTATCCTGAACGTATAACTGCTGCAATGCACATGCGTCTCATTGCCTTACTGTTTAAACCAGTGGTTCTCAACCAGTGGTCCTTGAGGCGGCGGTTCCAGGTGGTCCCCTGCAGCTAAATGATGGAGAGTTGGTAACCAAATGGACCCTTATAGATCTTTAACTCTTGAGAGCGTAAAATTAAACCAAATGGACCCGTACGGGTCCATTTGGTTTCATTTTTACGCTCTCGAGAGTTACATTATCGTTAAACATCTGCATTGCTTCATTTACAAGAAGTCTACACAATTAGAGACTGTAGAAGAATTGTTATTTTCGATCAACATTTGCCAAAAGCATGTAATCGTAGACAAAATATTGTCCAACGACAACAAAATATTCTTTAGTTTCGGGTCCGAGAGGCTATGTCATCAAATGGTGGTTCGTCCGTGGCTCAAATGCTGAATAAATAATGGGCCTTGACATGAAGAGGGTTGAAAGCCACTGGTTTAAGCGGGAACCCCTTTTGGTGTTAGCATTATGTTATGCTTTAGCTATTGAAAAAAAGCAGATCTACAAGATCATAGCGCGCCACCGAGTGGCGCGCTACGAGCTTGTAGGTCTGCTATTTTTGAAAAATCGAAGAACGACTGACATAGAAACATAGCTTTTTCAGAAAACTGTCAGGATGTAGAAGACATTTTTTAGAATCTGATCTCAGGTCAGAATGGGTTAAACAAACACATGAGCACATGGACACGACGACCAAGCACAGCTGTGTCGTCAGACCATCTCCAGCATTGATTCTCTGGGAGGGTTCGTCCTGTTGTGCTCAGCGATACGACTCTCCATGACAGGACGGAAATGACGGACCAGGCCCTGCAGACACACAGGTGTTGAAAAAAAAATATTATTACATACTACACGTCCATAACATTATGAGCGACATTAGTCTTTATCATAATTATTATTAGAAAAGCATTAAGTGTAGTACTTAGTAACTTAGTAGTATTGCAATTACAATGTAGGCATTTCCAGCAGACGCTATTATCAAGAGCGACTTAAACTAAGTAATGACTCAGTAAACTAGGATCACAGTTAAAGGCAAAGCAAGATAAGAACCTAGCATCAGTCTAACTACAGTAGGATCAGGGGCGGCGGTGGCTCAGGGGTAGAGTGGCTGGATGGCAACCGCAAGGTTGCCAGTTCGAAGTACCCATACCCAGGCTCCCCCAGAGTTAGTGTCGAAGTGTCCTTGAGCAAGACTCTGAACACTCCAAATTGCTCCTGATGTGCTGGTTGGTGCCCTGCATGGTTTCCGCTGCCATCGGTGTATGAATGTGTGTGTGTGTGTGTGTGTGTGTGTGTATTGATGCACAATCTATGTAAAGCGCCTTGGATAATGGTGCTATACTGTATGCACCATTTATCATTTAGGAGTTAAAGCATATAACGTATAATAAATAAACATATAATAAACTGGTACTGTCACAAATAATGTGTACATTCACTACATAGAACCAATAGCAAACAATGAACCTATCAGAAAATAAGATGTAAACTAACTACTCCTTTAACCACCACAAAGTATCACTGAAGAACTGCTAAATAACCCAACATATTTGTGTGTGTGTGCGTGTGTGCGGTGCAGTGTTCATTTCGTCGACTAAAACTAAGACGGAAAATGTTGGCCGAATACCTTTTTCCACTGACTAAAACTAGACTAACACTAAAACATTCCGGGTGACTAAAATGTGACTGAAACTATTTCAAGAGACTACGACTAAAACTAAAAATAGAAATGTTGCTGACAAAAACAACACTGGTGTGTGGTGACATAGATATATAAGTCTAGATGGCTTAAGGCGGAGTTTCTGACGTCGTTCACCCGGCAGCCATCTTACTTCGGGGCTACAGTACAGTATGTTCAATGGCAGCTCAAACAAAAACAGTCATAAATCGCTCAAATCTTGACGGATTTACAAATGGGTTGGTTTATTACAAACGTTGTCAACGTGGCTATGATTCAGGACGCTTATCTGCTTAATTTTGTTTTTTTATATGAACGTCGTATAAAAGCATATAAGTATGCGGACGTCTCCTCTGACGTTTATAACAAACCAAACCGTTTGAAAATCGGTTAAAAATGTAGCAAGTTGTAGCCCTGAGGTAAGATGGCCGCCACGTAGCAACGTCGCTCTCCATTGGCCAGAGCGCGGGTGAGCCATCTAGCTTTCTTATATACATCTATGTGTGGTGATACCAGGCAGTAAATAGCGCGTTCACCTGGACGGGCCACGCCGCTCCGTCTCCCAGAGCGCAGATGGTGTGTCCTTCGATCTGCTTGCTGAGCTCCCAGATGAGGTCGATCTCCCCCACGGCCGCCTGCCCCCCGACGAACCTCCACATCATCGTATTCATCCACTCCACACCTGAAGAACGTGTGATGTGAGCTTGTATAGATCGGCTTTACTGTGTATTTGTGTGTCATTAACCCATTTTGACCTGAGATCAGATTCTAAAAAATGTCTTCTACATCCTGTTTCTATGTCACCGAGTGGCGCGCTATGAGCTTGTAGATCTGCTATTTTTCAATAGCTAAAGCATAACATAATGCTAACACCAAAAGGGGTTCCCGCCCCAAAATGGGTTAAATGTTTTCGATGAATTGAGTATGAAGGACCGCAATGGAAACGAGCTAATGGGGTATAGCAGTGGGTGTGGGTTTTCTGGTTCAACTGAAAAATCTAAAATCTGCTATTCATTTTTTTCCCATAGAGATTTACAATCAATTATTTATATACATTATTTTAATGTATTATGTATTATGCTGGTGAATCGTGACCAAAACACCTTTGATTCTGAAAAATAATCAAAGGTGTGAAAACAGAAAAAAAAAGAAAAAAAAGCTAAACAAAGGGTATTTATTAAATGTAGTATGCACATCAACTTACTACAGTAAGCCTATTTTGTTAATTAGCGTACATTTATCATCATCATCATCATCATCATATAATTAAATATTCAATTGTTTATTTTCACAGAATCAAAGGTTTTATGGTCATGACTCACCAGGATCCTGGATGGCTTGATTATAGGCTTAAAATAGTTGATATAAATATATATTTATTATCTCTGTGGGAAAGATGAATGGCCGATTTTTCAGTGGAACCAGAAAACCACGCCCACTGCTATGCCCTATATGGGGCACAAACCAACTATGTCCGTGAACATTTTGGACATAGCTGGTTTCTAGCCGACAGCAGAGATATGCAAGACTTTAATTAATGTTATATAAAGGCTTATTTGGAAAAACCCACAATAAAAACATTGACTTATGCCTTATATATACAGTGTGTTTCCTCACCCTCCCTGCAGGGGGTGCACTGGCCACAGCTCTCGTGTTTGTAGAACTCCACCAGGCGGGCGATGCATCGGATCACGTCCGACTTGAGACACAAATGCACAGTGTTGTTAAACAGTGTTGTAAAAAGTACTCAATTGTTTTACTTAAGTAAAAGTACCAATAATACAATTTAGAACTACTTCGTTACAAGTAAAAGTACAGAATTGAAAATGTACTTGAGTAAAAGTACAAAAGTATCGGCATCAAAATGTACTTAAAGTAGTCATTGTGAAGAATGTGCCATTTCACAAGTTCAAAATGTATATAAAATATATTGAAAATAGCAGATCTACAAGCTTGTAGATCAGCTATTTTCAAATGGCAAAATTAAAATATCCAAAGTAGCTAGTAACTAAAGTTTTCAAATAATTGTAGTGGAGTAAAAGTACAAATTTTGCATCTGAGATGTAGTGGAGTAGAAGTAAAAGTATTGGAAATTGGAAATACTCAAGTAAAGTACAAATACCTCAAAATTGTACTTAAGCACAGTACTTAAGTAAAAGTAATTAGTTACTTTCCACCACTGTTGTTAAAGGTAGCCAGCGAAGCACTCGTTTCTACGTCACTCCGGGCATCGCACCCCTCGCACCTCCGCCTCCCAGTTCTTCTGCCCCTTTTTCCATCCGGTTGTCATGTTTTTTCCTCTTACTTTATACCGGATGTAAACAAGTCTTAGTGCTTTTTTCTGGTTTTATCCTCGTAGCAGTTTTTATATTGACCTATGTACAAATGTCAATCAAGCTTGTTTGTTAAATGTACGCTATATACAATCCTATGCGGTAGGCTAATGTCTGTAGTTATGAATGCCTGTAGTTATGTACATAGCCTACTTTATCAGCGGGATTCAGCGTTTTAGCCAAAGCATAATAACAATATAATTTGAAAATGTATTCAACAAAATGAAGCCAGCGGCTGGCTTTTTCCCCATTGTGGTCCTTTTCATAATTCAGTGTTTAGCCAAAGCGATGCAGGCCTAGTAATCATTATTATTTTCATTGTGATTGTGTGTGTGTGATTCTGATCTGTGTGTGCGTGCGTGCGTGCGTGCGTGCGTGCGTGCGTGCGTGCGTGCGTGCGTGTTGACACTACACACACGCAGAAGAACTGGGAGGCGCGAGGCGTACGCTGCCCAGAGTGATGTAGAAACAAGTGTTTCGCGGCAGAGGTAGAGTAGCACCCAGGATCACAGCTTAGGCAATTGGCTCCGGGTGGAAAAAATGGGCTCCAAAATTATAGGATAAAATGTAAGGGTTAAGAGGTGTTGTTTACCGACGTATCCATGACGATGATGGCCGCCGTGCCCAGGGCCGTCTCCGCGCGCACCAGGTCGTCAAAGTCCATCAGGACGTCGTCACACACGTGCCGAGGAATGATGGCCGTGGACGAGCCCCCTGGAATCACTCCTAATAGGTTGTCCCAGCCGCCCCTCACTCCTCCTGCACCAATCACAGTAGAGGGGGGAAGGAACGTAGATGATGACGCCATTTTTTGACTCAATCATTTTATCCCCCTCCTTTAACTCCTACAGATGTATAGTAATATTGCAATAGCATACTCTACGATACAGACGTACTAGTAATATTGCAATAGAGAGTCGCAGTCCCGCCCCCTCGAGAGACCCGGAAAATAATTCCCTGTTCATTTTCCTCATAGGCTTTTCAAAAAGTATTTATTTAAAGACGTTTACGCCGCGGACAAAGGTAACTCGAGTTGTGACAAATCATGACAATAAACACAATATTTTGGGCTGATCAAATAATTAGAACGAAGGAAAATAATCGGACCAGTCTGAAACGAGTGGTGCAACAGCACCCCCTATTGGTACTCTAAACATAGTGACATAGTCCCATAGTCCCACAGGGACAAAGCTGTTCCTTGGAGAGGTTGCACCACTCAAAAAGGCAGGATACAACACTTTTTGTTTGGTCATGATTTGTCACAACTCGAGTTGGCTTTGTCCGCGGCGTAAACGTCTTTAAATAAATACTTTTTTGAAAAGTCTATGAGGAAAATGAACCGCGAATTAATTTCCGGGTCTCTCGTCGTCATGAAAGGGGGCGGCCCGGGACTGCGACGCTCTATAGCATACTCTACCTGTTTGTACTAGCTATATTATATTAACATACTCTAATACAGATGTACTGTAATAACTACAGGTACTCCCACTCCAGGGCGTGTCAGACAACATATTTCAATAGTGGTGTCAGTCAGTGTGACCTGCATGCCTGTCGATGAGCTCTCGCAGAGGGATGGACATCTCCTCCTCCACCGTGCACGGCGTGTTGACGTGACCCGAGATGTTGAACAGCTTGGTCCCAGAGTTCCTCTCTCTGCCGAAGCCGGCGAACCAGGCCCCGCCCCGCCGACAGATGGCAGGCGCCACGGCCACCGTCTCCACGTTGGACACCGTCGTCGGACATCCGAAGACCCCTGAATAAATGAAAGGGTCACGCAGGTTGTCCATTTGAGTATTTAGCCCCTCCTATGTCCAGCTTTGAGGAACAAACATTGTCCTGTTTGTTTTGTGTTTGTGCAAACACAAACAGTGAATGCCTTTGACAATGAATGGCCACTTTTGAGTGTTTGTGTATCCATTTTGACCTGGGAACGATTCTACAAATGTCTTCTAAATCCTGACAGTTTTCTGAAAAACCCTATGTTTCTATGTCAGGACCCCCAAGATTATAATAATTGGCCGCCGACCCCGTCTGAAAATATGTTGTTCCAGTTGACCCCATAGAGTATATATATAATAGAGACTGAACTGGCGCGAAGCTCCGCCCCCCCAGCTATTCATGTCAGTGGAAGTTGCTCAGTGGCGTTTTGAAGCACCCGGAAGACTGCCGGAAGTCCCTCCCAGGACCTCAACTTTGAGGTCCTGAGTGACGTAGGGCAACCGAGCGCTCAACGTTAAAGCCCAGCTGCACGGGGTTTCCCGGTCATGAATCCACGGGTCCGCCTGTAGTCCCTCCTCCTACCACTAGGACCCAGAGCTTCAACGTTGGAAAGTCTGCCTGCCCCCTTGGTTGACCCCCACAGAAGCAAAGATTTGAGTTAAAAACTTTGGCTCTGAAAGAATATATATTCAAAGATCTGCGCCACATTTTCATGATTTTTCAAAAAATATCACAAAGATCACAAAGCTTGTAGATCGGCTATTTTCAGCAGGTGTAAAAACAATCATTACGACGGCATCAAGACCCGCCAAAATACATTTTCATCAACTGTAGATTTAGTCGACTGAAACTAGACTAACACTAAAACATTCCGGGTGACTAAAAATGTGACTAAAACTAAATGAAAACTATTCAGTCAGACCGTGACTAAAACTAAAATCAAAAGTTGCTGCCAAAAACAACACTGCATCAGGCTTATACCGATGTCGGCGGGGAAGGGCGGTTTGAGGCGGGGCTTCCCTTGCTTCCCCTCGATGGACTCGATGAGGGCCGTCTCCTCGCCACAGATGTACGCCCCGGCTCCTCTCACCACGAACACGTCGAAGTCGTAGCCCGAGCCGCACGCGTTCCTGCCGATCAGCTTGGCTTTGTACGCCTCGTCGATCGCCACCTGCAGGCAGAGAGACGGACGTGGCGTTATAGGAACATTTCACCCATTTTTCAACTTTGGCCCTACTGTTCGCACAGGATTAGAAACACAGACGTCCTCCGTGATTATAAGAAGTGACCTGTGATCCCTGTAATTCCGTGCGAATTAGGGCTTTTGTCTTCATGTCGTTGCTGTCGGGCAGAAACCTCTCATCTCCAATCATATTTATCATTTTGTGTTTTTTGACTATTTTTCGCAAATGAATGCCCTACTTAATTGATCATACTACAGTCTCCTATCAGCGGTAGACTCTTTTGGTCGTTGCCATGCAGTCATCACAATTAGTGGCTTAATTAGGAATGCAACCAAAAACAAAAACTCGACGAAATCAAAGCTTTATGGTGAAATGGTGTGGTGCGCGCGCGCGTGCGTGCGTGCGTGCGTGCGTGCGTGCGTGCGTGCGTGCGTGCGTGCGTGCATGCATCCATGTGCGCGTATAGTGATTGTATTGAATTGTTCCACTTTTTGCTTTGGCAATGTAGGCTAAACGTGTGTTCTCATGCCAATAAAGCCCTTTGAATTGAAATGAATTGAACATTGCGTATATATGTATATATACACCTGTAAATTGGAGGACTCGTTGTAGAACTCTCCTCTGATATAGATGTAGGCGGCGCGGGCTCCCATGGCAGCGCCGGCCACCAGGCAGCCTTCGATGAGCTTGTGGGGGTCGTGGCGCATGATCTCTCTGTCCTTACAGGTCCCTGGCTCTCCTTCGTCTGCGTTCACCACCAGGTACTTAGGCCTGGAACAACAACAGCAACAACAACAAAAGCACATTCACCACTTATTTTGGGCTTTTGAAATGAATTACGTCATACAGTATGTGGTCAAGTCTATGGACTTTTAATGTTTGTTTAGAGCACGTTTAACCAAAATTGAATGGCAGCCAAGTCTATGGACTTTTGATGTTTGTTTAGGGCAGCAGTCAACCCATTTAGGCCCGACGTCGAAATAAAAAAAACGTTGGCTCTGAAAGAATATATATTCAAAGATGTGTGCCGCATTTTCACAAATTTTCAAAAATAGCAGACCTACAAGCTCGTAGCGCGCCACTCGGTGGCGCGCTACGAGCTTGTAGATCTGCTATTTTTCAATAGCTAAAGTATAACATAACGCTTAGTTAAAACACCAAAAAAGGGGTTCCCGTCCAGAATGGCTTAAACAAACATTGACGACATGAGGCGTCATGTGTGGCCAATATACAGTGTAAATACATCATGTGACTGGCTTAGTTTTTAAGGGGCGCTAGCCCCTCCTATATACAGCTTTTGTCCCCACACGTCTCAAGATTTGCCACTGACAATGAACGGAGAAATCACAGTCAGAATTCCGCTAAATATGACGTAAATTAAACATCAAAACATTAAACGCCATTGACATTGAAGGGAACCTTTACGTCATATGTAAACGAGCATTCATGTCTTGTAACGCATATAGTGACAGTGAACCTGCGCTGCCACTAACCTATATAGTGGGCACACCTCACATCATATAATAATAATAATAATAATAAATTTTATTTATAACGCACTTTACATTCCAAGGAATCTCAAAGTGCTACAGAAAATAAAAGCAGAAGAAACAACACACCATTAAAAACATCTAATAAAACAGGAACATTTAAAACATACAAACAAACAAACAAACTCCCATTGGAAATGCATTGTGAGCTTGCATCAGTCAATAAGTCTCATGCATCAGCTATACATCAATCTGTTGCGAAGGTGTGAGTCAGGCCATAGACATCAAAGGGGGCTTCAGCCCCTGCCCCTTTACCCGTCTGTAAAAACAACGGCCCTTTCCAGACCACAAATGCAGCATTTACTGTGGTGGAAGAAATGCACATGCCCTTCTCTCCTTTCCATGCCATATACCCGAAGACAGCATTCAGGAGAATTGCACAGTATTGCGTTGGAGCAAATTTGTTTCTAAATCCATGTCGTTAAACCGCATCTCCACTAGCTAAAGAGTGCTGGCTTGCTCCCCGAGAATAGCTGATCTACAAGCTCTCAACACGTCGCAGCGTGACGCGTTGTGAGCTTGTAGATCAGCTATCTTTGTCCAAAAGTGCCCGATTACAGGGTTTCAGCCCCTGCCCCTCTAACACTCTCTGCACGTCCCTGTATAGTGGGAACGCCTCACTTCATACAGTAGGAGTGTGATTTTGTATTGGCAGAACGGGCACATAATTTGTACATATCTGTCAAAAGAAACACCACAAAACGCTTGAGAGCTTATTGCCATACGTGTGTGTGTGTGTGTGTGTGTGTGTGTGGGGCTATCAGGAGTGACGTCGTCAGTACTTCGGTAGCCTATACCCTATTAGGTCCAGCTACTATATAGACTGCTCTTTATGGAGGCCTTATCGTACACATACAAAGACAAGGACCATTTATGTAACGTTACATAAATGGTCCTTGTCTTTGTATGTGTATGATTTGAATGCTAGAATACTGGAGTATTTGCTATTCTGGAGTGTTCATTTGTTCATTTGTGCAGTGGTTAAAAGGCAACATACAGACACAATACACAGATACCCCCAGGTTAAGAAAGTACAGTAGCCTACTTAAAAGCATAATTTTATTGTTATTATTAATAGTATTACCTGCCATCGAAGGGTTTGTTCATGAAGCTCCATTTCATGCCAGTGGGGAAGCCGGCCCCTCCCCTCCCCCGCAGCCCAGAAACCTTCACTTCATTTATGATCCAATCTGAACCTTTCAGGATGATCTCCTTGGTCTTATACCAGTCTCCTCGCTTCAGCGCCCCCTTCAGCCTAGTTGGAGGAGGAGGCATCATATCACAAGTAAGACGCGCAAACGCGGGAAGCGAACGCAGCTCGTAAATTGCAATAACAACAATTAGAATAAATTACGTACTTAAAGTTTTTTTAAATTAAATGTTTTTTCAAGTTATTTTTTTAGTGTGTGTATGTGTGCGTGCGTGCGTGTTTCTTTTTTAGGTTTTTTTTTAAAAAGTTTTTTCTTTAAGTTTTTTTTTAAGTTAAGTTTTTTTTTAAGTTAAGTTTTTTGTGTGTGTACGTTTTTCCTTTAAGTTTTTTTTTTAAGTTAAGTTTTTTGTGTGTGTGCGTTTTTCCTTTTTAAGTTTTTTTTTAAGTTAAGTTGTGTGTGTGTGTGTGTGTGTGTGTGTGTGTGTGTGTTTTTGTGTGTGATACAGCTGCGCCCTCTGGTGGTGGGCGGGTGGTGTTACAGCGTGACACACACACACACACACACAGACACACAGACGTGATCTGCTGGGTCTCATAGTAAATGCTCACTGCGTTCGCAATAACATCAAAAACACACACCACAAATAAAATGCATTCCCATAATTTGTTGGTATGCGGTCAGGTTTTCAGCTGGCTCAGGGAAGAGGACGACCCTGCCATGCATAGTCCACTATAGATAGGTGAATGAACTGTATCTGTCTGTGGGCAGGCATATTCTGTGCCTGTGTGTGCGTGAGTGTGTGCGGTTGTATGAGTTGAGGATTAGGTATCTGAAATTTATTTTTGAGTGGTGTAAACCACTCCTACAACTGGCTTTGTTTGTCTGTCTGTCTGTCTGTCTGTGCTCAAAAAATGAGCATGGTTGCTATGTTCACCCAGTTCACCCGGGTGTGATTTAATTACGTCAGACATGATTTCATTACGTCAGACAGGCTATATAAGACCATATAAGACCTTACACCACTCAGTTCACACGGGTGTGATTTTTTTAAATGCAATGTACTATTTTGTAATGTAATATAATGTATTCTGTAATGTTTTAATTTATTTCTGGACTCTAAGATTAGCCGAAAGGCTAAAAGAGATCCAAATAAAATCAAATCAAAATCAAAAATCAAATCATAATAACACAGCAACAGTGAAAATGTCAAAATTCGTGTCAGATCCATGTGTCTAGCTGAGACACGACCTTTGACACGATCTAAATGTCTCAATAGAAGAGCGGGGAGACAAGATACAACCACCCCATATAAAGTTACGTTGTATTATACAGATCGGACACATTTACATTTCATGTAATACTGTGAATTGTAATTATATTCAGAGAGTACTGTGATAAGCTTCATTGTAAACTTGTTCGACAGTAGTACAGTATAGTGAATTGTTGTCTCTTACTTCCAGTCATGACGTCCATATAAGTTAGTAAAGATTCGGTCCTGGTCACTCAGAGGACCAAACTTGGTCTTCTTTGGTTTCTCCTGGAGACAGACAGAACACCTGAGTTACTGGATTACTACTACTACTACTACTACTATACCATTACATAATACTGTATTTTTGGCTAACCTAGCCATATACGGTATAACTTTAAGGCCACCATAATGCATATACCGGTAGGTCTCATCCCTGTTAGAATGTCGAAAGTTGTGCTACAGCTACAGTATATTGTTGCCGTCAGGAGGAAACCATGGAGGAAAACTCAATTTTTTGCATAAATCAGTGCTATTGAACACCCGTTACGATTGTGTGTTGTTTCGCAAATATTGAACCAATGGAAAGTAGTAAAACGCTTTGCACAAAACCTCTTAATTAAAACTCCATTGGACCCTCAAACGGTCTGCTAAAGCAACTAACTCCCCACTCTCATGCAAGTAGTTAACAATATCAACACCAACTTTGATGAGGCAGTATTGCTTTGTTTTCAAAATATATGGTTTTCTTCATTTCCTGAAAAATGTATATTTTTAATTTCCTGAATTTGGAGTAAAAACATGTAGCTCAACTTGCCCAACACTGCAGATTCTGCAGTGTTGGGCAAGTTGAGCTACATGTTGACCCAACACTGCAAAACAGTGAATCATAGCCTAATAGGCCTATTAATTAACTTTAATAGACCTATTGCTTACTCCACTATACGTGCAGGTATTATTCAAGCCTCATTTCTTACTGGAAAAAATCTGAAGTGAGCTGTGCAACAGTGCCCCCTGTTGGTACATAGGGACATTGCTAGTGTTGGGCAAGTTAAGCTATACATGTAGCTGACACAACACTGCAAACATATTTAAATAGTGTGCTATAGTATGGAAGAACAGTTGAGACCTACTGTATACCTGTTTTGCTGCGGTTCCGTAGCTCGAGGCAAGGGTGCGAGGGAGGACACACGGACGCGTCACAACTGAGCGCACACCTGCGCCGAGAAGCACACGGCCCAGTAACATCCTGCAAGCAGGAAGACGTATATACAACAGTTGCGCAACATCATCAACATCAAAAGAAAACATAATTAGAAACACCTGCAGGTCAGGGAGACATATACAACAGCAGGTGCGCAACATCAAACGAAAACATAATTAGAAACACCTGCATGTAAGGAAGACGTATACAACAGGTGCAAAATAAAACATAATTAGAAACACCTGCAGCAGGTCAGGAAGACATTGCATTGTATTTAATCACTCCACAACTAGAGAGTCGAATATGCTGTGACATACAACATACGAAAATAGCAGAGCTACAACTCACACTGCATCGCATCATGCGATGCAGTGTGAGCTTGTAGCTCTGCTATTTTCAGGTCAGAGCAAATTATATAGGTTTAACCACAACTATAAAGTTTAGCTTCGTTTACCTGCAGGGTGGTTGGACGAGAGACATCACACGAATGAAATGAGATATACTACTTAATAATATAGGGATTCTGCCGCGTAGGAAGCGTGTCAGTGATGGCTGTGGGAGATGCGTCACCTTAATTGAATTAAAAGTAATCAGATTAACTTCAACGTCACTCACCACCATCACCAGCTCACTGCCAAGGTGCTTATTTGTGCCCCGTTTAATTCTGTAAGGCACGCACTGCTTCTTTCTATTCACCTGTTTCCTAGGCTGTGTTTTCCACTTCCTGTCAATTTGATCCAATGAAATCCAATGAAACTGGTCAGATGACCAATGAAATCGACAGGAAGTGGAAAACACTCCTAAGAAACAGGTGAATAGGCCTATCCCATATGACAAAATCAGTGCTAATTGCTAAACACACGTGTGTGTGTGTGTGTGTGTGTGTGTGTGTGTGTGTGTGTAGAGAGTTCAGCATTTGACACCAAGGGGACATTAGTCAACTAATTATGAAATAGGTTAGCCTAAGGTTGTCACTCTGTTTTGATAAGAATCCAACAATACCACAGACGCCAGACAAGATACATATTTTCTTTATTTGTTTTCTTTACATTATCGGAAACAAAATGATGAGAAATGAGTTTAATATCTCTGAGGTCAACTAAATAACTGAAAACAAAAATGTATCCCTGATAACGGGGTCTCTATTCAAACCGGGACCCCCACCCACATCCCTTCACCAAGCCAAGAAAACAAACGCACACTTGACCCATCCCACACGACGACAACACACACACACACACACACACACACACACACACAGAGACACACACACACACAGAGACACACACGCACACACACAAAGACACAGACACACACAGAGACACACACACGCACACACTGACTTCTTTTACATCCCAACAACACCTCAGAAAGTTTCACTTCCATTCTGTTGGATTTCACAACGCATTCTCACTCCCAAGCGGTCATACTTAGACGCTCGGTCGGTCGGTATCTACTATTACAATTGAGAAGAGCACAACTTTGTGCGCGCACAACTTTGTGCACAGTTCGGGTGGCCAATAGTCATAGACCGTACCGCAGTCTGCCTTCGTTCAAAATGTGCGCTGTGTGTGTGTCTCTCACTCGGACACATGATATTCACGGTGAAACAACACCACGGATTAGACGCGAGCGTGCCACACGGCGCCGCAACCTTCTACATTTCTTGTCCGATAAACACGAGGACTGGGCGGGCGGCGCCGACGCAGGCTTCGCACCACTCGGCGGGCCGGGATACACGCGCTCGGCTCGCTCTTAATTTTGTTATGGGGCTCACAAGCTTGCTTCTGAAAACACGCCTGACTGTATTGAATGTGTTAACTTGTGTTCAATGTATTTTGGTTCTTTTGTTCTCAAATCACGTATACAGTCATCAGTATCACATCGATGACCCTAAACGCTGAAAAGTGACGCTTAAGAGGTACCCGGTGCGTTGACGCGGTAACTCCAAGGGGAACTGACCAGACGTCACTACGTAAAGTGTCGAGGTCGTCACGCGACAGGGCGGTTCCCTTTTTGTCATTTTGTGCAAGTGATTAGCTGGAAAAATAAATTTGAAACATTTGCGTCATTAGTACATTCGCACGGAACGTGAATATCATGCGCCGATACATTTTTTCTAGTCGGAAAACAAGGCCCATTTTTCATCGCAAATAAAAAGGCATCAACCTGTATTAGTCAGGCATCGACTGTATATGTGAATATGCTTTGGTGTGGATAATACTCGCCGGCGAGCGTTTATTATGGGCCCTCTTAGGAGTGAGGATGTGCTGTGTGGATTTCAGGCTACAAACGGTACGTTACACAATGTCATCGACTACACGTCCACGACATTCACATGACACGATCGAGGCGGCTCAACAACCCAAAAACATCTGAACTCTTCCCTCTCCGTTTCATCTCGTATAGAATCACTTAGTGCATTGCTCAAGATTTCCTGAGAATAGTTGCAACACAACAAATAATTAGAATTATTTAATCCCAAGGCAACTTCACCCCAATATCCATGTATACATTATTTACCGAGTTATTCATAAAAGTCTGTTAGAATGCAGCAGGAAGTTGTGTTGGACGACGGCAATGGACAGGAAGTGAAGAACCGACAGAATTCATTAATATGGAAGAATCAGAAGAATATAACGAAGAAAAAAAACAACAAAAAAACAAGCTTGAAGCTCTCAAAAGAATCTCACAGTGCAAATATCTTTTTTTTTTTTTTTAGAAATATATATTTGTCTTTCTTTGTCTACACGGCGAGGAGTGGATAGTGCACACAGGTCCGCACTCCAAGCGCCACAGCGGCTACAAAGGGAAATTACAAATAGGAAAAGTTTGACTTTTAAAGCTGCAATCCGTGATCGTTTGCGCGAGGAAATCGTTGTTTTTTTTTGAGCGCGTCATTACAATTTAACCCATTTTGGGGCGGGAACCCCTTTTGGTGTTAGCATTATGTGATGCTTTAGCTATTGAAAAATAGCAGATCTACAAGCTCATAGCTCGCCACCGAGTGGCGCGCTACGAGCTTGTAGGTCTGCTATTTTTGAAAAATCGAAGAACGACATAGAAACATAGATTTTTTCAGAAAACTGTCTTTTTCAAACAGACATTTTTAGAATCTGATCTCAGGTCAAAATGGGTAAACTCTTCCACTATGAGGAAATTAGACTAATTAGACTATGTGGTTGAGGACCACACGTACATAATGTTAACTGCATGAAGCTCAAAACTCATTACATCCCCTCTGCTCAAACAGGCGTTCTGTGTTGTAGCTCAGCAGTAGAAATCATAGCGCCAACAACGGGACCGGGGTTCGAAGCCCCGGGTGAGTGACATGAAAGTATAACGGATTGGAGCTTTAAAGGCAAACGTATACTCCCGTATATGCGATGGCGTGCAGGCTTGTCCAAAGCGACACGTCAACGCGATACGGGAGTACGAATTCCGCTTTTAAGACATAATCGATTAGCGTGGAGCGACACATTAGCTGGCTGCTATAGCAGCAGCCCCCCCCCCCCCCCCCCCCCTGCAGGTTGTTGCTCATCAACAAACGAAGCAACCCACGCGCGGAATGGGAAAAGAAAAAGACGCGGGATGATGACATCATCACCAATGGCCCCCCCTTTACGGCTCATAAACCATCATGTGGCGTATCGTACAGTACCGTGATCGCCGGAGTCGTCGGGCAGAACACCTTGTATGTTCCATATTGTCTACGTTTCATAAATGAATGCCCTATACGAAGACAAAGAGTGTCACGCAAAAGTGGCGAGAAATGTGTACACACGCCATGATTGGGCACTGCACTTGTGCAAGGATGTGCTGTGATTGGCCAGTAGCCACTTTTGAGTGGCATTTGGGCCAATAAACACTCTCGTCAAAACATGATTTACTATTCCGACTGTGCCTATCGTGTCGCAACTCGAAAGGGGGCGAGTCAGCTCAGTCGAACTAACGTAAAATGGGTCCATTTGGTTTCAATTTTATGCTCTCAGGAGTTACATTATTGTTAAACGTCTGCATTACTTCATTTACAAGAAGTCTACCACAATTAGAGAATGTAGAAGAATTGTTATTTTGGTCAGCGTTTGCCCAAAAGCATGGAATTGTAGACAAAACCGTATCCGACAACAACAACAAAATGTTCTTTAGTTTTGGGTCTGAGAGGCTAATTGTTGATCAAATGGTGGTTCGTGGCTCAAATGCCAAATAAATAACGGGCCTTGAAATGAAAAGGGAATGAAAACCCCTTGCTCGACCAAAGAAAAACAGTCCACAGTCGTTGTAGCCGAGACTCGGGCACTTCCACGTTGCCCACAGAAGTGGGCCGTGGTTAGAAGCACAAGCCGTATAGGATTTTAGTATGTCGCAGATCAGCAATTTAACCCATTTTGGGCGGGAACCCCCTTTTGGCGTTAGCATTATGTGATGCTTTAGCTATTGAAAAATAGCAGATCTACAAGCTCATAGCGCGCCACCGAGTGGCGCGCTACGAGCTTGTAGGTCTGCTATTTTTGAAAAATCGAAGAACGACATAGAAACAGATTTTTCGGAAAACTGCAATTTCTTTTCCAATGTTGACATCCGTTTTTCTTCCCCCCCCCCCCCCCCCATTTCCTGGAAAGTAACCGTTTTGGACAAACAAGGTTTCCGCCCGACATTGACAACACATATCATAGACAGACCATCACGTGGTTAATCATACAGTACCATTACACACGTTGCACCAACGATAATATCACCTGAATAGTTTGTGTTTTAAAGGACCACTTCACCACTTTTCCACCTATCTTCATATAATAGGTCCTCACTAATAATCATGATAAAATGGCACCATTCTTTTCTACTCGGTCTGTGTCTCATACGAGGGCTGTGGGCAGTTCAGAAACCCGTCCACCAGTGACATCATCGTTAGGCAGATTATTTTTTAAACACGATGTTTTTACAAACATTTTTAGATTTGTATTATCGTGAGAACAACGGCTTCCATTTTCGCATTGCAACTTTTCAGGACTAGAAAGCCTGCAGTTTCTATTAGGATTCTATGGGATTCCCCATCGATGATGTCACTGGTGGACGGGTCTCTGAACTGCCCACAGCCCTCCTATGAGACACAGACTGAGTAGAAAGAAATAGTGCCATTTTATCACGATTATTAGTGAGGACCTATTATATGAAGATAGGTTGAAAAGTGGTGAAGTGGTCCTTTAAGCTACATCGAAAGTTTTCACCCCCTGACTACTAACTGTTTTGTTGTTGCTATGTTCCCTTTACCACAGACGATGGAATGTGCTATTATTATTATTATTGTTGATCCTGGTGGGGCTAAAAATGTGCAAACAATGCATAAAGAAAAATTACCGACAGAAAGACAAAAAAAAAGCGCCCGGCAGGAAGGTACATTTTTGTCTAAATATGTCCCAAGCACAACGTGGCTTCTATAAGCATTAAGACATTGTAATAAGAGGGAGTTTTTATGGGGGGGGGGGGCGGACCAGATCTGAGGTGGACCGTGTGGTCTGGTCAACGTGGAAAAAGCTCCACAACCAGCTTCAACAGTCGAGCCTAAATAAATAACAATAAATAAATAAATACAGAAAACAGGGCCAGCCATTTTGTTCATCCCTTTCCTTCGTTACCCACCTATTTTTCTGTCTCTCTCCCTCACTCTCTATTCTTTCCCCTTAGTTTTTTCTAGAAAGGAGAAGAATTTTGGAGGACTGAATTCACACACAGCCTTTAGCAAAGGGAGGACTTGTCTAAATAAAAAATATAAATTTAAAACCACCCCAGATTTTCTAGTCAGCAACTCGACACAAACCTCTTAAACTTTTCCCCTCTCTTTTTTTCCTCTTTCTTTTTTTGGTCAGGCATCTTACAGGAAGGCTCAGAGGTCCTTTCCTCATCATGGCTTTCAGAATTTTTCTGGGAATCGTGGAAGGTTCTCCAAAACCAAACCTTGGCTGCATTTCTCCACGGTCTCCGTTCAAGTTAACGCAAAGGGTTTATTATGATTTTTTTCAAGAACAAGATAAACCAAAGTCTTTGGTATGAACAACCCAGCGTAAAGGAACATTCTTAAGACTATATAGAAAACGATCAAAGCAGCAAGTTATTGCTTCTAAATGAACAAAGCCAGCCTGATTGAGTTGATTGTAATTCCAGCGGTGGCCGCCAGATGGCGGCATCTACTCTAAAGCTCGTCCACATATCTACCTGATATGACCTTGAGAATTGCACCTGAATCAATAACGTAGATTAACTCAAATAAATGCATATATTATTCCGAACAAAACATTCCATTTTAACAGCTCTGGAATTTGCATAGTGAAAGAAAAGCTTCCCCAATAATGCTCATATTATACAGCAAATAAACAAACCAAACAGCTCAAAAAACCTCAAATACAGAAACAAATAAAAATGACAAACTTAAAATAGATTTAAAAAAAACAAAATAAAGAAAATTAAATAAAAAATAAAAAGAGCCAGAAGACAAACGAAAATCAGAAAACCCGTTTTCCATTTTTATATATTTCTCTTTTCTCTCGTTTTAGATTTTTTTTGATAGTTTTTAAGCGCCCACTAAGTGAGCGGCAGGTAGTCCACCTGAGACAAACGCACGCACGCACGCACACGCACGCACGCACGCACACATACTGACTCTCTCACTCTCTATTCCTCCTGCTCTTCGCCATCATCTCCTCCCACCTCCTCCTCCTCCTCCAACTCTTCGTCGGCCCATCTGTCATGAGGACGGGCAGGAGGAGGAGGAGAGCGGGGTATTCCTCCTCCTCCTCCTCCCAGCTCCTCCATCTCCATGTCGCCTCCTCCTCCCACTCCTCCCCGCAGCTCCAGGCTTCGGAGCAGGAGGCCGGGGAAGGCGTGCAGCGCGTGGGGGCCCAGCTGGACCAGCGCCTGGAGGGCCAGGGACCGCTCCCTCTCCCTGTCCCTCATCTCCCCGGGGGGGAACACCAGAGGGGGGCCTCCTCCTCCTCCACCCAGGTGGTGGTGGAGGAACGGATGAGCCTGCAGGGGGCCGAGGGGCTCCAGGAGGGCCCCGGGGTGGTGGTGTTGGTGGTGGTGGTGCTGGGGGTCTTCTCCTCCTACGTCGGCGGAGCCCCCCCCGTCCTCCTCCTCCTCTCCCGGGGGTCCTCCTCCTCCTCCGCCTCCTCCGTAGGCGCGGCGGGGCCGCCGCGTGCGCAGCTCCAGGCAGCTGTGGCCCTTGCGGTGGCGCTGCAGGTGGTCCTCGCGGGCGAAGGCCTTGTGGCACAGCGGGCACTCGAAGGGCCGCGCGCCGCTGTGCAGCGAGAGGTGGTTCTTCAGGTCGTACGAGTGCAGGAAGCGCGCCGGGCAGTGCGGGCACGGGTACGGGCGCTCGCCCGTGTGCTTGCGCATGTGGATCTTCAGCTTGTCGTTCCTGAGAGCGGGGAGGAGAGAGAGAGAGAGAGAGAGAGAGAGAGAGAGAGAGAGAGAGCGAGAAAGGGAAACATGAGATCATTGATTCAACATGTTAATCACTTGGAAACACTAGCGATTCTCTAGGCCAGTGTCCAGTAACCACCAGTGGTCCTTGAGGCGGTC
This sequence comes from Electrona antarctica, assembly GCF_951216825.1. NCBI lineage: Eukaryota > Metazoa > Chordata > Actinopteri > Myctophiformes > Myctophidae > Electrona > Electrona antarctica. The sequence goes on from NC_136811.1 coordinate 6,517,929, forward strand.
CCAGGTGGTCCCCAGCTAATTGATGGACAGTTGGTAACCAAATGGACCCTTATAGAAGTCCGTGAGAGCAGAAAATGAAATCAAATGGACCCGTACGGGTACATGGTCATCGTTTGCCAAAAGCATGGAAATTGTAGACAAAATCTTATCCAACGACAACAAAATATTCTTTAGTTTTGGGGTCTGAAAGGCTAAATCTCATCAAATGGTGGTCCGTGGACTCAAATGCTGAAAATATAATGGACCCTGAAATGAAAAGGGTTGAAAGCCCCTGCTCTAGGTCAGGGGTTCTCAACGTTTTTGGCCGGGGACCCCCGGAAATGCTTTGGCAATGTCTCGGGACCCCCGCCCCGCCCCCTCCCGACCCCCAATATAAATTGACTGCTACAATAACCTTAAACCATTTTGGGCGGGAACCCCTTTTGGTGTTTTAAGCATAGTTATAATTTAGCTATTGAAAAATAGCAGATCTACAAGCTCATAGCGCGCCACCGAGTGGCGCGCTACGAGCTTGTAGGTCTGCTATTTTTGAAAAATCGTGAAAATAAAATTTTAAAAAAAATCTTTTTTTTTTTTTTTGGAAAATAATTTGGGGACCCCCTAAAATAATTTGGCGACCCCACGAGGGGTCGCGACCCACGGGTTGAGAACCCCTGCTCTAGGTGAACAGAAGAAGGCGGTGGTTTTCAACCTATTTCATATCGGCATTTGAGCCACAGACCACCATGATGTTGATAAGAATGGTTTTACATGCTCTAATTGTGTAGACTTCTTGTAAATTAAGTAGCCTAATGCAGGTGTTTAACAATAAATTAACTCTTGAGAGAGTAAAATGAAACCAAATGGACCCGTCAGGGTCCATTTGGTTTCTCTACCACCATTGTACTCTACCACTGATATAGAGTACAATACATTTAAAAGCAGCTCCTGGTGAAACTGCATGGGTAGCATACATTTGTATGAATAGCATTTGAGAGAAATGCTGCTTCCAATGCAGAAATTGTATTTGTGACTGAGTAAAATATTGTTTTAAAAGTGTTTTAGGTAACTTGTGTAAGGTAACTTGCAAGGTATAAAATGTTTGAACAGAATTATTTTACACTCTCAAAGAGTTAAAGATCTAATAAAGGGTCCATTTGGTGACCACCTCTCCATCATTTAGCTGGGGGGGACCACCTAGAACCATAGATATATATAAGAAAGCTAGATGGCTCACCCGCGCTGCTGGCCAATGAGAGCGACGTTGCTACGTGGCGGCCATCTTACTGAGGGGCAGCATAACATTGTGTCTATGGGCATATACTTTTTAAATAACCATAACTTGCTTAATTGTCAACCGATTTTCAAACGGTTTGGTTTTTTATAAACGTCAGAGACGTCCGCATACTTTATTAAAAAATAAAAATTAAGCAGATAAGCGTCCTGGATCATAGCCACGTTGATAACGTTTGTATTAAACCAACCCGTTTGTAAATCCGTCAAGATTTGAGGGAGTTATGACTATTTTTGTTTGAGCTGCCATAGAACATACTGTACTGTAGCCCCTCAGCAAGATGGCCGCGGGTGAACTACGTCAGAGACTCCGCCTTGAGCCATCTAGCCTTTATATATGTCTATGCCTGGAACCACCTCAAGGACCACTGGTTGAGAAGCACTGGAACAAGGAATGGAGTGTGTCATTACCGCGTGAAGCGCACGCCGCAGGTGCCGCACTGGAAGGGCTTCTCTCCCGTGTGCGTCCTCATGTGGCGAGGGAGCTTCCCGGCGCCGTGGATGATCTTCTGACACACGGGACACTGCTGCGGCGTCTGGGACTTCCTCTTCCGGCCGCCGCCCCCCGCCCCGCCCAGGCCCACGCGCTCCGCCAGCACGGACGCCGGCGATGCCTCGGACCCGGCGACGGCGGAGGTCAGCGGTCTGAATCCCTCCTCCTCCTCCTCCGCCTCCTCCTTCATCTCGATCTCGTGCTTGAGGAGCTGGCGGTGCAGGTGGTGGAGGTGGTCCGTTTGGAGGGAGGCGTCGGCGGTGGCGGTGAGAGGAGGGATTAGGAGGGACGACGACGACGACGGAGGGCGATGGGGCGACGGGGCGAGGAGGGCACGCATGTGCGCCGCCGCGCCCCCGTTCACCAACATGGCGCTCCGGCCCCCACCACCACCCCCTTCCCCCACTCCTCCTCCTCCTCCGTTGTGCTCCGAGCGAGGCGGCGAGCGGTGATGGAGGAAGAGAGGGGTGGGGCAGGTGCGGATCTGCTGCTGCTGCTGCCCCTGGAGGGCAGTGGAGTCCATGGCGGTGGTCTGGGGGGCGGCGGAGGGGTCCTGCTCCACCCCTCCTGTCACCGATGACACTCTCCTCATCTTCTTGCGGTCCGTTTTGCGGCGGGATCCTCGCTCTCGCGGCGGCGGTGCCGACAGCGGCGGCTCCCGTCCCTCCGCTGCTGTTCCCAGCTTGTCGTAGCTCGCCCCCTGGTGGTGGTGGTGGTGGTGTTGTTGGTGGTGATGAAGCAGGTGGTGCAGGTGTTGGTGATGGAGGTCAGGTTTCCTCCTAGGGCTGTTTAAGGAGAAGATTATTTGTCACACATTTTAAATAATTGCGATTAACGATTTAATTGTGTGGAGGGTTTTTTTTTTGCAAACATTGGAACGTTGCAATTAATATTAGACTTAGGAAATCACAAAGTGCATGATATGACAAATAACATGTATACAAGGAAATCACATGAAATCACATAAAAGACACATTTAGGGTGCGTTCGGAAGTGCACTCTAGGGCCTTAAGCAACTAGTCAACTAGTTGAATAGTCGACTAGTACCTTGTTGGTACTAGTTGACTAGTTGATAAAAAATAAAATAAAAATGCACACTAATAATTAAGAAACAAATCTTTCCAAGAAAAATGACAAAATAACAAATAGTTTATAGATCTGGTATTTCTGCTATTGTTGAAAAATGTTTGAAAATGTATGGACTTTTTCAACATGGAAACCATTGATGATTACTAATTAGCAAAAAGAATTGCAATCATCTGAAATAGTTGTGATGACGATTATGTCGGCATCTGGTTAGGATGCCTCTCGAGCGCGGTCTCTATAGGGCGGTCCTCGATGCACGTTCCACTGGAAGGAGCCCCCGGGCAAACCAAGGATCAGATGGATAGGAGGGATTAAAGGAGAATTCCATGCTAGAAGGCTTTCTTACCTTACGTTGTAGTTGTTACGTCCCCACCAAAGAGGTCCAGGTGTTATTTTGTGCAAAAGCTCCTTATTGGCTATTTCCCCTACCATAAGCCCTAAATGAATTGCATTGAATGGGAATTGAATGGGGCTATGGGGTGCTAATTCGCTTATTTCCATCGCTCAAAATTACTATTTTTTTGTATAATTATATCCTCTCTTCATAATGTAAATAATATCCCAAGCGGCACACTTTACTACTTATTTCGATGGAAATAAGCGAATTAGAACAACACCCCATAGCCCCATTCAATTCCCATTCCATTCAATGCAATTCATTGAGGGCTTATGGTAGAGGAAATAGCCAATAAGGAGTTTTTGCACAAAAAAACACCTGAACCTCTTTGGTGGGGACGTAACGACTACAAAGAAAGGTAAGAAAGCCTTCTAGCATGGAATTCTCCTTTAACCCGTATTGTGCCGAATATAAGACCACTCTGATTATAAGACGACCCCCATTTTTCAAGACTCATTTGAGTCATTTGTGGACATTGAATGTCAAATAGTCTAGTCCCCTATTATAATACGACCCTGTTTTTTTAAGGATATTTCCATTGGCAAAAAGAACGTCTTATATTCAGCACAATAGGGTATCTCCAAAATGGCCTTGGATCGCCTCGGGTTACTAATGTTGCTAATGAGCAGTGGTGGAAAGTACTTTTACTTAAGTACAATTTTGAGGTATTTGTACTTTACTTGAGTATTTCCAATTTCCAATACTTTTACTTCTACTCCACTACACCTCAGAGCCAACATTTGTACTATTACTCCACTACAATTATTTTAAAACTTTAGTTACTAGTTACTTTTGAGATTTTGATTAGAAAACATGCATTAACCACTTCAACCCTATACATTTCGGCCATTTGAAAATAGCCGATCTACAAGCTCACAATGCGTCGCAAGTTGCGACGCATTGTGAGCTTGTAGATCGGCTATTTTCAAATAGATTTTGTTCACATTTTGAACTTGTGAAATGGCACATTCTGCACAATGATACTTTTACTTTTAGTACTTCAAGTACATTTTGATGCCGATACTTTTGTACTTTTACTCAGGTACATTTTCAATTCCGTACTTTTACTTGTAACGAAGTAGTTTACTAAATTGCAGTATTGGTACTTTTACTTAAGTAAAACAATTGAGTACTTTTTCCACCACTGCTAATTGGCTCTCCGCTGTAGCTGTTGCCCCCGCCACTCGACCCGACAACGGAAAAGCGCTTGAAGATGGACGAATGGCATGGATGTAGTAATAACTGGGACCGGGCCTACCTCCTCCCCATTGCCACCAGCTCCTCCTTCTCCACCTCCTCCCTTCGCTCCTCCTCGTGTCCTCCTCTGGTCTGCTCCTCCTCCTCCTCCTCTCCCAGGATGTCCCGGCAGGCGTCCTCCACACACTGGATCCCCAGCAGCTGCGCGGCGCGCAGCACGTCTCTCATGTTGGACGCGCGGATGGTCAGCGTGGCCGTGTAGGCGAAGTCCAGCAGAGCGTCCAGAGCGTCCGGAGACACGCAGTCCAGCTGGCACACCGAGAACGCAGAGTCCCCTCCCCCTAGTTGAAGAAAACTTAAAGTTAGTTTTAGTCAGAGTCCAGCTGGCACACCGAGAACACAGAGTCCCCTCCCCCTAGTTGAATAAAACTTAAAGTTAGTTTTAGTCACAGTCCAGCTGGCACACCGAGAACGAATAGTCCCCTCCCCCTAGTTGAATAAAACTTAAAGTTAGTTTTAGTTACAGTCCAGCTAGCCTGGAACTCACCTATGCTTTTTATGGCATAGGCAGCTCCCGGCAGGATCCGCCGGCAGAAACTATGCGCAGCTGCTGGACATGAGACTAATTAATTAGAGCGACAGAGAGAGAGAGAGGAGTGTGTGTGTGTGTGTATATGTGTGCATGTGTGTGTCAATTTAACAAAGGTGCAGACGATCAGAAATCAGCAGAGAGTGAGTGATGTTTGCACTACTCTATGCCGAATTGAAGTGGACTCGGACCCAGACTTTTTTTTCCTCCCTGGAAATAAAAACTTCAGGGTTTCCGAGGCTACAGTCCAGATGGCACACCGAGAACACAGAGTCCCCTCCCCCTAGTTGAATAAAACTTAAAGTTAGTTTTAGTGACAGTCCAGCTGGCACACCGAGAACGCAGAGTCCCCTCCCCCGCCTATAGTGGTGATGTAGAATAAAACTTAAAAGTTAGTTATATTTTAGTCATTTTAGTGGTTTAGTGTTGGTCTAGTTTTAGTCGACTAAAATGTCACACAATTTTAGTCAACTAAATCCACAGTTGATTAGTTGATTCAGAATCAGTTTTTACAAGAACAGTGGGTGTCATTTTTGTGCATATTTCCCATTGTGTTGTTTTTCCAAGAAAACAAACTATTCACAAAAACTAATTTCACCTACTTGTTCTTACTAAAATGTAATTTGCTTTGATGTCGTCATAATGGCTGATTTTACACTTGGTTCGCGCCGCGACGCCTTGTGAGCTTGTAGACCGGCTATTTTCAGCATGCAACCAAACATGAAATGACTTGTCTTTTAGTTCTAACTGGATCTCTTCTCCACTAGTCCCTCCCTAACCTTTTAGTCTAGTTTTGATTTGTTGACAAAATTCTCAGTATATTTAAAATTACTTTTGATTTTGTTTTCATTTAGTTTTCCTCTGTGAAAAAAAAGGTAGTCGACGAACATTTTGCGTCATAGTTTTAGTCGAAGAAAAGAAAAAACACTATACCTCCGCCGCCCTCCTCGTCCACGCCGAACAGCCGGCGGAAGTACAGGCTGACGGCGGCCATGACGGAGCGGTGCGTGGGGTAGCGCGCGCCCCGCGACGTCAGCGTCAGGTCGCACAGCAGCCCCGCCCTGCGCTGGTCGTTGAGGCGAGACAGGAGCTCGCTGCTGTGCTCCGGGAAGGGGATCCCGATGAGACCGTCCTCGCCTGATGACATCACCACCTGCGGGGGGGGACACAGGACACACACAGGGACAAAGATTAGGAAGATCAAACAACCATCACATGGACGTCTATGTTTACTGGTGCTAGATTAACTCCTTAAGTGCCAGGGGGTGGACACCAGTTTTGGTCCTGGGTGCCACTGTCCCCATTATAAATAAAATAAAGAAAATGTAATTCTATTGTGCATGTCATGTGCATGTCATCACCTGCACACCAGATTAGAGTAATTTTCAAAATATGGATTCATTTTTTTTTAATCAATTTACAAAAGTAAGTTGATAATTATGTATATTCACCAAATAAAGTATATATATATATAAAAAAAAGATATAGGGGAGCATGGTCCTGGAGCTGGAGCTGCTGCTGGAAGGGAACGCTAGAACTCCTATTCAATCGTGCAATTGTTTTTTGTTTACATCTGTTCTAGATGATGTGACAGCAACACTCCATGCGTGAGCTGACGTTAGACCCCTCCAGGAGCAGCTCCAGCTCCTTCTGCTGCTTCAGCTCCCCTATATCTTTATTTATTTTTTAATATTTTCTTTTGGTCAATATACATAATTATCAACTTACTTTTGTAAAAAAAGGGTTAGGGAGAAATTCCCCTTTAAGTTACATTTAAAAGTCCTACTATTTGTCCCATACATCGCTGTATGCAAAATTTGTTGTCTGCATTTGACCCATGCGCTGTTTGCGCACACATGCACCCTGACATTCACAATGAATATTATACTAATTTCTGCTTTGATCCTTTCATAAATATGATAAATAAATGAGTAATTCAATATAGGAGAGTAGAATAGGATAGGCCAAAATGGCCGAGGCACTGTTACTATACGGGACGTAATGGGAGTTTCGCCTCCTGTTCTAGAATCTCTTTGATGGGGACACAACACAGTAAGTGACATCATCACGCAGAGACAGCAGGTCAAATGGGAGGAAACGATAGCTACCGTACACGTATCGTAACTTGTTTAATGTTTGTCGCTCTGCTGAAGTGTGTGCAACACACACACACGCGCACACACGCAGTCACGCACACACAAAGCTTTCACGTCATCATTGTAGAGCTCAGATATGTAATTTGAACATGAGTTTCAATGCTTTTGCCAGCAGGGGGCAGGTGTGTCCAACTAACTGACTAACAGTAGTTTCTAGGAATGAACTCCATGTTGATCTGTCTCTCTCTCTCTCTCTCTGACAGCTCTGTTAGACCAGGGGACATTTTAATGAGGGTTTAGCTTCATCCCCCTCTGCCCACAACACTCTGGCCTTGAACTTCAGCTTGAACTTTTAATTACCGAAGAGAGAGAGAGAGAGAGAGACATAGGCCTATAAGGCCTTTAGGGGTCCTTGAGAAAATGCTAATCTACAAGCTCACAACACATCATGATACGATGCATCGGTGAGCTCGTAGTTCGGCTATTTTGGATGTTTAGATTTGTAATGTTTGAGAAACACAATTTAAACAGACTGGTGTTCACTCTTTCATGATCGACATTGTTTTGCTGCTGATTGATTGATTGATTGATTGATTGAAATTGTTATTCAGTTTTTAGAATGGGTACATTTCAACAAAAGTACAGATCAATACAAAAACTGCTACGAGGATAAAACCAGAAAAAGCACTAAGACTTGTTTACATCAGGGTCCTCCGTTTTCAATTCATCAGAACATTTAAATAGGTACAAATATGCACTTCTGTGAAATCTTTCATTCACTGCTGACCGCTCCACCCCAGCATCACCAACCTGCACCAGCATTTAGGACTTAAGGTGGTTGCCGGGAAACCGATGGAGAACGCCGCTAAATATCTGAAAATCGCGCCCGGTGTGTAGGGACCTTAATTCAGTAACGTGGCCCCACGTGTTCACTGATTTGTACCTATCACATCCACACACACACTGTAGACATCAAAGGCGTAAAGGGATTGTGACGTTAAAAAATAAATAAATAATCTTAATTAGTTTTCTCAGCTCAATTGCACCCAAAAACCTGAACTTTTAACATTCAGTAGATTGTCTGTGTTCTGGGGTTTTCTGGCTCAAACAAGTGCTCTGATTTTTCCTGCTGTTCGTGATGTCACAGCCTGCAGATCCCATAGATATGTCAATGGCATTTGCCAACCAAATGTCACTGTTTTCACTTGTTTTGACTGTTTTCATTGCAGCTCAAAAGGCTTCCAAACCCCAGAGAAAACCACAGAAGACCACAGAAAATCCACTGAATGTTCAAAAGTTCAGGTTTTTGGGGTGTAATTGAGGTCATAAAAACTAAAAGAAAAAAATAAAAAGAAAAAATAAATGAAAATTAATGTCATGAAACCTTCATGGGGTCTCAAGCCCCTGACCTTTGACCCTCCTGTAAAAAGCCTTTACTATAGTGACAGAAATGCAAATGGCCCCTTTCCTAAATTCCTTTACCCGAAGGCAGCGTTCAAGGGGATCACCTTTCCAAACTTCTCCTGAACTTTGATTGAATTCAGCGTTGCGTTGAAAAGGTTTCTCTCCGTGTAGAAAATCAATGCCGTACGTACGCTACGTCTCCAGGAAAGGCTTCACGCTTCATAATACTTTGAACACGGTGTCCTGCACCGAAAATAGACAATCTACAAGTGTCGCGACGTGTTGTGAGCTTGTAATGTAGACCAGAGAGTTAGTGTCCTTGAGCAAGACTCTGAAGTCTGAACCCCTCTGAACTCCCGATGTCCAGGTTGGTGCCTTGCATGTGTTTCCTCCGCCATCGGTGTGTGTGTGTGTGTGTGTGTGTGTGTGCGTGCGTGCGTGCGTGCGTGCGTGCGTGCGTGCGTGCGTGCGTGCGTGCGTGCGTGCGTGCGTGCGTGCGTGCGTGCGTGCGTGCGTGGTTGAATGTAATGCACAATGTATGTAAAGCGTTTTGGATAAAAGCGGCGCTATACAAATGTTTAGGCTAGAAATGTAAAAATCACACCCGTGTGAAGTGAGGGGTGCTCTTATCACGTCATCACACACCATCTCATTCTTCTTTACGGTTTAAACACACTCTTGTCTTCAGTGTTTGCCTTTTACACAGACCCTCAAAGCTGGACATAGGAGGGGCTGAAAAAAGCAACACCAGTACAGATGTAACCTCGCGCAGTGTTGATTTCGTCGACTAAAACTAAGACGAAAAATGTTCGTCGACTGCCTTTTTCCACTGACGAAAACTAAATGGAAACTAAATTAAAACTAAGCTATGATGACTTAAAACTATGACTAAATATATTGACAAGTTTGTCAACAAATACAAAGTAGACTAAAATGTTAGGAAGGGACTAGCGGACAAAAGATCCAGTGTAAGTAATTTTGCACTTGGTTTGAATGCTGAAAATAGCTGATCTACAAGCAAACAACGCGTCGCGCTGCGATGCGTTGTGAGCTTGTAGATCAGCTATTTTCAGCAAGTGTAAAATCAGCCATTACGACGGCATCAAGGCCCGCCAAAGCACATTTTAGTCGACTAAATCAACTGTAGATTTAGTCGACTAAAATCTTATGACATTTAGTCGACTAAAGCTAGACTAACACTAAAACTAAGGTGACTAAAATGTGACTAAAACTAACTGAAAACTATTCAAGAGACTATGACTAAAACTAAAATCAAAATCTGCTGCCAAAGACAACACTGCCTCGCGTTTCACCACCAGGCCTTCCACCTCGGAGGAAAACCTGGGCCAAACTGTCCCCTGTGATCCGGTCTATAGAGAGTATGCGCATGCTTAAAGTGAATGGCACATCGAGTGGCAAATCGAGTGGCAAAGCAACAGGCAAAGTGAGTTTAACATTGTTTAATGTTGTTTAATGCAATCAGATATGACTTTTCTGTGTGGATGTATGGGCTGTCAAGGCCAGAAAGTCGTTTTTTTGCCACTCAGTAGGCATTCCTGCATAACGTCCTGGTTTGATGATGATGTCACGCGCATACCCTCTATAGGCCACGGATAATGACAAAAATAAAACAAATAACTAAAACAAGAAATGATCACATAGTGATATTTTTGTTTGGTGAAAGAAGCGCTGGTTTAGTAACGAACGCTCCTCTCAACCGGCCGGTCTCAGTCAATCATAACTATTATGTTACATACCATTGGGTGTCTCTAAAGATTTCTGTTACCTGCTTCCTGGTCATGTGACCCGAGTATAACCAATACATGACAGCAGTGTGTGTGGCAGCCAATCAGGACTAGGTCCTCAGTATGACTCATGTATGTGACTAGGTCTTCTACATTTCATGAGCTGCTGTTGGTCAGGTTTCACCTGACATTAAACAGTCAGTGGTTCCGTTTTTTTCGGCGCCACTTTGTTTTGGCTCCTCCCCAATCCCCATTTAATCCAGCGCAGCGATAATTCATGGAGCCACAGAAGTCAGGAAGCTACTTCTAATTATCTCTCCCCGCCCCCCCTCTTTCATTCGTTAATAGTTAATTCATATGTACTCCCACTAATCAGTCTGTCTGTTGCTCATTTGCTTCCAAGATAACACACACCCGCCACCCACAGTACATCAGGCGTTTCTTTTAACCCTTTCAGGCCTGACGTCGAAATTTAAAAAAAAAAGAATCTAAATCATGACAATTTTCTGAAAGATTTGAGGCACATTTTAACGATTTCAAAAAAATAGCAGACCTACAAGCTCGTAGCGCGCCACTCGGTGGCGCGCTATGAGCTTGTAGATCTGCTATTTTTCAACAGCTAAATTATAACATAATGTATGTAACCACCAAAAGGGGTTCCCGCTCAAAATAGGTTAAGCAGTCTCTATTCTGTGTTCAGTGGGTTGTGATCTCAGATTGTAACATGTCGCACAGACAGGTGATCTGTAATATCACATGAGCCAGAGCCACACCGCCAAACTAAATGCGATATCATTGCAATAAAACGGTAAATGCGTTAATCCTGAGCTGAAGTGTCTCAATGAAAATGCTGAATCAAGTAATACAGTAACTACTATAGTTTGGTCTCTCCAGTTCCTACGAGTTGGAATAGAAGATGGATAGATATATACCAAACAAACTATATTCCTCTAAGCTAAAGTTGGTACTGGTACTAGTGCCACAGCACCCCCCTCTGGTGGTAAATAGGAGTCGCCCAAAAAAGGAGGGAAAAAAAGACAAAAGTGGAAAGAAATATTTATATTACTACAGGTACTTCTGACCAAGCGATTGGTTGAAATGGGCTATCCAGCCGTGCTGAAATGAGTATGACGGCACACCTTTAGCCGTTAATAGAAGATTTGACGGCAACGGATTTACATTAGAAATATCATCAGTTGTGCCGATTAGTGATATTAGACAGAGTTTTGTCAGAGCAGCAGCATTATTCAGTTGTTATGGTGGTACTTGGAGAGCCAAATGTTTTCTGAGGAGGTACTTCAGTATAAAAATGCTGGGAACCAATGAGCTAAACTACGGTGCATCAAGGGGGTTGTTTGGGTATAGGCCCTGAAACTATGATGCCCTGAATCGCAGGGAATTCTTTTTTTGGGTAATTCTAATTCCGGGTTTGGTAGTTCCAGCCTGATGACTATACAAACCAGTGACTACAACAACATTTAAGTTATTGTTACCGGATCAGGAACCCGAAAATGGTATGCGTCCAAGGCTAGTGCAAATGTAACACCATTACTATTAATGGTTGAAATTGACCGTTCAAGTCTAAATGTAAACATGATAGCTTATTTTTAACACACGGCATGTTCTCCTGCTTACAATCTCATAAACAATATCACAAGCACGCACGCACGCACACACACACACACACACACACACACCTCAGCACACACACACACTCACCTCAGCACACACACACCTCAGCACACACACACACACACACACACACACACACACACACACACACACACACACACACACACACACACACACACACACACACACACACACACACACACACACACACACACACACACACACACACACACACACACACACACACACACACACCTCAGCAGACCAGATTTTCCACAAACAAGTGCCCCCCCGCCCCCGGGCCATCCAACGATAGTTTTCATGTCGCGCCCAGAGGCCCAGCGGAACCACACGCACACGCACACACACACACACACACACACACACACACACACACACACACACACACGCACACCTGACTAACCTGCTCCAGACACACCCTGCACGTACACAGCATGCCAGTTTCTTGCTTCCCCCACCTGCCATTGTGTTAGATTGACTCTGTGGTGTGCCAGGCTAGGATATGTCTCGCACGCACGCACGCACGCACGCACGCACGCACGCACGCACGCAGCTAAGTGTGTGAGGCTCAGACATTAACTAAGTATCTTTCTGAAGTGACAGCCATCAAAGACCTCTCTCCTCAACTCTCCAACAACAACACTTCACTCCTAGGCTGAGCTCACACCTTTCATGCAATTCTCGTGCTCGTTGGATGCTCGTTGGGTAGTGTCATGGCCGCCCAATGCATTGCCAATGGAGGTCACATGGTTTGACCCAACATTGTGTTGTGTGAGGGGGAGGGGCGGACGACTGCGCCCCTCCCCCTCACACAACACAATGTTGGGTCAAACCATGTGACCTCCATTGGGAATGCATTGGGCCGCTGGGCGGCCATGACACTACCCAACGAGCACAGAGAATTGCATGAACCGTGTGAGTGCACCCCTAGACCAACAACACCTAGAACTTCCTATGAACCCCAATATTTCACTCATAGGACCCCCAACAAGAGCAAACAAGATCCACTGCAGATCTCACCAGTGGTGGAAAAAGTACTCGATTGCTTTACTTAAGTAAAAGTACCAATACTGCAATTTAGAACTACTTCGTTACAAGTAAAAGTACGGAATTGAAAATGTACTGGAGTAAAAGTACAAAAGTATCGGCATCAAAATGTACTTAAAGTACTAAAAGTAAAAGTAATCATATTGCAGAATATCCCATTTCACAAGTTCAAAATGTGTAGAAACTCTATTGCGTTGCAACGCACTGTGAGCTTGTAGATCGGCTATTTTCAAATTGCCAAAACGTATAGCATTGAAGTGGTTAATGTATGTTTTCTAATCAAAATTAAAATCTCCAAAGTAACTAGCAACTAAAGATTTCAAATAATTGTAGTGAAGTAAAAGTACAAGAAATTGAAAATACTCAAAATTGTACTTGAGTACAGTACTTAAGTAAAAGTACTTAGTTACTTTCCCCCACTGGATCTCACAGTGATTCAACCAGCGAGCTTTGGTTCACGTTATGGAAGCGTTGGGGCTGAGGCTGAGGCGTTCAGATATTAGAAACATAATGAAAGTTCCGTGGAGGTGCTCAGAGGGTATTTGCTGTGTGGCGAAACAGCGGATGAGTCTGCGTTGATCAACAGACATCTTCTGCGTCAACCCGCCAAACAGCTGATGAGGACATTGGTTGATTCATCGACCATTTCCTCCCCCGATTCAGTCATTGCCAATTCCCTTCGATGGAATTAGCCACCGTCAGCCAACTCCTACATGGGTCAGTGCTTGACATTAACTTTTTGGGGCACTTGTCCTTCGGACAAGTACATTTTCCGGGCACAAAAGTCACTTGTCCGAAGCACAAGCACACACAAATCGAAGTCTATCGAAGTTTCTGATGTTTCTTTAGAGCACTTTAAATGACGTCATATGGGAGCCAAGTCTATGGACCTTTTTAATGTTTGTTTAGGGTACTAAACGTGACGTCACGTGGCAGCAGTACAGTACAGTACAGTACAGTACAGTACAGTACACTTCAGACGCGTCTGATTTTTACCTGACAATAGAGGGTATGCGCATGCTTAAAGTGAATGGCACATCGAGTGGCAAATCGAGTGGCAAAGCAACATGCAAAGTGAGTTTAACATTGTTTAATGTTGTTTAATGCAATCTAATAGGACTTTTCTGTTTGGATGCATGGGTTGTCAAGGCTAGAAAGTAGTTTTTATCCACTCAGTAGGCGTTCCTGCATAACTTCCTGGTTTGATGATGATGTCACGCGCATACTCTCTATAAGGAGTTCCACCGGGGCGGGTGTAAAGCATGTAGAGTGGCAGCGGTGGCCGAACGGATAGCGGCGCGGTCTAGATACCGGAAGGTTCCCAGTTCGAATCAGCCGTCCGACACGTTAAAATTACCACCGCTGAAATGCCCTTGAACAAGGCATCAACCACTACGATGAAATGTGTTCTATGAGCAGGGCCTGGCTGGAAACAAGTTCTTGAGCTTAGCCCAGATACCCTGGGTAAATATAGATTTCATTTCATTTCATTTCAGAGAGGAACATGTCTTCAGGTGCTCTGGTCGCTACAATGACAGAGATGTGGCCTTCCTCCACTTGCCTGCTTCCCACCCATGAACAAACGGGCAAATTGGGTTTGTTTACTTTGTTTGTTTCGGCCCAAGCCCGGATGCAACCATGTAGGAATCAAATCCCCAATCTGGTGGTGGGCAGGATACAGGAACGACAACGTAATGTGAAAATAATATAGCAAACTTTTTTTTAGCTATAATCAGGGTCGGATGTCCTGGGGTGGGGGATATAATATCCCCTCTCTGATCGTTCACTTTTATGGCCGGTGGGGATATGTTTTAACCCATTTAGGCCCGACGTCGAAATTAAAAAAAACATTTTTTTTTTATTTAAAAAAAAAAAAAAAAAAAAAAAGTCTTCTAAATCCTGACAGTTTTCTGTCAGGATTTGCGCCACATTTTCACGATTTTTCAAAAATAGCAGACCTACAAGCTCGTAGCGCGCCACTCGGTGGCGCGCTATGAGCTTGTAGGTCTGCTATTTTTCAATAGCTAAATTATAACGTAATGTTTAAAACACCAAAAGGGGTTCCCGCCCAAAATGGGTTAAACCCTGCTTCTGGTCAGAATGAATTAAAACAACATGCATTTCCTTTTTGGAAATGCCTGATACGTTTCATTATCTACATTTGATCATATCCACATTTTTTCAAATCGAATTAAACTCGGAGATTATTATGTGAGTGGCAGGGTCACCACTAGAAGCGAGGCTCCTGCAGCGTGGATCTCTCTGACTAAAATGTGAGCGGACTGCGACATCAAATAATGAAAGGAGTAGAGCCGCACTCCCGTAGCCGCCGATTAAGCAAACTGTGCTTTGCAGTCATTAACACCCCGAACGCCCGGGGTTATTTACTCCATTAAATCATAGCGCCCAGCGATTTAGAGATGTCCCGATACTGTATTGGTATCGGAAAGGTATCGGCCCTTATCCCATTTTGACCTGAGATCAGATTCTAAAAATGTCTTCTACATCCTGACAGTTTTCTGAAAAAGCTATGTTTCTATGTCAGTCGTTCTTCGATTTTTCAAAAATAGTAGACCTACAAGCTCATAGGGCGCCACTCGGTGGCGCGCTATGAGCTTGTAGATCTGCTATTTTTCAATAGCTAAAGCATAACATAATGCTAACACCAAAAAGGGGTTCCCGCCAAAAATGGGTTAAGCATTATTACACGAGAGGGTGTGCTTTACAGTCATTAACACCCCGAACGCCCGGGGTTATTTAATCCATTAAATCATAGTGCCCAGCGATTTAGAGATGCCCCCATACTGTATCGTTAAGGTATCGGCCCTTATTTGTTCAAATCGGTATCGGCGAATATGCCAGTCCAACCACCGATCCGACACAGGGGGTAAGGGGTTGACACTATGGCAGGTAAATACAATGTTGGGGCGTGTGGAGTTTGCTTTGGAGTTGCCCGAACTGCAAGTGCACATTTGAGTGAGGAGTCTGCTATAAACACGACACCAGATATATAGCTAGATAGCTATAAACACTATTCCCGGTCGGTGGACTTCAAAATAATAATACATTAATATGTGACCATAACAATTACAACCTATAGAAGAAGGCAAAATATTACAAATGTCATCATGCTTTATGTAGCGCATGTGATGTGTCAAACTAGGGGGTTTTCATGATGCTGAATCCATTCCAAGCATTAGTTTTGCAAAAAAACACTCATTGGGCTAAAAACGGCCAATGCCGTCATCACAAATTGATGATGTCAGCACATTTGGGCATGGCCGTTTTAAGCCCAATGAGTGCTTTTTTGCAAAACTAATGCTTGGAATGAAAACCCCCTAGTTTGACACATCACATGCTAGATAAAGCATGATGAAACTTTGAATATTTTGCCTTCTATTAGGTTGTTAATGGTATGGTCACATATTATGCCGTTTATGAAATTTGCTCAACATATGCAAGTTAGCATCCGGCAGTTTCTACATGCTGGGGACCCATACTAAACATTTCTAACATAAAACGTTGGTGTACTCAACATGTCCGGGTTCACTTTTTGGCTACTAGGCTAGAGTGGTTGCACCACTCACTCAAAGAAAGTGTATCGGGACATCTCTACTCAGCAGTGAAGCTTATTTCACAATTTCAATTCTCCGCAGAATCAACGTGTTAATGTCACGCCTGCGTTGCTGCAGGAACAAGCCGAGGCGATCCGGCGAGTTCCGTATAGGCAGCAAGAGAAGTGCCTCAAAAAACCTGCAGTCTGTCAGAACTCAGGATGACGGTTTGGGTCTGCGAAAATACCTTTCTGTCACACCGAGTCTTTCTGTATGTGTTTTGTTTTCCTTAGTCTGCCATTCTTCCTGTCGTCTGAGAAGGTGGTTTGACAGCTGGTGAGTCACAGTGCGCCCCCCCCCCCCCCCCCCCCCCCCCCACCCACCCCTCTCCAAGAAACTGCAAACGGCCCGTTTTCCCCAAAAACTTTTCTGATAAACAGAATTAAGTAAAAGAAGTAAAAACTAAGAAAAATTAAATAAAGTTTTATGTCAAACTCAACACTGGATCACAGTCATACACATTGTATTGCGAGCTTTAACCCATGTTGGGCGGGAACCCCTTTTGGTGTTAGCATTATGTTATGCTTTAGCTATTGAAAAATAGCAGATCTACAAGCTCATAGCGTGCCACCGAGTGGCGCGCTACAAGCTTGTAGGTCTGCTATTTTTGAAAAATCGAAGAACGACTGACATAGAAACATAGCTTTTTCAGAAAACTGTCAGGATGTAGAAGACATTTTTAGAATCTGATCTCACTCAGGTCAAAAAATCTAAACTATCCCTTTAAGCCCTATACACTTACTTGTATTAATATAATATATAGAATATATAAGTCAGTCATAATGTATAATGAAAGTAGCCATACAAGCTCACAATGCGTTGTGAGCTTGTAGATCAGCTATAGCAAAAACCAAAAAAAATCGTTTGAAAATAATTTGGGGAAATGTGTGAACATCTTTTGCCAACAAGAACAGGGCCAACATGGGGACACCACCAGGGGGCAGAAATTCACAAAACTTCAAAATCTCTGAACATTTTTAACAATGTTTAACCTTTAACATTTAACCCTGTAAAATGCCTGAAATATATATTTGTGTGATCATTAGAATGTCTAGAACATGTACATTTATTATTGTGAAAGTAGTTCTATTTCTTTGCAAATAGAAATATATCCGATCTTGCAGGGTTAATAAAAAGCCACTGTAAAAGACATCATTTACAAACGGTAACAGCCTGTGTGTGTGTGTGTGTGTGTGTGTGTGTGTGTGTGTGTGTGTGTGTGTGTGTGTGTGTGTGTGTGTGTGTGTGCGTGTGTATTTCCGACTCCCTCCTGTCGTGACTGTCAGAGTGACAGAGTGACTGGCGGTTTTTATCGTCCTATACAGTCTAGACTTCTTTGTCTTGTCCCACGTCTTTCATTTGTGTCCTTTTTCTTTTCTCTTTCCGTGGGACTGCGCCTCGGGGGCCCAGTGCAATAACAGCGCACAACAAATCCTATGAACCTTATTACAAAACAGTACTATGCACCACGCGACCAGCTCAGTGGCCTTGTGGTTAGAGTGTCCGCCCTGAGACTGGGAGGTCGGGGTTCGATCCCCGGCCTGGTCATACCAAAGACTCTAAAAAATGGGACCCAGTGCCTCCCTGCTTGACACTCAGCATCAAGGGTTGGATTGGGGGTAAGTCCCTGCGACATACTAGCGTCATGTCCAGGGAGTGTACTTGTACATCAAGCTGCCTCACGCTACAGAAACAGGAGATAGGCTCCTGCCCGATGGGCCTCATGGCTCGGCAAGGCTACTTATGCACGTTAAAAAAACAAACATTTACACAAACAGCGCCACCACCACACAGAGGGTACGCGCATGCATAAAGTGAATGGCACATAGAGTGGCAAATTGAGTGGCAAAGTGAGAGGAAAAGTGAGTTTAACCCATTTAAATAAATAAAAAAAGTCTTCTGAAAAAATATGTATTCAAAGATTTGTGCTGCATTTTCACGAGTTTTCAAAAATAGCAGATCTACAAGCTCGTAGCGCGCCACTCGGTGGCGCGCTATGAGCTTGTAGATCTGCTATTTTTCAATAGCTTAAAGTAAACCATAATGTTAGTTATGTGTAGTTAAAACACCAAAAGGGGTTCCCGACCCAAAATGGGTAAACATTGGGTTTACATTGTTTAACGTTGTTTAATGCAATCAGATAGGACTTTTCTGTGTGGATGTATGGGCTGTCAAGGCCAGAAAGTAGTTTTTTGCCACTCAGTAGGCATTCCTGCATAACTTCCTGGTTTGATGATGATGTCACGCGCATACCCTCTATACTGTATAGCCAGACAAATCTGTACGCAGGTTCGTCTTCATTGATTCGGTCTCTGTTCAAAGTGTTCAAAATGAATTCATTTTGTAACTTCGCGACGACGTTGCACTTTGTTGTGTATTTTACCTGATGAGTCCAACTGGTGAATGGCATGCGTGACGCGTTGGGCGAGCATCATAGAGGAAGTAAGATAGCGAGAGAGAGAGAGAGAGAGAGAGAGAGAGAGAGAGAGAGAGAGAGAGAGAGAGAGAGAGAGAGAGAGAGAGGGAGAGAGGGAGAGAGGGGGGGGGGATCCGTCTGTACGATATGTTCGTACAGAGGAAAGTGTGCATTGCCACAACAGTCAGATTAACCCATTTAGATCTGGGAACGATTCTTCTAAATCATGACAGTTTTCTGAAAAACCTTATTTTTCTATGTCAGTGGTTCTCAAACATTTTCATGTCAAAGACCCCCAAGATTATATGTAATTGGCCACCGACCCCCATCTGAAAATATGTTGTTCCAGGGACCCCCTGCAAAGATTTTAGTTAAAAATGTTCGTCCTGAAAGAATATATTCAAAGGTTTGCGACACATTTTCACGATTTTTCAAAAATAGCAGACCTACAAGCTCGTAGATTGGAAAATAGCAGATCTACAAGCTCATAGCGTGGCACCGAGTGCCGCGCTATGAGCTTGTAGATCTGCTATTTTCCAATAGCTAAAGTATAACATAATGCTTAAAACACCAAAAGGGGTTCCCGCCCCAAAATGGCTTGTAAACAAGTGCAGGAGAGGGGATATGAAAGCTTACTTTGTTTATATACAAAAAAAAACAAAATGATATCACAAGGAAGGGACGGTTCCAGGAAAGGCTGTAGTCTGGTGGATCCAACAGGTTCACAGGTTCACCAAAGCTGGTGTCCCCATTGGTAAATGGTAAATGGTGCATTTATATAGCGCCATTATCCAAGGCCTGTGTGTGTGTGTGTGTGTGTGTGTGTGTGTGTGTGTGTGTGTGTGTGTGTGTGTGTGTGTGTGTGTGTGTGTGTGTGTGGGGAGATGTGTCTCAGTCTGAACGCAGATCTGAATCAGATTCCATCATACAGTAGGCCTGACGTCAAAATAAATAAAAAGTCTTCTGAAAGAATATATATTCAAAGATCTGTGCCACATTTTCACGATTTTTCAAAAATAGCAGACCTACAAGCTCGTAGCACGCCACTCGCTTAGTTAAAACACCAAAATCCCAGAATGGGTTAGACTTATTTAAACAAATCAGATTCCAATCTGGATTGTACTGGATGTGGCACAGATCTGATTCAGGGCTGGATTTGGCTGCCAAGTCTGAACACACAGATCTGTGACAGATCCCATCTGGTCACTCGCAAAGGCACCGTGAAGATCGGATTTGAGAAATAAAATCAGATTTGAATCAAAGATTTGACTGGATGTGACTGCAGTCTAAATGGGACCTAATTGTGATTCAAATGAAAGGCTGTTTACCTCATCATCATCATCATCATAAGCTGAGAATCTCCATGAAGGAAAAATACATAGTGTTCCTTTATAGGAAAGTGCCAACACAGTAGAAGGTTAGGAGAGAGAGAGAGAGAGAGAGAGAGAGAGAGAGAGAGAGAGAGAGAGAGAGAGAGAGAGAGAGAGAGAGAAACAGACAGACAGACAGACAGAGAGAGTGACAGAGAGAGAGAGAGACAGACAGAGTGAGTGGCAGAGAGAGAGAGAGAGAGAGAGAGAGAGAGAGAGAGAGAGAAAGAGCGAGAGAGTGAGAGAGAGAGAGAGAGAGAGAGAGAGAGAGAGATGCCCACAGAGTGAATGGGTACAGCAGGTTTGTGTAGTGTTATTTTAGGACGGTTCCTTAAGACGTGTACGGAAAGAAGCAGGACAAATTCCAGTTAGCACACAGGCAAACACACACACACACACACACACACACACAGCGCGCGCGCTGAGTCACTATATAATGACACACCCTGAACCACAGTCACATACACACATGCGCATTATGTGTGCACGTATACACACACGCACTCACACAAACTATTGCGCACTGCTCATGTCCACTAACTGCTACTGTAGTGGTATATCCTCTCCCTATCTCTGCCCTGTTTGTCTGTCTGAGGAGGACAGTTTCTCATAAACCCGAGGCGCCAGTGGCGTGCACAGATAGACACTAGGGGGTGCTAGAGCACCCCCTGCCCTTTTGGCAATGTGCCCTTTTGAAAAAAAAAGGAAAAAAATACTTTTTTTTTCTTTTTCAAAAATAGCAGACCTACAAGTTCATAGCG